>NC_044000.1:17311500-17638000 GCF_902150065.1 Myripristis murdjan
TTTAAATAGATTTGGGCAAAATCGTCTGATACATATAAGACCTAGAATTTGAAAGGAATTATGTTCTGGGAACAAAGTGCAATTCTAAACAGCTACTGGACCGTCAAAACTTTTGGACTTCTTGACTTTTGTCTCTAAGAGTCCGGGGGTTCATGACAGCAGACGGGGGTCTCTAATGGTGGAATATATTTGTTGCTGTGAAATGTTAACATGCAGATGAAACCATGTATGAAACACAAAATTAATAGTCCAAAAAAGTCAAAAAAGTTTTTACGTATTGGAAAACCTACAGTATTTCACCATGGTATAAGTAAGTCAAACCTCTGGTGGTACAATCTAATCTTTTACGGTGAAGAGGGAAAATAATTACATCTACAAAAATACAGCTTTTATCATTGCAACTTCAGGTTGCCACAGCAACAAATCAAAACAGTTATACCACACTATCATGAAAAGTCTTTTTTTTTCTTCTTTTGTAAAATGTGACCTATACAATACACTTTTGTACATAAAAGCAATTCTACGGCCTTGCTCATATAAAGGTTTGCTGTCCTGTACAGGTGACAAGGCAGTGACAGGGATGAAACGTTTAAGCTTAACATTGCTCCAATGTTCAATCCCTGAACACAGACGGCTTTTCATAGGCTAATGCAACAGGTCAAGGCCCTTTTAGGAACCTCCAGCAGAGCTAAAGTCAGTTTAATAAATTACATTCATCTTAAAATAGAACAAAAAACATTTTTAAAAGTGTTCTTAGCTAATGTTAAACTAATAAAGTATGTGAGTATATTTCTTATATTCCATCCGACAAGGTGTAAAAAGTTTCACAATGAAAATACACAACACATGGTGAAGGGAAAAAAAAAAAACAAAACACAAAAAATGGATTTGAAAACAAGCACAAGGTATCTTGGTGGATTGTCTGAGTAAATCACACAGGCAAACTTTTTTTTTATACAATCTCATTTCAGTCACTTGAAAATACTGGAGACATTAAAAAGAAAGGTTTAGTATCTGAACATACTGTATCCAAAATAAAGAACTAAATGGTATACAAAAGATGACAAACAAAATAAAACAAATTTAAGTATTTTTCATATTAATTCCATTTAGATTTTACCAGACAAAATGTCCACTCTGTCCTGTGCTAGTTTCAAACAGCAGACTAGAGTGCCAACAGTTAAACATATTGACATATATGAAGGACTTTGAATTGCATAATGTGAATACAATCATACCACACCTAAACTTCACCAAAACATCTACTTTCTATCATTCTACTTGACAAGTTTCAAACAAAGCGTGTTTTACTGTGCATTATACATATTAAGAAACTCTTGAATAGAAGCAAGCATCCTTCCACTCCCCTTATTTCAGATCACTGTCCTGGAAATTACTTAATAATCGTAAAAGTGAAACAAAACAATATTGTATAATAAATCCTCCATTTAGTACATAAAAACTTGAGTGTTGATGAAAATTAATCTATTACAGGTGTACATAGAGTAGTAATCCACTGATTTAACACTGAGCAATGTGTTCATCTCTTTCCAGAGGTGACTGAACTAGAGAGTGGACTGAAGGAATTGCACTGTTGATAGTTGAGTAATTTCCACACAAAGTCTTTTAAAGATGGTTGGTGTCATTGTATGCACAATTCTTTAGGCACTTCTAACATTCAAACAAAATGGTATTGATACTTTGTTACTTTAAGACTAATAGTTCACAAACAACTCAAACCTTTTTAACTAGGATCACCAGAACTTTAGTATGAATATCGTCAGTAATTACATACACTTTCATTGAGTATACTTCTATGGCTGTGCAGGCTCTTCCCAAAAATGTCGTCTGTTTAGTCTCCAGAACAACACGTCGTAGGGCCACTGCCAGAGGTGTGGACTGCTTTAGGATGCAACAACAAGCCAATCACCACCCTGACCAATGATCCAACTGCTCATTGGATTGGATTTTCTCTCAGCAAAACAAATATGCAAAGCAAAGGCACACCAGGAGGTGGAGCACTGATTCCGTTCTCTGGGGATTACAGGCCCTGTTCTCAGTGACATTTTCAAGGAAGTTCTGTGAGCCTGACTGAACTGCTGGGTGAAAACTTGACAATGTGGAGTTAAGTGCTTTTTTTTACAAGTTGGTTCGAAACAAAATTAAATCTGGCACGAAATAAATAATTACTGTGAGAAATACATTTTTCGTTAGTTTACATGAAACATTCAAGAGGGGAAAACAATAAGTCCTTATGCGATATAGTGTTTAAATCTGAACTCCAATAAGTGCCCCTTTTACACCTGGTATTAACTTGCATCTTGTATCCAGACTGTATCTACATCTGGTGTACCTGCATAACATTTATGCCTGAAATTAAAATGTATCTAAGATGTAGACACTTAACATCCAATTTCTCTTTGTTTTGCCAAACTGAGATTGTCATGCATGTCACTTCCTCTTGTAATATTTAAGTCATATTAAGGTGTCTTGCTTGTTCCCCATCCACGAGTGTCTATACAATCCATTTTTGACAAAAATTTTATTATCTGAGTTGCCAGCTTCCTGTTTGGTTTGTGTGTGTGTTTACAAGTTGGATTTGTGCACTTAAGTTTAGTTCCATGTGCTCCTACATGTGGATCGGAGACACAATACAGTTACACTTTGCCATTAATGTGGTTTGGACGACTGGATCTTCACTTAGACTTTATGCATTTTTGTGCAATCCCATTCTAATCCGATCACCCAGGACACCAGGTGTAAACGGGGTCTTTGTGTATACTGTACATACAATAATCCTCTGTGACAAATATCTAACAGAAGCAATTCAGTTATATAATTTCTTATCACAGATCAAAGTTATGTCTACGACTTTTACTCAGTGATCTTCTTATCAGCATGCAGCTTGTTGTAGATTGTGTGTGGCGCTCATGTGGTATTTACAGAGTGGCTGTTTAGGGCCTTTAACAGCAGCAACATGGCACTGACTTCCTTTTCGGGTGGTTACTTGAGGATGATCTGTTTCAGAAGCAGAAGACATGTCACTCAGTGATTGCATACAATGGAAATATACCTTCTAGTACACTGTGGTCCAAATACACTTTTGTTTCTTTACAAAAGGTCACTGAGAGGTCATTGAGTACTCAGTGAGAATCATCATCATCATTACCATGAATATAAAGATATGAAATAGGTCAAATTAAATAAAACAAAGATTACTGAGGAGTTAAAACATCAAATCAGTATGGTCTGGAAAACAAATTATGTAAAAAGGCATTCATTAGTGTGAATATATGTATATAGAACAATAAACCTTTGAGTTAAGAAAAGAAAGATTTGACTTTATCAAGGATAAACTGATTAACATTCACTCCCCAACCTCCTCCACCCATCATCTCCATCAAATGACTGTCTGGTCAAGGCAGTTGAGATTATATTAAAAAAAAAAAAAAAAAAAAAAAAAATCCCACAAATCTGCACACTCTACAGTCATAGTCAGTTATATTCAAGCACAACACACACTGACATGGACATTTATACCCTGATAATATCACTACTCCTGGAATATTTCTCGCAATGAATTGTTATGCAGGAGGAATTAAATCACAATCAGGGCAAAGTAGTTACACAGGCAGTATTACTAATTTTACTAAGGCTGTTACTTCTACTGTCTACTACCCCATTTATGACAGGTGCTTAAGCTACTATTATGTTTTATCTTTTCCCTCCTCATTTAAGAGAGCATTTGGGCCTCCATGTTGATTTAAAGAAGATTATTTGACATTGACCAAAGCAAAAACATGCAAAAATGGAACTTATGCAACACAACTACTTGCAGATGAGAGATCTCTAAATAAGTGCTGCCTGTCATAAAAGTGAGATGGGTGAGATGCAGCCTATTAGTTCCAATAAAGGTCTAGAATAATGTAGATGAAGCTCAACGATAGACAGTACAAGTGGGGTAAAGATATGCTGACAAAGTGACATTGTCGATTAAATAAGAAGCACTTATTTAGAGTTCAAGGATTTATGAAAGAAAGCTTTAAAAAGGAGCAAACCTGATTGGCTGGTGCTGTTGCTGCGTAGGGGACACTTGTGGCGGGAGTAGTTGCTGCAGAGACAGTAGCAGGCGTAGCACTGTACATCATGGGGACTTTTTCAGGAAGGGAACCATGAAAGCAATGAAAAGGTAGGTGGAGCATTATGGTAACCATAGCAACATTTTTTCTGTCTCTCTCTTGCCGGGCAAATACAAAATGACATTAGCAGCAAGCCATCATTGGGTTAGACCAGCAGATGGCATGCGATCACACAGCAAAGCAAGACAGCAGGGGGAAACATAATAGAGGAGGGCTGATAAAAGACAGGCTTAGGAAATTTGCCCATGATTTGACATCCCGAAAGAGAAAGATTTGTTTAGTGATGTTATTAAAAACTCAAAGAAGAGAGAAAGGAAATCATTTAAATGTATCAGAAAGCATTGAATTAAATCTATGGGATGCTGATCAAATTTCCTAATCCATAATGCGTGGCAAAGAAGTGTGAACAAAATCCACTAAAAGGGCTCAAATGGGTGTACTGTGCTTTCTATCTGGACTGAGCTCTAAGAAAAGATATATAAATATATTACAAGTCATTGATAAAGTCACGAGTGGTTCAATGATGCAGAGAAAAGACCAAAAATATGAGATACAGAAAAACATTCTCTCAGGTCATGTTAATATAGTTGACTCTCATGTGTGTTTCTGAGTGGTGGATTCAGAATGGTGTTTATCCCATCTGTGCAGGAATAACAAAAATATCTTTTACATCAACAGTAAGAATGTTCCACCCATGTTCTCCATTTATTCCAAGACATACTGTGCTAGAAAAAAAAATAAGCAAGGGACCTACCAACGCTGGTAGCGGGAGTCATGCACAAGACTGACCCTGTGTGATTATGCAATGGAAAGTGGAAAATGTAAGTTAGGTTCAGAATGCTTTTTAAGCATGATTTACACATATCAACGTAGTTAATGCAGTGTGCACCCTGATAGAAAAACCACAGATCATTAGTTCAGTGAGTCATGAGCATCCACAGAATAAAAAGCCCCATAGTGTAAGACAGTGCAGTGATGTTTTCAGAGGGATATGTATTCTTAGTAAGTAGTACATAATCACTGACTGGAAAAGGGTAGAAGTGAGAGGCAGTGAGGCCGAGCACCATCTTACAGAATAAAAGACAGGATAAGTTTGTATGTTTGCAATTATTAATAAAAGCGACAGTAAGTGCTGAAAGAAAGAGTTAAGCTGGCAATTTAATGGATGACATCCATCTACAAGAAAAATATCAGCACCCTAACTGTCAAAAACTCTTCTCTTTATGATTAAAATTGTTCTGTTTGGGATCCAAGCAAATGTCCTTCAATATATTAGGCTTCTCTATAAGGCAGTGACATTCTGCTGATAATACAGACAGCTGCCAGACTATCAAGTTCTTAAATCAGGCAGACTGCATTTGCAGTGCATATCATTAATAATATCAACCCCACTAAATAAAACACTGTATCACCTCATATTTCTCTCTATATGTGGCTGTGAGTAATATGAAAAACATCTTATTGCCCACCAGAAAAAGAAGACAGATAAAAATGACTAAATAAACAAAATGGCAAGATAAACCATCATGAACAAGGTGTGTGAAATAGCAAATTCGGCTCTGAGGCTCCCTTACCTGTGGGAAAGAATGCCGCTGTGGGCTGCTGGAGCTGTGCATTGGCTAGAGCCTGCTGGTAGTGCAAAAAACTGGGGTTGAGGATAGAGCTGGCCCCATTGCTCTTCTCAAGAGCTTGTCTCTTTGGTAGGGGTTGCAGGACACTGTGGGGAAAGGCCTGAAAGTGATAAAAGGAGAAGTGAGACAATCAAAATCCCACAAAATTCTCCACTCTGTGTTCGGCTATGAGGTGCACACTCTTAAAAATGATTCAACTGTACAGACATGACTACACAATAAAGGTTACTGCTACCACAAGATGAAAAAAAAAGTCAAGGAAAGTTTTATGATAAAAATATGAATGCAATAATGCTTCAACCAAAGGCATTTTAAAATATCCCTAGGCATTTAAAACATAAAATAATGGTGCATGATTCTGTACACAGATACAGTACATATGAGACTTTAAGAGGTTGTAAACCAAAACTGACAAAAATCAACAAAAGTTATTATACTAAAATTAATGGCTACATGCAAAGCAAAAGGTGAAAATACCAGGTCTACAGTTGCCTCGAGGGGTCGCTTCATTGCTTTGGCAGTCGACTGAGTCTTTTAATAGCAGGCAGCGAGCACATGATGGCAGTGGGCCAATGGGATTCAAGCGTATTAACATACAGGTAACAGCAAGCAGAGGTGCGTCATGGGGGACAGCATTGCATTGTGGATAGGTGAGAAGGAAAAACAAAAAAATAATCTGAATGTAGTATACCACATAAAAAACAATATGCATGCACAGTAAACAAAATAATTGATTCAAGGACAAACAAATTAACTACAGTGTACCTCCTGTATTAGTAGGTCAACATATACAATTAATCACTAGCTTTGTCAAGTAAGATTTAGGGCAGTACAGTAAAATGTATGTCACTTTTGTTGTAGACGATCACTTAACACAACATTAGTTGATCAGTGGTTGTTAAGCATAATCAGAAAGTACCGAGATCAGTGCTACCAAAGACGCAATTAATTCAGTAAAATATAACCAGATAATATAGCTTTTGAGACGAGGATAACAGTGTAATGTACAGAAATCGCTGAAGAACTTTATCATTAACTTGAAGTTAAGTTAAAAATCTTTGAGTTTACATAATGACATGGTTTTATGACAGCTATAGCAAAAAATCTGACATAATATGAGCAGAGAGAATTTATTTATCTTCTATAAAGCAAAGAATGCGGAGCTCTCTTTACTGTAAGAGTAATTAATATGAAACCTATAACACCTTTTAGTGTAAACACCATCAGTATAATCAGGATGTTCCAACTCAAGGTATATTATAACATAATACATAAAGCTTTTTATGAGCCCAAAATACAACTTAAAAGACATGCAAAACAATAAGAAACATGTTATGTACATGAAGGGAGTCATCAACCACAAATGAAATACATGAACGGCAATGTAAACATAATCTATGGAGGGCATGCAAGGCATCCATAAACATTTTACTCATGGCTTCAGTATCTGATCAGAGCAATGTTAAAATAGTTCAAATTTACATTATATGGAAGGTGAGGGGCCTAAGTAAGAAATTATTTATGATTAATAACAAACATTCAGCTTGGAGGCAAGAGACCACAACAAGAAAATACCTTCCTTTATTTTGGAAAGGGCAATCTACATATATTTTAGAAAGAATGGGGAGCAGAGGAAGAAAGCCAAAGTAATTTTTTCAATAATCAAGGTGGACAGTATGTTATTTATTAATACGCTAACATTAGAAATTATCGCGCTTTACCAGGCAGGCAGTTATCAAATAGGTGAGGCTGGATAGCCAACACCACAGATTTTCATACTGTAGCAGGGCATAAAATTGCTTAACAAGCCACTTTTTAGATGATTGCATATAGTGCTAGTCTATTAAGTGTCTGGTATAACTTTAAGGACAGACCAAATTTACAAATGTCAATGTGCCTCTTAAACTTACAGCTATAAATGATTCAGCAAGGCTTACGCTTTTATGAGTTTATGAACTAAGTATAATCTAACTGCTAAAGTAAGATTTTATGTTTTATTATACATTAAGTACTTAAATTGGGGGCAGAGGCGATGCCGCTGCAGCGGATATTACTTTATAAATTATACTGTTATCTGAAATTCAACAAAGGAGTGCTCCAAATTCAATGATATCATGGCGAACACAGCACTTTGCTGAGTAATAAATCTGAAGGGGTAGCATAGGTAATGTGTTTTCTTACAAGCTGAAATAGTTTGCAGCAGTGTGAAGGGTATGGGGCTGTCTTACCATGGCTGCAGCTGCTGCCTGGGCTGCCACGGCTGTCTGGTTGACCTGCTGTTGACTGGCTTTGATTTTGGCCTGTAAGTGTGCAGGCGGGTGGAAATACTTGCACTTCTCCCTGGAGCAGCGGCTCTTGATGTAATCCATGCAAACAGTGACAGTGTTATCACTGGTATCAATCATTGGGCTGTCGCTTGGATGAGCAAAGCGGCAATCTGTCTCCCCTCTTGCACAGTTTCCCCGCTGAAACTCACGGCACACCTGGGAGGAAGGATTACAAGGACAGTGAGAGAAATACAGCTTTTAGGACATGGCCGGGAGATATACATTCTAATGTCATTTTTATGTCAAATGACTCCCTGTTGTGCTTGGAATACCTCCAGTTTGTCTGAGCGCTGCAGCTTCTGTGAAGGGGAAGAAGAAGAGGAGGAGGAGCTCTGGACCGTGACGGGTGGGCTTGCTGGGACGATGACTGGGGTGCTAGGGAGCATCTCTGTGGGAACGAGGCCCATTCCATGGCTCAAGGGTGTGATGTAAGGAGCATAACCAAGACCAGCATTTGTGCCAAGTCCCTGGGTTACAGGAAATGTTGGCTAGGAGGGGAGAGGTTATAGTCTGTGAGTCAAGCGAAGCCCCACAATTTCAAACAACAAAGAGAGGGATGGGATTCTGAATGTTGCGAGAAATTCCTCCCTCGTGACAATGAGCAACTTACCACAGGCTGCATACTGGGTCCAGGGATCATGAACTGCATCTGCTGGGCCAGCATTGCAGCTGCTGTCTTCTGCTGGATGAGATTGTTGCGCCCATTTATCTCTAACTGGGTTTTTAAGTGCGAAGGTGGATGAAGATACTTACAGTTTTCTCTTGAGCATCGGCCCTGCATTCAAAGACAAAGAAACCATAGAAACACTCAGGTTGTATGCTTGTGATTCTCATATTCATCCAAACCCCAACATCACCATGGAATTTCACAGCTTTTCTTCAACTTGAAATTGTGGAGAGACTTTTAAAAGACCTTACCACCTCCAACAATAATTAAGTCTTTAGGACATAATTATCAAGCAAGAATTTGCTTTATTTCCTCTAAGCTCCCATTCAGTATTGCAATCTTTTCATCAGAATTACTTGTCAATAATAGGATTGCGACACAGTCATCAGGGCAGTGCCATTTTATAAAATTTTGACAAAATAAAGGCTCAACATAGATGAGTCCGCCTCTGAAACACTGCTTACAAAGATTTTTTGTTCATGTATCAAAATCCCAGGAGATAGTCAGCATTTAAAAAGAAAGCACAAAAGCATATTCTGTTTAAGTTCGACCAAGTTCCACAAAATAGCTTCAAAGAACACCAATAAATTTTGATGGGCTGTTTCTAATTAGACACTTTAGACACTTAATGCTGAAAGCACTCCAGTCACCCAGATCTGACTTAAAACTGACATCACAACTCTCTTTGGTCACATCAGAGTTCATCACAAGGATAGTGGTGATACTCTCTGACATTATCAACTAAGCTATTCGTCAACTTTGGCCATCAAATTAGGGACACACTCTGGTGGTGACAAGATGAGCTATGCACTTTGAAAAGCTCCTTGAGATCTCATGAAAGTATTACATAAAATCCAACTGCCTGCTTATTGTTGACGACAGACATCCTGTAAGGTGGACAGACAGTGAGAAAAGACAGTGAGATGGTAAAACCATCACAGGACAAGAAGCAATGATGACATATGATGACATATGATGACACGTGGTTCATGTTTAGGAAGCCTGAGTGGTAAAAGATACTAGGGTCTCTACTTTGCTAACACTGGTTATTAGACATTATAATTTAAAAATGATAATAACCCACCAATGATGTGGTCTTATTTTGCTTTTTGCATTCACGCTGGCATCACTGGCCATACTGCTGATAACATGATAAGCAAATTGTGTCAGCTCAAATATACTGGTATATTTTTAGCACTGTCCCTTTGTTAAGTAGACAAAAATATTACTATGAATTACACAGAGGGAGTTTGATTGTTCAAGTGTGCTTGAATGTCTGGTTGTCTGGTTGTCAGGTCAATCAAAAGACTTGGAAAACATCAAATTGTAATCAACACTATTGCGAGCATGATGGGCTTATTGAGCAGCATGATGAAAGTCATGAAAGTCTGAGATGAAAGTCAGTTAGAAGTCTGTTCATAATGCAAGATATGACTTTAAAACAGCTGCGAGAGGTGTTCTGAAAAAGCTGACAAGTAAAAAAAAGTCCCTGAGCTTGCTGAAAAAGGGAATCTCTTGACACAAACAGCCCTTTTGTTAATGAATAGTCCATGCCTATTCATAACAATCCAGACATCTGTCTAGCACTAACTTTTTACATCACCTGAGATGGGCCAGATATTGGTGATCTGCTTGATATTTGAATTGTTTTGTTCTGATACATTAGTAACAAGTTCTTCAAAGTAACAGGCTATTATTGTCTGCTACCAGACTTTGAAATGAGCCTAATGCTGTCATTTCTGTCAATCAAGCAACTATATTAGCCTAATCAGAGATTAGTCTCCTCTGTCTTACATATTCAAATAAGTAAATCCTTCAATCAACTGAAGATAGAATTAGTTTCACCTCATTTGCATTTCCCCCTGGAGATTTATATAATTTTTTTTCATGCAATGCCCATGTGGGTTTAACTATCAACTATGTTTTTATTAAAGAATGACGCTATCTTTGAGATGCTATGAGGTATCAAATTTATAAACAGATTAATAAACAGATGTAAATAAATCTAAAACCTCAAAAATCCATAGGCTGATCACACTAAGCAGTTGATTTTGTATGGACTATAAATGCTGTTATATATTTATAATTGTTACTTCCCTTTTGGGCTGATTATCATAATTTTGATAGAGTCAGAACCCAGTTGTAAAATGAACCATTCCGGAATATTCAATCAGTGTTGTCTGACAGACTGCATGCAAGGGACGGATGGATGAACAAATGAAATCAACAAACTAAGAACTATCCATTTTCTGATTTCATCAAGAGATACAAACATAAGCACAGCCTGCCACAATCTTGCTACATGTGTGCCATGTGAAAATGCTTGCTACTCCAGCAATGGATGTCACAGTGTAGAACAAGTACAGAAAGTCTAGGTGATGAGGTAAACATTGGACTTCTGGGCCCACAGTGCAATCATCTGGCTTTGGAACACCTGAATTGTGCTGCAATATGATGTTTGGAGTAATTTCATGGTATTTTTTTAAGCAGTAAAAGCATTCTCCATTCACTCCTGTTGTTTTAGGAAAGGCTGCTACAGAGCTGCACCAGCTAACTCAGTGTCCATCATGCTCACAAATTTCACCACTGTTTCAAGTGACCTGAGTAGATAATTACCAAATTAGCAAAAACTGTCAGGCTATTCATATGAATCGTAATTTCAGCTCATATTCAGTAAGATGGAATAATAAAGGCTGATGAGACAATAAGTGCTGCATCTAGATTCCACTGGAAAAGTGTGATGCGCTACCTGCACACTTAATACAGAACTCAAAGGAACAATCAATTGTTTCTCATAGCACTTCCCCTCTATTGCTGATGTGTTTCTTTATCACATGCATTCAAGGATAAGAAAGCACTGTCTTCAGAAATATTTCAGCTCATGATCATAGGTTGAAATATTTATGCTGTCAAGGATCAATTTTAAACACATGGTGCATTACAAGAATCAGTCTTCATCTTACATTGTGAGAGTAAACAGCAATCTTTAACATTACTGCATGCTGATACTAAAATGGGATTTCCCCCTCCAGATACAAGCCTAAATGCTGGAGGTATACACAAACATACAGTATAACCTGATATAGTTCTACAGACGCCCCGGTCTGATATCACTGATTTATTCATAGCACTGTCCATAAATCTTACTGGATGGCATTTACAGTTTTACAGCAGAAACATTTGACAAACCCTGGTATAATAGCATGCTGTGGTGATCACCCCACCCACACACTGAATGTTAAACACCATTCCACAAAAAAAGGACAGCCCTAAAGCTGGGGAGCATCCAGAGCACAAAGTATTGTATTCATATTGCATTTACTCCTAATGCTATGTATGCAGGTTAAATGGATTAAAACTGTTTGAGGACAGTGCTGTTAATCTCTGCACCAAACAATACTGTAAGCCTTTTAGCTTATGCTCAGTGTTGATAATATTTTCTTTGCTCGTCACATTTCATTCAAGTGGCCGTTCTTGTGCGTGTTAACTTTGTCACTGAAAAATGAAACAGTCAAATGTAGTATGTGAGAATGACTGGTTTCTTACACAGAACTAGGGCTACAACTAATTATTATTTTCACTGTCAATTCATCTAATGATTGCAGTTTCAATGAATATATTATTCTTTTAGTCTGTGAAGTGTAAAAAATAACTCACACAATTGTTCATCGGAAGTTACCAAGGCCTGACATTCTGTTTTACAATCACTTCTTTTGTCTGACAAGCACAAGTGACTTAAAAAATGAATCAAAATTAAAAAGGATAAATTTTAATATGAAATAAAATTGAAAAAATAAGCTAATCTGAGTGACCTTAAAAACGTGGTATTCGTCAAATGTTTGTCTGTTACTTAGTAAATGACAACCAAATTATAATCAATTATTTTTTTGTCAATCAGATAATCATTTAATCAACTCATCATTTCAGCACTAAATAGAATACAAAGATGGGCACAGCTCTGAATATTGGTATTGGCCAAATAGAGACTTTATTACCCTAAAGGTGCTGCAGATGCTTTAGTCAAATTACACAAAGCAGTCAGTAGTAGACTCACATCAAGCTACTTCACACTTTGGAAATGGAGGAAATGAGCCACTCACTGTTTAATAAAGGGTACTTTCACTGAAGAGTACTTTAATGACTTCTCACATAGTGAGAAAGAACATACATATAATGGTGAATGAAAGCATATTTAATACGTTCTGATTAAATGACGACATATGGCCTAATCTAAATTACCAGTTGCGGTGGTTCGCAATACTTGAGAGCTACCTATACGTGCCAGTCTTCTCCTTCAGCCATGGTGGCATTCACTGGTCATGCCAATTAGTTAGTTTGTCTTCCATTTATTTTCCCAGATGCACTGGGAGTACAGTATCAGTGTGAACTGAAGGCAATTTCTGAAGGGAATCTAATAGTGTTTGGGATTTTGTCTTTATTTTTCAAAATTTGAAATAGCCCTCATAATATGTTGAGAGGGTTAACCATTTGCAGTTACTTCCTCTGTGGTAACTGCTTCTCTAAACTAGCAGTAATCAGATAGGAGACAGAAAGGGAGTGCAACAGTCATTACTTATTTGCAGTATTCAAATTAGCTGTTGCTCATTAGTTTAAGACTAGAATGAGAGGCTTTAATATCTGAGAAAATGACATACAAGGCCTGCCACCACTGAAGTTACCAGCAAATCTGTGGGAAACACTGAGCTGACTCGCTTGATTCTCTGTTGTTTCAGAGGCTTCATGTGACCCCCGTTAACCATGGGAAGCAGCTCCTGTCAGACGTATCTGCAACATGGTGTGATAAAGAGGGACAGGATCCACTTGTGTTGCCCGTCTTCACCAATTTGACAGAGGTCACGAGATACTGGCAACAATACCAAAGCATGTGCAAAAAATTAAGATGGCTTAAATATGTTAAGTGAGTAATTGGTGAATCAGCAGAGGACTACGACAGCCATTCTGGTGGTCTGTGCGAGCTGTTCACAAGCTTTAACATGGCAATTAAATGACATTGCTGCACTAAGCAGAATTGCCGGCTAGAAGACCTATGAAAACACTGACTTACTGCACTTGGTGTAATCTGAACAAGTGAAACTCAAGTGTGTTCTCATTTGAGCTTAAGAAAGAAAAAATTGGGAATCTAGGTCTATTTTGCTTACAAAAAATGAAACCTGAGGGTTAGTACCAGCACCAGTTGACGTTATGCCAGCAGCTATGTCGGTAAAGGACACCATTGAAAAACTCCTTAGACAACAAGCTATTCATGAGAAACAGTTGTGACATCATCACATGACTGCAACAATCACAAATTTGGCGACTGGCTTCTTCTATTCAGTCGTCACAACAGCCTAGAAATCTTGCTTCAAAATTCAAAATTAGAAAAACACATTCACTTTATGTTACAGAGCTAGTCTCGACAGAGAACCAGCAAATAAGTTGAATAATGCACCTCGATGTTAATTGGTGATATTCAGCTAATCAAAGCTCTATCCTTGGTGAGAATTCAGCCTGTGCCAAAGTGAAAACTGTGCTCTTCCATTACAAAGTTTGTTATTTACATGTCAAAATATGATTTTCAAACACTGATGATCTGCAATATTTTTGAAATTATGTGATTTTTTTAAAACTACTAAGTAGATACTTGAGTAGCACTCTGATCAATCTAAAGTAAAGTGAAGCTCAACTCTCCAGTCCAACTCTCCAGTGATACGCAGGCATCTTAACTCCCAACATCTGTAATGAAACTAGCTGTGGTTATACCCCCTGTAATGGATTACATGATGTTGTACAGCCACAGGAGAGAAGTGTCTGAAAGTAGTGTTGAGAGGGCAAACTCTAAATGCTCTACTAAATGGTAAATGCCCACATTCTGCAGCTTTGAGAGGTGCTGATTGTCCAGTGCAATAAACTCAACAATCCTCTCAGTTCGCTATCTTTAGGATAAATTATCTTATGCTAGTAGACATGGCTGCTATATGACCAGCTACTTTCAAACCATGTGGCATGGCTGCAAGAGGTGGATGCTTGTTGACAACAAATACTTCTTTCTGTTAATTTGCACAATTGGATTGGAGGGAGGAAATTCAATAAATAATTGGCTCTGAGACTGCTTAAACAACCTGCGGCTGATGCTAATTTATCAAACTTTGCCAGAATCAGGTCCATCTCTGATCCTGAATATCACAATAGTGTGTCCCTATTTTGAAATCTCAATAATGCATTTATCTGCAAGAAATTAAGAGTGTAATCAAACACTGCATTGCAGGTTTGATCAACTCACAGCTACAGTCTAAAAATTACAAGAGAAACTGTGACATAACAATCCTGACAATATTGAGTGAATTTTACCATGTGTGGGTGCGTTGAGCCTGTGAGCATTTTAATCCTGTTTGTTGAGGGCATTAGTGTTGCTAACCACAATATTTGAAAAACAGTCAGGAAAGGACTCTCATTGGAAAAATAATGAATAGCCTCTAATAGTTGCCATTTACAAAATCTTCATCCACTATTCCTTCAACACTTCACTAAAGAGAAATCTTAATATATTTACTCTGAAAACCCTATCTTGTTTTTAACTCCTCCCTGGGCATGCAGTCGCTTGGTGGGATGACTTCAGCCACACTGGACATAACAATATAATAAACATGGTAGATAGATCTAAACCCATCCGGGAGAGCCTATAGAGGAGGCCCTTAGCTGAAGCTCTTTCGCATGACACTTTTGAGGATTAATGACTGATGGGAGCAGCAATTCAGCCATTAGCCCACATTAATTGCTTTACATGTCCACTACAACCTATTGTACAGTAATAACAATGCATCAATAGATAAATTCAGACACAAATAGAAACTAAACACGTTTAAGGTTGAATAATGATGTAGGTGCAGATTAAATACTAAGGTAGTTCATTTGTGTCGATGCTTTTTATAGCCCAAGTTATAGAGGAGGCCCTTTGGCCAGGCAAGCAGAATCTAAATTGCCTAGTGAGGAAATAAGATGATGATTCAACATGAGAATAATCCAGGGGCAAGGCTGTATTGTGTGGTGATAGCGGTGAAAGCCTGAGTCTGGATTAACCCAGCCCTGGCCTCATACAGGACCAGAGAGCTATCATGAGAATAAATTGGATATAATCCAATTAGAAAACAAGCAGTTGTCTACTAGCCTACAATAGGTAAATGGGTGTAAAACCTAAGGGGGCTTTTCTCCTCGTTTTTTTTTTGTTTGTTTGTTTTGTTTTGCTTTGTTTTGTTTTTTGTTTTTTGTTTTTTTTGGCAAACAGCATTACCTTTTGATTCAATTACATGCAGAAACTGTAAAATAAAGGTTGCAAGTCTAAAATGTTAAAAGACTGAAAACCAATCAACAGTATTAGAAGAGATGGGTGGGAAATTAAGTTTAAATAAATCAAGTTCCTGTGTAATATAGACAAAATGCAATTTTTATGTACTGAGTCAAGGGTCATTAAGATGTTGATGAGAAATCAGTGTGCATAATATTCATTACCTTCAGTGAGTCGAAGCAGGCAATAACTCTCCCATTTTCAACCTGGCAGCTCTTTGGTGGATGGGCAAATTTGCATTCCTCATTACTACGCGAACAAGTTCCTCGCTGAAACTGTCGACAAACTTCCAGAGTTAGCCATTTTGTGTCTCTGATGGAGGAAATGTTCAAAGCCATCTCCAAAGGTTTAAATCTTTAGTTACAATTTAAAACCTCAAGTCAACTTGTTGACTAATGGCTTATATACCTAAAAAAGAAAAAGAAAAAAGAAAAAAAAAAGGTGATCAAAACTTTTGGCTGTGTGTCAAAAGTTCTCTGTTAAAACAACCTGACGAGTCCTCCATCAGCTGGAGCAAAGAGATTCGATGGCTGGATGATCACCTACAAATCGCCCCTTAATCAGGAACAACAGCTGACCCAGCAAACAGTGAGGCCTTTGATTTGTGACACATTCAAGGGTGTGCACCTCTCCTGACAGCACCCATAAATATCAGACCAATAGGGGAGTTTCATGAAGACCTGTTGCATCAGACATATTTTTTTTCTCAGACCATTATCATTTGGGCAGATCTTCTTTCTTCTGTGTGATCTTCTAGATCTCTGTTTTAGTATTATTTAGGTGCTGAAGTTGTGCAAAGTGAAATGGAGGCAGAAGACATGCAGCTGAGGTATCCAATGTCGGTGCTTGAGTCTGGCGTTCAGGGGAGTGTAGGCTAGCCATGAACACGGACCAGTTTCAAGTCGGGGATGTCTTCTCAAAGGCACTTTCTGTTGGTGATCTGAAAGACATATAAACATATTTATATTAGCTGCCTATCAGGCTTCTTGAAATTGGAGAATATACAACATCCTATTAAGGCATATCAATATTCAGTCAGGCAGTAGTCTTCACTAGGCATATTAGCAAGGCCATTATTGAAAAAAAAAATCTACTGAGGTTTCTTTGTGTATCATTTACTGGAAAGATGTTTCGTCGCAGAGGTGTAGCAACCCAAAGAGTCCAAATTCACAGTTAAACTCATTAACCCATTTCACGTGCTGGTACCCTCTACCACACATCGTGACTTTAATCTTGGGGCTGTATCTACGAGATGCAGTCTTGGATATGGCCTGACAGTTACCCTCCACTAATCACGATAATCACTATCCTCTAGTGGGATCTCATCTAATTTCTTCTACTCTCTAGAGGCTGTCAGTCATCTGTTCTTAAGCAGTTTATGGCAGGTATTAGACAAGGCTAGGCTACACCAAATGTCACCTTGTGTAATTAGTCAAACTATATTCAGTCATTTTCGGACTCTCACGGGATAAATTCAATCCCTACAGGAATACAAATACTAACCATAATAAAAGTTGTAATAGTTTATGAGAGCTGCCAGTGTGTCCTTCAAATTGTGAATGCTTCCAACACCAGTGGTTAGCTCGCATCAAATTAACTAGATAATAAGACTTGACAAGCAAAACTAGCCAAGCAAAGCTAAAGAGTTTGTGTCACGCATCCTGGTAGTTTGGTGGTTTAAGGTATGTATTGCACCACGTAAACATGTCCTGGATTTGAATATGGCTGTGGACTTCTGTTGCATGTCAACACTCTCCTTTCTGTCTCTCTAAACCTTGATATGTCCAATAAAGACAATGCTTTATCATAATTGTTTGTCAACAACACAATTAAAGCTGTGTTTAATTTTGCCGTAGTGCCACAACCTGTATTACAACAAAAACAAGGAAGTGTGTGACACAAAACAGACTCCAAGCCACTGCTGAAACACAAATACTGCGCTATTAGAGAATGGCAACTATTCAGGGCTTTTCCTGGATACACAACTCCAAGGCAACTTCCTGGAGTAGCCTAATGATCACTGTCCATGCCACTTTGACAAAAGTAGGCACAGTGCTGACCAAGTAAAAGTGAAAAAGAAAAAAGCAACACTATAGATGCAGCAAAGCAAGCCTTTCATGGAAGGAGACTATAAATTGATGAATCCATATAATTATGATGATGTCATTTATTTCAATATAGAGTTTCATGCAATCTACTGTAATGCTATAAAATTAATAGCTAAAGGGGAGGAATTTCAAACTCTGTATGTGATTAAGTAGACACACAAAATATTACATGCATTCAAATATGGATGGAAACATGGATGTTATTTGGATATTGTCCTTCCAACATATAATTCAATTAGACAGGATAAGCAGTCAATATGGTGAATCTGCTTCATTCATGGAAGAAAATTTAGCATAACCCAAACAACTATGAATGTTTAGTGTTTGAAACAAAGCAATATTAAAATAATGACTTTAGAAATGTACCTCCTGATAAAATAAGAGACGGGACTGGTCTTACAGAGATATGGTGCGGTGATTTTAATGCTCATAAGTATCAAAAGTAAATGGTAAATGATCTCCTGTGTGTTAAATGATGGAGGAGCTACAAGAGTAAATGCTGTCTGAAGCATGACCTTGTGCACAGACATCACACTGGTTAGTGCAAATGTAGCTAATTAATTGGCTGTGTTCACAATGGTTGTGTTGTGCTCCACCAGCATTGTATCACATAGGAATACATAAGTTTCTGCATACCATACACAAGAGTCAGTTCTGACTAAAGAGTAACACTGGAATAAGCCAGGCATCTTAACCAGGTTTCTTCTAATCACAGTTTGAGCGTACACCGGTTATTCTAACCAAGTCACGACGTTTTAAAGTGTTGACCCTAAATCAGGTTACTTAAGTAGAGACAGAACTGACCATATGGATAAATGTAGTTTGTGAAGTGTCAATAGAAGCTGCTAATTTACTGTCACAACAGGATGTTAACATGAAAATTAGTGGTAACCTTATTGGTACCCAAGGACATCAAGGCCCTGCTCACTATCTGGACAAAGGATGTCCATCGTCAAATCGATGGTGTTTGCCAAAATGAGGATGTTATGCGATATACAGTGAGAGAACTGGCAGTGGTGGGGATCCAACGCACAACAGGACAGGTCTGTGAAAAAGGCTGGAGGCAGATTCAATCGGTGAGTTCTTTAGCATTCATTTACTTTGCTAGCAAAACAGCAAAAGTACATCAACTGAATATATCTCAGCCTATTTGTGTTATGGATTGCTTGAAGATGTTAACCGTAATTCCAGTATGGCTATTTCAAGTTAATAGGGGTCTTACAAGTCTGGTTATGGTATCTGCAGTGTATTGTATGTTGTTATTGTTATAACATGGGTGGGATGTGTGATGTTTACAGCAAGGCGGCATGTGATGGGTGGGTTATAGCATAGGACTGTGGGGCTATCAGCATGACAGTGGAAACACAAATGGTTTTTGTTTGCATTTTGAGGCTTCGGGCCATTTGCAGTGGCATGACAGTAGAAAGCTGGCAAATTATCTACATTAAATAAAAATTTATAGGCTAATATCAAAGTGAAAGTATTTGTATATCTATATATAAGGAAACAGGAGAATGATAATTTAACAAATTACTATTAATTTAGACATTTTTTTCAGATATATTTACTGGTATTAACATGTAAATAGATCTGATACTGTATGTCAACAATAATTAATATAGGATAATGACACTGGAATGTACTATACTGCAGGTGTACTCAGTGCAGTGAAGTGAAATTTGCCACTTAATAAAGTGTTATGATCACTGAGGCTGATGTTCACAGACCTACAGGCAAACAGCTTTCGGGTATATCAGATCTTATGTACCAAACAGCCTTACATCAGTTCTTAACATCATCTCTGACTTGACAACGCAGCCAGCCAACACCACAGGACAAATCAGAATGACATAATCTGACTGATTAATGTCTCAACTGTTTCAGCCTATAGTTTATGAAAATGTTATTCCTATGTGCAACAGGGCTGGGTTATATTTATCTCCACACTTCCTTTCAGGCAGAGAGGTCCATTAACACAAAATCATAAACATTTGCAGGAGGTGGATCATAACAGCGAGGGATACTTTAATATGCCTAAACAGTGAACACGCAATAATGTGAGGGGCTCATATCTATTTTAGAGAGAGATAATAATGAGGCATCTATTTTAGGCTAAATATGAGATTAAACAGTAGCCTAGTTTAATCACTGAGCATTTAATGGCCTAGAATGGACAATCCAGGGCTCCACAGTAAGAGGAGGGGAGGAATATTTGAAGTATCTGTGTAAATAATTGCAAATGCCAAACTCTAGTACACAAAGTACACAAGTCTGCTGACATCTGTGTGTTACTAGTAGTAGCTGAAACATTTTTTTACAGCATACCTGCCTAAATGGACTTTGAGATAATAATAATAATCATAATTTTTTTAAAAAAGGATACATTAAGGTTAACAGTGCCACATACAGTAATTACAACATTTCTAGGTACAATGATGTGTTGTTAGTTCACTGACTCTGTGTGAGATCATGAGTTTCCTGAAAAAATTGTGTCTCAGAATTCCTCTGTATTGAAAGCTACTGTATGTGATTTACTATGAGTCACTATCAGGACAAAAAAATAACCTAGATATGAATATGTCTCCCCTGTCTGACCTGCAGCTTTCATGGTTGGCTCTTGATGAAATGAATTTGAATGCCAGTGATACAAGATCCCATTGCCGACCTGTAATGCTGTTTATATTTTTGGCTACGACCTAATAAGCAACTGGTTTGGACTAATCTTACAGTTCCATTCCAGCTCATCAAATAAAATGAAGACGCTTGAAATATCATATGTCAAAGTATAGACAATGACACATTTGCCTTGGTGAAAAACGGGTAGAGGAGAACATTTATTTTTATGGGCTTGAAACTTCTCAAACATTTTTTTCTCGACAATTATTATAGCATGACGTCTTTGAGAAAGCAGCTGGATTTCAAGTTGGACTTAATTCTGTCGGGTTTATTTTCTTGAGCATAAACACCATCTTTCAAAACTTGTTGACTGTAATGACTGCACTAGTTTATTGATGCCAAAGAAATCCCTGAGCATGCAGCAACCAAGTCATAAATTTACTGAGTAAGTCACAATGAGCATTTAATGTACTAATATTCTTAAATGGAAATGCAACCCTATAAGAACTGACAAACTGCATTCTAGACACTTCGATCAATATGCAGTACATGAAGCTCAAATCGATTAAACCATAATTACAGTAGGCCTATGTGATCTCACCAAGGTAAACTTTCTGGAATAATTGCATTAATAATGCATGGCAGGATGACTCAGAGTATTTTAGCTTTTACACCCAAATAACTTCCATTTCATGGTGGTAGTGTCTTAAACCCTCTTCTTGTTGCTTATGATGCTGTGCAAAACAGTAAGCAGCATTCTTCTATAGTAGCCTAAAGCATTTAAGTGGAAAACACTAATTTAAGCCTGGTTTTATCTGCTAACACTGAATGCATACAAATACCAGTTTAATGACATTTGTGGTATGCTGTATTTATAACTGCTTGTAATTTTGTTGGCTAATACCTACTAAAAAGTATACAAATATACTAACATAGTCTTATCAGCGGCATATCTTTCACTATAATCATTTGTGACTGTTGTTGCTTCTGTGGCCTATTTCCTGTAACAGTGTTTCTCTCTATTGGCTGTAATGAGATGAACACCTGGCACCTCAAAATGTTGCAATGAGCTATGTTGACTCCTGGCCCACCATAGAGAATAGAAGAAAAGCAATACAAAACATATGCAAACACAGTGGGGGTGGGGGTTGGATACAGGACACACAGACCCGTATACTTAGTGTCGAAATGTACAGGAAGTTGCTGAGCAGGCATACAGCAAAAGGAGGTTAACTCCCCAAGCTGAATACATTTACACGAGAGGTGAACACTTTATCAGCTGGAAGCAGTCAGCAGTGGCTACCAGTTTACAATGCTTCAGAGGAAATTAAATTTAGAATCACCTCTGCTGTTAACCCAATTCCACGACTGTAGCCCCCTCTCAGTCTTACCGCATGGTATTCCACAGCATAATGCAGCAAATTCCTTTAGGCGCAAATCAGGAAACAGAGCAAGAGAACTCACCTCTCACTTCATGCAGTGCTGGGGACCGTCTGTCTCTAACCTCAGCCTCTGAGTCTAGGTTAGTGGTACAACTTTTGAGCTGTAACCATCTGAAGTCACGAGAACTGCTACCATTGCCTTTTCTGTCCTGTGGACTCTGTGCCTATACAAAGACTTTCTTTCCACGACAGTGTAGGAAAAAGACTGTCTGCCTAACTCTCTAGCTGAAACATTTCCAGCCACCCCCTTCCTGCCTGTCTGCCCGCCTCCAGGAAGGCCCTCCCAGTCAGGAGCTGGCCAATAGCAAATCAGAAGCTGGTGTACTGTGTGAAATCTGGCTGCACAGCTTGGAGTAAGATGCTGCTGGCTGCTTGTAGATATGTCCAAATTGTACCTTCACCAAGTCTTATTTGTTTATTTATTTATTTATTTATTTATTTAGTGAATCAAAACAGTACTACTTGGACAACATAAATATTAAACGATGGTCTAATACTAGATCCTTCAGAATTAATTACTGCAATGATTTACAAGGATAAACCTAAGAATTTAGCTTCTACAACATTACAGAGACTTTCTCCTCTACTGTATGTCTGTATATACAGTAAGGTTTTCCATTGGGTTATGCTTTTTTTTCTCCCTGAGAGTTAGAGCGCAACTCTACTTCTTAAGGGCCCTTTTTTTCCTTTGTTAGTGCTTGAAAACTTCTTGAAAAAAATGTGTCCATATAGTTCTATGGTTTTTTGCAACAGGTTTTGGGCAAATGTACTTCCTTATTAAATCAAATTCTTTACTTTTAAATACTTTCAAGATCCACACACCTGCAGAATAACACTGAGCTATAATTTCACTTTGCCTTTATGCAGAGATTTTCCAAATTTTTCAAGAGAGACAGATTTATGCAGAGATGCATACAGCATTATCTCCCCTGCATGCTGCTTCTGATGTGCAACCTCTCATATCAAAAGGGATTTCATGGGCAATCAAGCCCAATAACTCCCAAGTTGGACCACATACAGGCACAAGGCAGATAAATAGGGTAATCATGTAAAATGGGAACAAGTTTATTTTAGCTAAGTCTATTTTATCTTTAAAATGTGCCCTTATGGCTATACATAGTGATTGGAGATTTAAGTGTTTGGTGTGAACAAAGTTAAATTCAACCCCTGCCAATGTAACATTGTCATTATTACTACTACAGGCCTATCTAAAATCATTATTTCAGAGTACGGAAGTCAGTAGTACAGTATAAATGCAATACTACTGAACCACCTTTCTAAATGCAACCCACTAAAACAGTCTAGCCTCATGAGTCTGTCTCTGATCAGTTTTTCTATATTATCAAGAAAGTGCAAATAAAAAAAGAGGCTACAGTGTAGGTCCTCATGTTACATTATTTGTTTCAACTGGAATCTATGCATAATGTATGTTATTACATTACTATTACGTGCTGTAGCATTCAGTGGACAATATAGGCGTCCACATATTCTCACTGGTGTAGATGCTAGGTTGCAATTCGGACAGGATAGAAACTGGCATATGGTTACAATTAATCTGTTTAAATTCTGCACACTCCCTGATTAAGGAGGCTTGTCGTTCAAATTTCGGGGGGAGAGGAAACAATGATTTCACCTGGTGACATAACGTAATGCACGTCTCGGCACAGCTCGTTGATACAGGAACGTATGCGCGTACGTACTAGCTCAACTAGCAACCACTGCACAAACAGTCACAAAACACTCTGGCTAACTGTGAATTAATTGCTACTCCACGAAACAATGCAGCTGTCCTATTGTGCATAGAGCTAAGTAAAAGTCAATGTTTAAACCAGGGTGGAGGAAACAAAATAGCCCGAGTGAGGTCGCCAGACAGATAACGTTAAGTGTTAGGGAAACTGTCAACACACCTAACACTATCATTAGCTTGATACGGTAACTAACTAGTCATCATTGCATCTCACATATTGCATAACTAGCTAGTTACTTCGATGGGTTTTCAATGGTTTACGCTGTAGTTATCACTCTTAACTGGGCTACTCTAGCTAGTTAGATCAAACTTATCCAGCTAAAGACAGTTAAACCGCTGTCATACTCTCTAACATTGCACGGAGGATGACATTAGCTAACGTTAGCCAGGTTGCTAGCAGTTTATAACACCTGCTTTGCTTACCTCATCATCACGGAGAGCCGCTCCCCAGAGCAGGCTACGGCTACAGCAGTCATGCACCAGCCAGGTCAGACTGCACGGCAGCACCATTGAACTAGGAAAACAAGATGTCAAATCTAGCCCAAATGATTGTCCAGCAGCCTGTTTAATTCATGTCTAGTCGTGCCCGCAATATCACTTCTTGTTATTTATCTCTCAGATGACACGTCAGCGTGCCCGGCCCAGTTCTTCATTACTTTGTAGCACTGCACAGATTTAAGCAACAAGCTTTTGACAGCTTACTGTACGACCGTAAGTCTAATATGATGAAGGGGTTCCCCCGCGGTGCGCTTGGAAAACAAGACAATAACAATGCTTAAATATATAATATTTAAACAATATACCATTAAATAATTTACAGCAACGAAGCAAAACCTGCATTAAATAGCACTGAAAGTTTCATTTTTGGGTAATGATGGCTTTTTATAACGCATATTCTCATACACCCCCCTACGAGCGCAAAGTGGTACGACCCACACGAATGCCAGGAGGCTCTGGAAGGGCAAGGGTTTGCTTGTTACCAAGGGAACAGCAGTGACACCATGAGCGCTTTTTCTGCGTTAGTTTAATGAGCAGCTGTTTGTTACACACACTAACATCTAAATTAAATTCATATGAAATTCAAAATTTACAAAGTTAGTAACAGCTCATTTTTGTTACATTGCATTACTAAATACAGATTATATTGCCTATTATAATTATTGCCTTTGTGAGGTAGAGTGGTATGTCAGGGCTTGCTAATTACACTTCTTTTTTGTCTGATTCCCTCCATTGTTCTGTGTTTTGTTGTCTTTGCTTTTTTTTGTACAGATTGTTTGCCTGCTGATGATCAAGATGCTGATGTGATAATAGGAGTCTATATTGCCTGTATGATGAGAATAAAAAATACATGTGCTCTCATGGGTCTTCTCAAGGTCATGTAAGATGGATGCTAAACCAGATAAGCTGAGAGAGGGTGAGAGAAAGAGAGAGAGAGAGAGAGAGAGAGAGAGAGAGAGAGAGAGAGAGAGAGAGAGAGAGAGAGATCAGGGGGTGAGATTTGCTAATATTGCACAGCAACTTCATTAAGCATATTTGAGGGTGATCACAAAAAAATACACATATATGTCAAGACTTATTAGTGTTCTAGCTCCTTTAGGTTGCAGACAGTGGCTCTAGGCTTCACCTCTCTATCAGTCTCACCGACAGTGACACTGTGCCTTTTCTGCATTGTGCCAAGACTTTACAAAGTGCACAATAGCCCTATGCCAATATGGAGCATGTGCAGCTAACTTCAAGGTTATATCCTTGTCATTTATCTGGTGCCAGATTTGGGATTAGGCCGGTATTTATGGAGACAACACATTGTTTCCAGTAGATTTAACACGGTATGTGTGGAATGGTGGAATGATGGAAGCGTACAGCCAAACACATCAGAAAAACAGATCAGCAGACTGGAATTTCAGACTGCTGGTTGGCAAGCCTGCCTGCTGGTCATGCTCCACCCAAGTGGCCACATCATGGCACAGCAGCGTCTATGTGCCGAAGGTGGTATGATGCAAGAGTGCAATTACTGCCAAATGCCTGTGCTGGACTGTTTGTCAGGGGACGGTATGAACATCACATGATATGGCAGTAACAACTAGGTTTTGTTAGTTACTTGTCATTCTGAATAGAAATCTAATCTAAACAATGCCCTATTTGGAAATATCAGTGACTTTATCCAAAAAATAATTTGACCTTGTGCAAAAAAATCATGAAATGAAACATTTTATCACTTTATTGTCTAGTTATTTCTTCCAGTGGTGTTTTGTTCACCACTAGTGTTGTAACTTGTATACTATTTGGTAGGTGCACACACATAGCCAACATAGATGTACATTTATATACATGTACACACACAAACAAACCAGTTATGATTAATTCATAAATCTTCCCCTTTGTGTGACTGCAGGCTTCCAGGTACAATGATGGCAAGGAGGATTTATCTGATCTGTCACACTGACAAGAGCATCAAGAGCCATGCTGAAAGGTCACCATATTGCTCTCTCTGAGGGAAATGTCACTGTCAAACTGAGTCACAGAAGAACAGACAGAATCCAGCAATCCATGACCTTACAGGAGAATACCTGTGTTTTCTACTTTTTCAATCTTTATGTCACTGTACCTCCACGAAGATGTATTCTAACACCAACCGTTGTCACATTTTGTGGCTTTGGCTGCTTTTAAATTCTGTTAATGAGAGGTCACACGGCCTTTAGGTACATGAACTGTGCTAATACTGTCCCACCTGTCCTAATCCCATATTGGTGCGCCATGCTTACGTCCTATACATTACATCCCCTTGCTGAAGTCTTTTGCTTTTTGTACTCGTGCATTCCACTTGCATACCCATAAAAACTGCCCTTTATCCTACACAGATTCCCTCAACAAAACATAAATCTAAAGTTAATCTGATTATTTTAAGGGCATCCATAACTGTGAACTTTGTCTGTTTTCAGTGAACACTAATCTCTGTGAAATTAACCTTTCTTCAGTCACTTGCTTTTCTCTTTTTCAATTTCTCAGCTTTAATTATCAGAAACATGCATGCAGCAGCTCTTACAAGAGTTGCTTATTTAATTCCACAGCCTTTCTTCTGTGGTTCATGTGCATTTGGAGTGACAGTAATTATAGAGAGCAGTGCTGGTTACCCCATCTAGTGGTGAAAATTTTAGATTGAAGTAAAGCAAATTTGATTTATGGTCATTTAGAGTAATGAGAAAACTTAATAAAGTTGGAGATACTGGCCAATTACTCTTTTAATTTTAGTTTCATATAAAGGTCATAAGGAAAATGATGGAAGTCTTATGTGCTTATGGGAATTAACAGCCGATGAGTTGAGGAAAGAAGTGGCAATTCTGTTTCAAGGCCTGTAGATGTCAGTGTCCTCTATATTTTCATGGCTTTCACAAAATCAGCTGCTCCACAAAAAGGGGAGAGAGTAATGATTCAGGAACCTCAAAGTGGGCTGTTTGTCTTATGCTGCAAGCTGTACTACATCCTGCGTTCACTGAGTGTGCACAATGGGTGAAATAGGTGCCCTGCATGCTAATTTGAGGATCTATATGCTTATATTCTCTGCTGAGCCCTTGTTGTGCTTTCTTTGATTCTTTGATCTGGTCCTCCACACACTGGCAACACCAGGCCCAACAGCAGAAGGACCACATGAAAGCCTGAGCTTCAATACAACCAACTGTGCTACAATATCATGCTGCGTGATTTCAAAAACACACCAAGGACTTTTATTTTGGTTGAAAATAACCTCTTTTTTATTGTCACATGCAGCCTACTTTTTTGCCTTGAGGCACTTTTGCCTTATCAGAGATATGCGCTCACAAGCACTGCTGACATTATCTGTGTGTTTTACTTGGTAGAGTTAATATTAAATTTATTCAAAGATACATCATTGAAGGCAAGGATTTTACTATCGTCAAACTGAGTTCACTTGTGAAATTGTTGTTGTTGTTGTTGTTGTTGTTGTAGAAGTAGTAGCAGCAGTATGGCTAAATTAAACAGATGGCTAGGATTGGTTTTATTTTTCCACATTTAAAATATGAAAATATGAGTGCAAAAAATTAACCTATTTATAATGACAATTGAGATAAAAATTTCAAGATCCATGTCTGTTCCCTCTACACTTTTTTTTTTTTCAGTTAAAAAAAAAAAAAAGAGCCTACCCATCAATCTTCACTGCTGGTGGCACTCAGAATCACTTGAAGTTTTCGAGCAACTTCTTTTCAAGCCAGGCTCTTAAGTATGACTTGGCATAAAAGGAAAAAAAAAAAATCTTTTTCAAGTTGTTGCACATGGTCGGCTGTTAAATGACTAGGGTTATCCATACTGTTGAAACTGATAATAATCACAGGCACGTGAATGGGGCATGTGTGGCATGAGTATACTGTACCAGTGAACTCCGTCCAGCTTCACTGAGGCACCTGAAGCAGACCGTGGGTTGACAGGGAATATTATTGTTTCACTAGTTCACAGTCAATCAGTGATCTTGGCGAACAATATGAGCGTGTGGGTGTCTTATGTTTCATTTTCTTTTCCGTGACTCACTCTGTGAAAAACCAAACTTTGTCTTATTGATATGAGTATATCACAACATGGATGTAATGTATCTCCAGATATTGTTTTTACCTGGTAAATATTATTCAGATCTAATATCTCATTCGTGTCTAAGGTAGCTCAGTGATATTATAATCAAGAGTGGTATTTCAGCTATATGATGAAAAAACGTTTGCTCATTGCACTTACTTGAGTTGAAGTCGGGATGAGAGATAAATTGAAATGTCATGACAATTTCCTAATGTAAACAGTGGGTCTGCTTGTCTTGGAAATGGCCACAGTGACATTATAAAAGTAGCAGGCACCTCTGTACCTTGTTACTTCTGAATACCGGTGAATGGGAAGAGACAAGTGATTACGCTGTCTGTGATTGTGTAGCCGGCTATTTCTGGGTCTGAACATTCTACATTATTCTTTCCTGACCTTTAGCAAGATGGAAAAGTGTCTGAAAAACATTCTCTCAATTTGTCCTCTATCCTTAGTCTGTGCTAGAGGACTGCTCTGCAATTTCTCCTTAGAAGAGTTAATGCTCACCAAAATATACTGACTGATGTATTTAGTAATTAAATCACTTTGTGCATGCATCACACATGGGCTAAAATTTGTAGGCACATATCAATCTGTCTATTGATCGAGTTCATCTTGTCAAGTATATTTTGTCATTAGAGCTAAAAACGGACTTTTTAAACACACATGTTCAAAGGCAAATATTTTTCTAAAGCATTTTCTAACATCCCTTGAGCAGCCAATGGCTTTGAAGTGATTTTGAAACATTTGTAGATGTTTGAATATGTTTTGTTTTGTTTTGTTTTGTTTTTAATAATTACCCTGGACAGAGTATGTCTTATAACCAATTATCAGTGGTTATGGAAAGAATATGTGGGATTTAAGGGAAAGGACTAGCTGCAGTTACTTTCCACTACCTTTTAAATTAAAAATGGTCCATTGAAAAAAATACCCAAACCATATCAAGATATTTTGATATGCGTAGGATGCAAAACCAGGCTGATAGGGTTGAGTTAATTGAGGACCATTCAGACTCAAGTGATCAAAAAAAGTGGAATAAACATGTAAGTGAGTCAGGCATTGTGACAAACATGTATACTCAACCATAAAATTACTTCTTCCATTTTAGCACCGCAGTTCTAAAAGTCCTGCCTGAGCAATAATCAACAACACACACCATGATATCATGGCCATTCAATGCATTTATTTCTGATATTTTAAGTAGAATTCACTCATTTTTGCAGATCTGACAAGAAAATGGCAGATTAAATATTACACGCCAAAAGGCTTTAAGACTGTTCATTTCATCACAATACTTTTGACAGGAACATACAAATTCTTACACTAAGAAAGCTCTCTTTCACCATCACGTGGATGCTGGCAATACTCTTATTTTCCATCAGGCAAAGCCATTCTTTTGCAACAATTAAAAATATAGAAATAAACAAACAAATACAGTTCAATCAGCTCCTCAGAGATGTGCACTTTTATTTAGTGGCAGTTCAAGTTTATTAAAATCATTCTTCCACAAAGTGGCATGTCACACATTTCTGGGGATGGCAGTACAATTTAGAGTGACGACTGCGTGTTGGCCTCTGTTTTCCTTACTCACTTTACACCACTGTCTGATAGTTTGCAGTTTTCTAACTTCAAAAGTTTGTGGAACTTGTTTTAGGATGTAGCAAATAATGACAAAGTCACAGGAATACTAAAACTCATTTTCTGCTGTATACTTTTTTATTTATCATTTTTCAGCACAGGCAGGTCAGCCCACTTGAGTATTTGCTCTATTCAGATAGGGAATGAGCAGAAAAGGCTGACATAGATGGATCATAGTACAGAAAGTGCCACTTTGAAATGAATGCTGGCCTCTGCAAGAGCCTCACACGAGTCTTAACAGTTGATCACATCACAAATTTAAAAATGAGCATTCTGTCTACAATGTTGATGATGCTGGGGCGATGAATCTTCATAAATGATTTGCAAAATTAATCAAAGTTGCAGGCAAGCTGTGCTAAATTTACAATGATAATAACACAGACATACACATGCGCACACACACACACACACACACACACACACACACACACACACACACACACACACACACACACACACACACAATTCCAGTTTATAACACATTCCTAACACTTGAAGGAGTGTTTCATTAAAACCATGAGGCTAATCTTTATGTCATGTGTCACTGAGGGTCCGTGTGATACTTATACATTTTGTGACACAGCAGTGAAGCAGTGTGTCAATTTATTTAATGAAATTTCTCAAGTAAAAGGCCCTCTGGCAATTTCCATTTTTAAGAGAAAATCAGCCTGGTGGTTAGCCAGAGAAATTAGAGTTGTGCTGGTAACTGACAGCTAATCAACCGATTGCTATGGTAGCAGTAGCCAACTGGTTGAACTTAATATTTGCACTGGAAACCAAAAGAAGCACACTGGATGGCAATTAATTAACAAGGGATGTGCACAGCATTGTCACAAGGGCTTGCACCAAGGCATGCTTTTGAGTCAAACTGGAAATTGCCAGAAAGGATTTTTATCAAAATTTGTCCTACATCAAATTTCCTCACTACAAATCAGCATGCCATTCCACATAAAGGGAGTGAGTGCTACATGAACACGTAAAATCACATACTGGTTGAATCAGGATTTAGTTATGTTGGTGGTAGCTGTTTTGAAACTCTTGATCAGGTGTTATAAATGAGTTTTAAACTTAAAACCTCCCTCCTATATACACATACATACACAACACATGTCTATACGTGCACCCATACAGTTACTAAAAGCTCAAACAATTGAGCCTGCAATAATAAAGCAACTGCATTTATCCTGTTGGATTAATCATTCAAGACAAAAACATGATTGACTGTATTTAACATAACAAAACAGTGCCATTAGAGGTATTTTATCAGTAACTGCAATCAGAGTACAAACATAAGAAATTATTGTTAGCGTAGCAGCAGCAGTATGACTTCAATGCTGACATTTACTGAGCATTTAATTTGATAAGCAGACATTTTGAATGAGCATGAGATAAGAGGCATAAGAGCATCATGGTCGTTGAGGTCTATTTGAAAAAAACAAAAAACAAAAAACAACCTGATTCGTTTTTTTCATGTATTGCCACACAGATTGGATTTAAGTGAACAGAAACGATCAGGCAAAAGAGATGATGGACGTGTTTTAGTTCGCGACTTTTTGCTTTGAGGCTGGTCTTTGTAGAGTGGCAGTCTGCTGGCATTAGAGCTCCCTCACTGCCCACAGTGCAGTTGCCGTGGGCTCTACAAACATGTAAAAGCAGCCAGTGTGATGGGGAGGGGCACGAGAGCCGAATGCTGATCACCTCATTCACAGTCAAACCACACTGACATTTCATCACCTGTAGTATTTACCAGCTTTTTATCTCTGCAGCCCACTACTTCAAAAATTAATCAGTCAAAAAGAAAAAATTTCTTTTTTTTCCATCATGGAGTACTTGAGTACTTCTTTCCATTTGTCATGTAAAACTTAATGTCTCACCAAAGGTTCAGGGCATGGACAGGAATGAAATATAGGTCATTTTTCTTCAGAAGGTAATCCCCTCTTTGTGACTTTATGATTGACTTTCTATACCAGGGTACACAGATAGCAGCTGAGGAGGAATTGTGGGATTTCAAAATGTACTGTAGGCTGAAGTCTGAACATTGTCTGGAGGATATTTTGTCTTTGGGAGGGAGAGGTGTTACATCCTGCAAAGTATTGCACTCAAGAAAATAATGTATTGCACTGTAAGCAAAATATCAGAATCAGAGATATACTGCATTTGATATGATTTTGTCAAAAAAGAACAGGTACTGCATTTCCACACAAAACATGGTCTTCAGAGAGGGTTTCATTGGCAAAAAAGGAGGAAAGAAATATTTCTTGTTTATTTACTTTGGCTTTTATCTTTTGTAAGTCACTCTCCATTCCCCAATTGTAAATATAATGTGGACATGTGACATGCAACAATAAGTTCTTTTATATATTTTCCAAGTGGAATCATTTTTCTGCCAGTTGCAACAAAAACAATGACTGACATTCACTGATTTGCAAGTGAACTTCAAAATAAATTTAAAAAAAGAAAAGAACATCGCTCAATAGACAGCTCCTTCTGATTGTTTCTCCTCTCAGCTTATTTTACTGTCTTTAAATAGTTATCACAATCAGCGTGAATATAAATAACCAAGGCAAAAGAGAGAACATAACATAAACAACCATTAGAAAAGAATCAGTAAAACCATCCATTTAAAGATTTAAGACACCAAAGGGCACTCCAAGGCAGAGCTGCTGTGAGACTCACAGACTTGGCAGTTTCATGACCATAAAGTAACTAGCAGAGCACTCGGATCACACTGAAGCTGAGAAACAGATAGATGCAGTAGATAGATTAATACAGTAGTGAGACAAAAAGAGAGAGAGATCTAATATGAGAGAGAGTCAAAGTGCATAATGAGATTGTTCTGCGAGGAATCCGCATTAGCTCCTCTCTCTCTTGCTCTCTCTCTTTGCAGGAGCATGGCCTCACCAACGGGCCACTTGGCTTGTGTAGTCCTCCGTGGTGGCGGGAAACTCACCGTCGCTCCCTTTCCCCAACCCTCCCCCCTTCCCACTTCTATTTCCATCCCCTCTGCGTTTGGGCAGCCAGGACCTGCCCTGCTCTCTTTGCTCCCGGAGCCAGCGCCTCTCCTCACGCCTCCTCAAGCGCACCTCCTGGTGCTCCTGCTGGCGGGTGAACTGGAAACGCTGGAGGAACAGGTCCTTCGCATATTCATACAGCTGCATATCCAGAAAATTGAGCTCCTCAATGCGTTTGCGCACGGGCTCGCTCAGGTCCACGTTGGCGGCGCGCGTGCTGTTGATCTGCGTGAAAGCGGAGATGAAGCGTAGGCTGAACGTCCGCTCAAACAGGTACTGCGTCTTTCGCTGGTATTCAGTCAGGCCGTAGAAGGCCATGTTCTTCAAGTTGCTCATGGCACTGCTCAGCAGGATGTGGTTGCGCTCGCTCTCGTTCATAGATGACAGGTTGTAGCAGCCCACCAGGCTGAGATCTGCTAGCATGCGGACTTGCCGGTTGTTGGCCAGGTTGGATGGGCAGTTCATGAAGTCAGTCAGGGTGACACCGGACCAGTCATCCCCAGTGTAGCAGGTGGGTAGCTCGTCCTGGGTGGGCGAGCGTCCATCACACATATGGAGGGAGGTCTTCCATGTGGCTCCACGCTGTACATGCTTCCACTCACTGAGGTAGCGGGAGACTGGGTCGCGCAGCATGGTGATGTAGTAGAAGTTCCTGCAGCCAAAACAAACACAGTCAGAGAGCTGTGAGCACATCAACATCACAGAGGGCTACCCTGCATTGTGCTGACAGATGGTGACTTCTCTGACTATGTATCAAACTTCAAGGTTGAATGCTAATTGGCAAACTGAAAGTTTCACTAATGAGATTATCAGAGTTTTCTCTCTATTGCCCTTGAATATTAAGTCCTTGCATCAGAGAGATATGTGATCAAAGGAAATGCAACTAAAAGTTGCACTTTGTATCATTTCATATTTTCCCATACCTGCCAGCACTGAAAATAACTGAGATTTATGACAGATTGATTAAACCATGGACAGAAATCTAGCAAAGTTGGCTCACCAAATGTGAAGCCTCTCAATGTTGAAGAAAAACGAGGTTTCAGTTTTGTGGCTTACTTTTTTGCAATTTGAACTGAGTACTCAGCCCATCATTTGTTTACCAATCACAGCATGACTTTTTAGAGGAGAAAATGTATTCCACTGGCATTTTGGTGGTGAGGAGCTGGTAAATGAGTGCTATCCTTTTTTATACACACCACTGCCTCTCCTCCAGAGAGTGACTATCTCCTCAATCCTTGTATGCCTAAGGACAGGCACTGAACATGGAAGACAAACGAGGAAGCTTTACTTCAATTCATCAGTTTTCTGCAGTGCCAACATAAGGACATTCAAAGGAGAGAGCACTGCCGAGGCTCATTGGTTGAGGAAGGAAAGCAGCCAGCTTCTGCCCCGAAACACACAGAAGTATTATTGATAATCAATGTGAAAACAGAACGCCTTTATGGAGGCCGAACTGACTATTCATAATTTATCAGTCATCAGAAACATCTACCTCACACTGACAAAGCATGTCAGCTTTACGTTGGTCAGATTGAGCCGTCAGTGTTTTGTTGACTGAGCTCGGGATTGACATTCGATTTACAAAGTGACATTTTGAAAGTTAGATCTGTCCTTCATGCCAAGGTTGAGGACCTCCAAGGAGATCTTTCATCCTGCTGAACCACAGGTATGTCAAAGCGTGCTTCAATGGAGAGCAGAGATGGGACAGGTGTTGGCTGGGCAAACCTCTCCTAAGATGATGTCCTTTGAGTGCCACGTGAATATTTAATGATACGACCCCAGAGAACAGTCTGGGCGGATAAAGTGGAGCGCGCCGCTGAGATTTCACACTGACTCCAAAGCTGCTCCACGCTTCAGTTCTCTCAACACAACAAACATCCACACAGTCTCACACCCAGGAATGGAAATAGGAAGGTTGCACATACAGTATGTGCACAAACAATCTTTCAGTCTCTAGTGCTTATTATTCAGTGTTTGCTAGTCCTTCAGGGTTGGATCCAAAAAGGACACTGAGCTGAAAAGTGTATGTTTTAAACTGTACATACGGAATATTCTGTATAAACTTCATTCTGGCTATTTTTTTTAGTCTGGGGAGATTACACTGCTCATTCTGTTCTTCATATTGTCCTTTTAACAACTATATGTTCCATTTTTGTCCTTTCCTGTCCCATTAAATCAGTCCTAAGTTCTTCAAAGATAAAAACAATGAGATTACATCATGGTCAGGGTCAGAGTGTGAGTCTGCTACAACTCACCACCCATGATGAGTCTGAAAATATTATTCAGTGGTTTTTGAACAGGACTGTCAGCTACAATATAGCTAGGAAATTACTTTTTTTTTATATATATATATATATTATTATTTTTTTGGCATTTCTGCTTTATTGATAGTGACAGTAGAATGAGACAGGAGAAGCAGGGGAGAGAGATGGGATGACAGTGAAGCAGTAAAGGGCCCAAGCTGTATTCAAACTCAGGTAACTACTCAGCTTTGATACATGATACATGTTCTACCAGGTGAGCCACCGGGGCAACCCTCAAAATTACTATCATTAGGATATAAATAAAAATTACATAATTGTGTTTTGGGAGTGCCAAGTCAGGTCATCTCAGACTCATGACTCACTGTCAAATTTCAAGAATCACATTTTCTCCCTGCCACAAGAACCACGCAAAGTAAATGTGATGCTGTGTGGAAACTGTAGATGGGATTAAATTGCAAAGAGTGGGCATGTTGTCGTCTCAAATGTGTGCCTCTAGTTACAAAACGCAATTCACTGTGATTTTGTATGATATTCTTCAAATCAAGTGGAATAGCAGATGAAGCTCATGAGAATCAAACAGTCAACACGATTTCAATCACACTGAAAGAGCACAGTGATAAAGAGGGGTGCAGAGGCTGGATTGGTGGATGGGTGTAAACACTTGCCTTAAACCTGAGGTTTACGCAGGTTAATTTCCCAAATCATGGAAACTGCTTGTTAGTTATGTTTTCTTTTGTTTCTGCCTAACCTTAGCCAAAACTGCGGTTGCCTAACCTAAGACAAACATCATCCCAACTTTAATCTTTTTTTTTTGTGCCTAACCTTAGCCATAACTGTAACCTTGACCTTGGCTGTCTTAGTCACCTAACCTTAACCATAACCTGGCGGCTAACTTCGGCTGTAACCTTAACCTGAGATGTTTTAGCGATATAATATACGACGGGCCATGTGTAGACATATGAACTGAATGCATTGGTGTAGTATCAATCAAGGATGTACAACTTTTTTGCGAGATATACAAATATACAGATCTATAAATACAGATCTGTTTCAGATTTGGGGGTTCAATTATGGAATGGGTTCAGTGATAAGTTGAAATTATGAAGGTCATTGATGGGGAAATTTGCTGTGTGTAATGGATCATTGTGAACAGGTATGATAATATTTTGTTGTATATTCACATTCAGTGTTAAGTGCCGTTCCATACAATGTATGACTGAAAATAAACTATTCATTCTTTCATTCATTCATATTTTGTTCTAAACTCAGACTTAAGAAAGCAGTCCAATCCAGTTAACGTACACGCAAAGAGCAGAAGAATAAAGGTCTTGAGTTTATTTGGGGATTATTTGTCCTTAAAATGACATAGGAATACCCCCTCTGACTATGAGTCAGACAAGAAGCTGTGATTAGAGCCCTAGTGGCAGCAGCTGCATCCTGGCACTTACTCCAGGAGTGGGCTGGCTGCAGACACATCCTCATTAGAGTGTCTCTGGGACATAAACACATGCAGCAAGTGTTGTCTGAGCGCACTCAACAGCCCAAAGGTCAGCTGTGTGCACCATCAGTGTCACAACGCATCAGCGTCAACGAGTCTGCAGAACTGTCTCAGAGAGCCCTTCCCTGAGTGATACAGATGGACTTCTAAAGGGGTGAGGGGGCCTAACAAGTTACCACTACCTCTAGTCTGCTTTATAATCAATATAATACCCCAAAATATATCACACTCAGCAAACATTATATTTATAACAGTTATTTTTTGTAAAGAAAACACATTTTGAAAATCAAAGCATTACTGTGGTAAGCAATTTAAATTTGAATTTAAATAAAAAATCATGTTAATAATGTAGATGCTTGAATAGCGACACTTTAACATCTTTTAGCCAAGTGTTACCAACCCAGTTTCAAGTGTTTAAGTCGAGAATCCTGCAGAACTCGAGTTGATCATGAATCAGTAATAATGGGAGGTATATTGCATCTCACTCAGCTCCAGAATACTCATCTCTAAAGCAGCAGCACCAGCAGCATGACTCCACTAGAGCATAGACTAAACAAGCCTCATTAAAAGGAGATGAAGAGGGACGGAAAAGTATGGATCAGAATGGAAACTAAAGCAAGGAATGGTAAGTGGACAGAGGAAACAACCAATGCTGACAGGCATACTGAAACTTGGCCAAGGTTGGAAGCTTCATTTTAACAGATGTTGTTGATGGATATGGAAAAAGATATATAAACACTTTTAAAATGCTGCATGCATTGGCATATGATTGATTGACATTTGTTAAAAAAGAAAAGTTGAACATGTATAGAAACAATCCAAGACTATGATACAATTTGATGCTCACATGTTATCAACCATTTGAATTGCAATTAAGCTGACAAGCACTACTGGTTAATGTAGGTGCGGCATATGTTTCATGGCGCTCATGTATTGCCTCATAATGACAACACTGCACACTGGCATTAGCAACCTCTCACTGTGAAATTTAGTTTTGCAACAATTTTAAACTCAGCGCTCTAATAGAACAATGACGGATCATGTCGACTATGAAGGACAAAAAAGGCCTGCTCCCCGTTAAGAGTGACAGTGGACCGGCCCCTAAACCCGTAATTTCCGCATACAGCAGGGACACAGCGGAGCAGACGGTACCGCTGTTCATCCTTGGCTAATGTCAGCACAACAGCCAACTGGCTTTTAATTGCCCATAATTAGCCTCAATGACATGATTTCAGCCCGCTGCCCTTCCGTGATTGCATGCTGCTAAAAAAAAGACATTGTACTTTAAGCCTCAGCACACGGCATTTGGAAGTGGAGGAACTGAATTCACTTGTCAAGACGCTGAAGTGTGGGAGGTGGATATCGTCGCAGGTGCTTGAGGGTGGGCAAGACAACAGGGAGAAGGAAAACAATAACTATCTCCCTGAGCTGAGTAGAACTTTGTTGAGAGCAAAGGGTAACACAGTAAATGGTAAATAACTAAAGACAGACCATGCCCCTGTATGGCAGTAAGACTGAGTGATGTTATTAGGATGTACGGTGCTGGCGATGGTGGCTGTGGGGAGAGGGCTGTCCCATTTGAAGCAAATACTTCAGATTTTTTTCCGAAGAGGAATCACTTCATCTGCTTGGTTACTGTCCAGCAAAGTCTCCCGAGAACTTCACTTGGGAAAAATAGCCTTGATCTCTCTGTTCCTTAGTTCACCACTGTCCAAAAGAATTAAGCAAAGAATAGTGGCGGTTGTTGTTTGAAGATGATTTTTTTTTTTTTTTTTAAGATTTTTGGACAGTCATAAGAGAGAGGAAGGATTGGGGGACGATATATATGATAATCTTAGACAACTGAGTCACCAGGACAATTGTAATTTTAATATTTTTTAATAATCATAATCTCTCTTGATATTCTGAATCTAATTAAAGCCACTCATCTATGACTTGCTGAATTCTCATATCCAGGGTCTAGAACGTGCTTTGAGACCATTCCGTCAAGGACTCAGAATTTCACTTTTCCCTGTACAGGAAGACCCATTGCAAGGGTCAGACATTTCATGTGTTAAAGAAAAAAAACTGTGAAAGAAACTTTGGGCAATTTATGTTACATTTCTAGGCCCATTTTACAAGTGGTGTATTTTTTTTTTTTTTTTTTTATTCTAGTGGATAACTGGCCGCATTGGACCAAAAATGATGCCAAGATATTTACAGCACATCTACAGTGGAGTTTGACAGCAGACCATTTTCAGCCATCTAAACCATCAATGGCAAACATCAAGTTTTGATGTGAGCCCCTCGAAAAGAGCTTCTTTCTATGCCGCCATTTTCTACTGAAGTTCAACAACTGCACAGAGAAAAAATTCCAAAATCCATAGACCATGTGGAGGCAACACCAATTTCTCCATAAGTCATGTGGCAATTTGAGTAAGAGGTGAATTTCACTTTTGATTGACTGGAAAAAATTGTCAGTCTCTTGCTGTTATCACTATTGCTATTGCTCTGTCCACCTAAAAGTAAGAACCCCCAGCTGAAAGCAACAAGTCCCTATCCATTCTCTGCACATCGTTGAAAGTTGTTTGGCGAAATGAAGGAAACCACTGATGTAGACGAGGCAGGATGAAGGATGATAAAGTGGCTAGACCAAAAAAAGGAAATTACTACATACAATCAGAAAATAACTACTGAAATACACTGAGAGAACATTCCTGATCCTTTAGAGAATAGCTGTGCACAGAATGTGAAGCCACAGTGGCCAAAACAAATTTGGATTCTCAGTGTTACTCAAATTAAAGATACTGGAACAGGACAGTGGGTGAAATCCATTTGTCTCTGATTGCCTTCGTTATTCATTAAGCACAATTGCCCATTGTCCTCTAATGATGCCAGCTACATAACTAAACTACAACACTCAATAATACCGCCCAAGAGGCAAATACAACAAACATAGTGTTGAATGTTTCTAACAACAGTCTTGTCATGCTATAGTGCAGAGGGGACGCAATGAAAAGTGTTATACCTGGGGAAAAGCTATTCCTGTAATTTCTGCACCTCACTTGACTCCTGCCCTTTTCGCCACTCTGCTTCTCTTCCATGTCCTACAGACATCAGTGTTCCCAGAGGATCCACAACCTTTTCTTAAAGGTTGTTGGATTAATCACGCTGCTGATTTCACTTGTCAATCCCCCTCTATATCTCTCATGTTTATGTCTATGTCGTGCGTTGCTCCTCTCCATTGCCCTACACTTAATGCATCACATAGAAACAACCACTGGTTCTCCCTCTTCTCCTACTGATGTAGGAGAAAGTTAGTAATAATAAAGGTTGATGAAAGAGAAATGTTGACTCAGGTTAACAGTTCAATTCTGTCAAGACAAAGAAATTTTGTCAAATACAGGACTTCTTCTTCAAGATCTGAAAGAGATAATGATAACCATTGCAAGCACCCCCAGAATAAATCAAGACAATATGCTGAACATCGGAGACAGTATATTATAAAGTAAAATTTGTGAGTACAGAGATGCAATTACGGTTTCTATTCTTTTAATGTATTAAATCATTGATCCAAACCAATGATATGGCTAAGGAATCCCAGCAGGCAGCATCTTGTTGTGCTCTCCCACAAGCCTCAGACATGATCTGAGCAGTGCATCTGAGCAGAGATCATGTCGAGCCTCAGCAGTCAACAGCAGGACATTATGGGGATATGGGTACGCCAGTGGTGCTGCCTTCGGCTAAACTACCTCAGCTCTCTGAGAGATGGCCTGAGTGCTCCTCCTTAACCCACAAACATCACTTCATTCACATTCCAAGCACTCGGTAGCAAGCGCCAAAACACACAGGTCACTGTTGGTGGATGCATAATACAACAGTGCATGGTGACGAGCATTGCTCATGCACCTGAATTGTAATAAATGATTGTAAATTTAATTACTGGAGTAATTAGGGATATTATGATGCCAGGATTTTGCAAGCTCATATCAATACTGGTGAAATTCCATGACACCATGGCAAAAACAGAAATCCTGTTCATCATACACTCTTTTCTTTAAAACATTTGCATAACCAATAACAAGTAAACAAAAACCTTAAGAGTTTCAAGAATTTATAGCCTACGTTGCCTATATTATATATTAGTTATATTTCAATAAGGGCACAAGTGTAAGCTGAAAACACCCCAGCAAAATCAAGTAATTATCCTCCACGATCAAAGACCCTGGATTTGGCTCCGTCCATGGCCTGTTATGGATGAAAATAGTTGGAGAGATTGATTTTGATGCTGGGATTTTGAATATAAGCCTAATTGTCCCTGAACACTACTGGGTCAAATCTGATGAACCTCTGGTGAATGATGTGTTTTTACATGTCCAAAAAAGAAGTGGGCCGAGTGGACCACAACAGCACCATCAACAGGCCAAAAGGTTCCTGACATTCTAGCATCAATGTCTCAGACCCCGCTGGCCAAATTTTGACACACCTTGGGGGAGATGATGTAACTTTATGTTGAGGTCTGCCTTCTACAAAATAAAACTGAATGCCCCATCATAGTGCCACCTACATGTCCACAGGGCAATAAGCTTCATGCATAATATCTTAGACACTGCTAGGTCAAATTTGCTGAACCTTTAGGGAATGATGTTGATAGTGAGTATCCACAAAATTAAACTGCTTGTCCCACCACGGCACCATCCACAGGCTAAGATGTCCCAAGGGTTCCAGCAGCAATACAAAATCACAAGTTAAGGCAAAAAAATGTAGTTTTTTTTTTTTTTTTTTTTTTTTTTTTATACAAAAATGAAGGATGGATTACTTGGATTATTTTGTCTCTGACGTCCAGTTTGAAAATGTAGTGAAGCTGCATACTTTCAGAGACAAGGTAAACAACTATCTTGAAAGAACTTTATCTGTCACTGCAGTGCCGATTGCAGTGGCAGAGACACTTGCGCCACAGAAATTTGAATACGTTTCTCTGCAGAATGTGACGTTTCAGCGATGCTTTAAGTGAAGCTGAAGAGAGGGGCAGATGAAATTGGAGGGGAAGAGCGCTGGTTTTATGCTATCGACGGAGGAGCTATATTTGGGGCCGGAATTTGATAACAAAGACAGAAAAGAGGTGAAATCAGCAAAATGGCCGGAACTAGCGACTTGGTATTGGTTGAAAAAGTTTCCATGAAGCACAGGTTAGTGTCAGGATTGTTAACAGGCTCTGAAATCACCCACTGCTGGTTTAAAATAAGAACACTGACCCGCAGACTGATATCTACTGTTGGTATCATCTTCAAAATTTTGATATTGACATATGGTACCTAAGTGTTGATTATTGTGGTAACACTGCAGTACACTGTTGTGTGAAGTTTGGCTATGAATAGGAGGGGGCTTTAAACTTGTAAAATATGGCGCAGAGGACAAATAGAGTCGCATTCACATCTCAATCTCATTAGCGGGTGAGATGAGTCCTGAGGGAGGAATCTGTTCGCCAGCATGTGTGACAGCGCAATGCCACAACTCGCAATATGAGTCCACCTGTATGACGGCATGACACAAAAACACACTAGTTATACTTTCTCTAAGCAAAGACTGAAAACTCTGCTACAGTGCCTCTTGCCCTGCCAGGATCATCTCCCCGAAGATTGTCTGGCAGGAATCCAAGGTATAATTTCACTATCAATGTGGCCCTGTAGCCTGGGGTGAAGCACTATAAATACTACTCTCCTGCTCCTATACCAGCGATGCAGTAGGACCCACTTCTAATAAATTATCCTCTACTCTGAATGCAGGAGGGACATTCCTTTCTGAAATACTAGGACATTATGCTCGAGAGTCAACATCACAGCTTGAAGTGGAGATGAATAATTGCACAGCACTTACATTTACATTCATCCAAATCTATGTTTCCATATTTTTAACTAGTTCTCATACAGTTAAATTAAATAACCCTAGAAAATGTATGCAAATGGTGTATGCCCACATTTGATCTTGTCTTTAAAGCTCTTATCAACACCCACTGGCACTGTGTCCTTCATCCCATGGGGGAGAGCAGCGAGCTGCAGGAATAGCCAGACCAAAGAAAACAATCACATCACAGCTTTTGGAAGAAGTTTCAATTTACAGTCTCCTGAGAAAGAAAGAAATAACCTTCGAAGAAATGTGTTGCCCACCAGAAACTGCAATCCTTTATTTTTTTTTTTTATCAGTTTAAGCCTACAGTATTGCCAAGGACAAATGTTGTCAGACTTTGCTGCCTGTTTTTTTTTTTTTTTTTTTTTTCTTTTTTTTAAGTGGGTGAATGTATAACAAATGCCACCACTAGGGGCTCACCTTTTGGAAACTTCACAGAGCAGACACTTGGCTCATGTCCTGTGATTGCCCAAATGCAGTTTGTTTTGTGCAACCTTTTACCTGAGATAAAACTGAAACTGGTGAAAATCTCGAATCCAGATCGTCATGAAGATCTAATCAACTCATTCTTGGGCCAAAGGCTATCTGTTCACCAGATTTTATCCAAGTAAATTTGTTATTATCTTGCTAAAAAAAAGAAAAGAGAGAGAAAAAAAACAGGAGTAAAAATATAACCTCCATTCAACTTTGTTGGCAGAGGCAGCAAGATACCAGATTGCCAGAAACAGCCACTAAGTGAGAAAGTTTTTAGATGGAAGGAATATGATTCATTTATAGCTTACAACTGTAGGAGTGGCCAAGTGCGATCAGACCAATGGTGTTTTCCGGTTTCAGTACTGATGAAACTGTTAAGACGTGCTCCAGAAGAGAGAGGTGATTTGGGGATATTTGCTCTTGGAAAATCTATTGCAAATATGTGTGAAGATTTTTAAAGACGATGTTTTCACATTTTACCCGCACCAAAGGAATCACAAGGTGTGTTTGACAGTGTGTTGAAGTGTTTCTTTATCAAAAGGGTAAAGCAGCATAAATGTTGGCACAGCTTGACAGCTTCCCTGCGGCACTGTTTTGTTTAAGGATCTCTGATAAGCATCATGTTTGTGACACGTATGTCACTGGTGCATAAATCTGCAAATCCTCTATTACATTTTCAATATTTTTCCAAGAGAGAATGCTGCTTGGCTCTGTCACATGGTCATCAGTGAGAATCCTAATGCTATAGCCCGTGGCCCACACTGTGCTAAGGAACATTTAGCTGTCTACTTGACATTCATAGTCTGCAAGGCTTTCATTTGCACAAAAATCACTGTGTATGAAGGCAATTTAGCTCTCTCATTAAAAAGACATAAATGCCCCAGAACTTAATGGCATCTCACAGTAAAAGAGTGAGCCTTCAGAGTTTTGAGATTACATCTTAAGATTGTCACACATATAAAACTCGAAGGGCTGTTATTGGCTCAGTGTTGCCTTTTCATCACAATTTAGAAGGAAATGGCCAACATTAAAAGTGTGCAGTTGTCCGACTATTCACCTGTGAAACTCTGCAACACCCAGGCAGGTGTCATATATTTGGCAAAAGCCCATATTTTGCAACAATTGCTTTTAATGGTTTCATGACTACATTGGCTATGCTTGTCACAGCATGCATATTATTTATGTGTTGTAGTCAAATGATCTCCACTCCTGTTGCCTCTGCCAAGATATGAAGGACAAACAACACCAGGCTAAGAGAGAGAACCACCAACAGTGGGTGTCAGCTTACTACCACACACCAGTATTTTGCCTTTTGTTATCTGTCTCACAGTGTGCAAGAGTCATTAACTAAATATGCCTCATATTATGTTTCATCTTGATTAGTTAACCATTTACCATTTCCTATGTTACAATCGTGTTATATGTTTAACCTTGTGAAAAAAGGTCTGACTGCACTGTACCATACACCATGTGCAAAGATGCTTAAAGAGAAATGACTTTTCTAAGTAATGACTTCCTCCATCCCTGCGGTCTTTAATTTCAGCAGCCATGAAAAGTGACATTGATATTACCAGCGGTAAGGTTATTGAGACTGATGAGAACTCTTTTATCAGTCCACTTTATGAACTGTAACATTATGTATCCGCCGTTCTCAAAACAAGGCAATAAAGACAATCACAATATGCTGTGATAAAAGGAGGACACAAATGTTGCATGCTTCCAACATCAATACTGTAAACTCATTGTCCATGGAGTTGTTCAGGAGCTTTAGAGTGGAATTTAGAGTGGAGCTCGAGGCTAAATCCTCTCTTCACCATCTCTCTGGTGGGGAGATGCCCTTGGTCTGTGAGAGTGAGGACGTTATTCAACATGCAAGGTCTCTGTGGTGCATCTGTATATCTCAGTGCTGTCCCTCTCCTCTCAGACAAGATGAGAATGAGACTGGAGACATGCATTATTTGTAACTGATATCGTTCCTTAATGGCGTCTGCGCTCCCCTTGGCAGCCCATAATGGACCGTTTTTGAGGTTCTCGGCATCTTGTTCGGCTTTTTGATGGTGACGGAATGGGGACAGTGGGTGTCACCTGGGAAGAAACAAGAAGAACGATGGGACCTTTCATTTACTTGTCAGGAAGCTGGCATTGCCAGCACTTGACATGGTGTGCATACAGAAAGTGCTTGTACTAGCAGTGGCAGATAACAAGGAGAAAAACTGCCCTTCAGAGGAGAGACATTTCATTCTTTCTTCCCAAGAAACAGGGGCTGAATGAAAAATGCCATGTGTCTAAAAGGGGAGGAATAAATATGTTGATGACAGTATAAAATAAGTGTGAGCGGTACTGACACCAGTGATTGTGTAAGATCCTTGAACATTTGTCCTTATTTAACCTCCTTTTCCTACTACTTTGGATCTCCATGAGGCAGGGATAACTAACCAGAAGCTCACAGAACAGCCTACCTGGGCTGGGACACAAGAAACCACTTAGCGGTTAGAGGCAATGGTAAGCAGAGCCATGTACTAGTTGAACACACTGAGTGTCTAGTGATGTCTCAGCCCGCTGTGTTTTTTAACAGAGTAAAATGTCTTTACAGTGAAATAAGCACATATTTTTCAGATATGAAATACACCTCGAGCCAAGTTACAGGCTTCTGTATCTTTATGCTCTGTGCGACACTCATGCCTCCTACAGCCTGACACAAAGGGGCCTGAATCACAGAAAATAACCTTGCAGCACTGAGCAGCAGCATATAAGAAGAGTAGGGGGAAAAATCTTTACCAGAGGCAATACCTAAATTACAAGCTTGTATGTTTAGGGAAGGATGTCTGCACCTCTAGAGGAATCAACTAAGGATGGGGCTTAGAATCCCCAACCAAATCTGAATGGTTGTGCATCTTTAATGAGGTCTGTTGTCTCATTCCAGCTCCTGGGACAACACCTGCTTGACCTCCTCTGTTTGTCAAGCAGAGGAGAACAAAGCTTTAAGTGGAAGCGAGGCACTGTTAACATTCGGGAACAGCAATTAAGATGTAATACCTTACTGCCAAATAAAATAATATCGAGTATACACATGCAACTCTTTATAAATAGGGATATCTAAGCTGGAAATTAAACGCAGTATAGTGTCTACAGAGGAAATTAATAGACAGATATAAATACCTTCAATTGGACAGACTAGGCAGAGATGAATAGTGTAGGTGGGACAGGAAATCTGGATGTCACTTTGCATTGGTAAGCAGCTCCCTGCTGCTCTGATTGATCTCCTGTAATTTGACACCAATTAAATATTCTAATGTGACAACACAACTTCAATTACCATGATAGTGAAAATCCTGCTGTCTAATTATGCTCTCCTTTTCATTTCTCCTTTTCAGAGGTCTCTCCAAGAGACAGGGGAGGAGGAGACAAGGCGTGCACTTGTGAGGTCTCTGAATTAATAATAATGCCAGAAGAGACGCAAGTACACAGGCAAGCAGGGGGAAACCACAGTGCATGTCACATCATATAAAGCAGAGCCGAGGACGCCAGGAACTTTACATGCTGCCACAGGAGCCTTACATCTCTGTGTAACTTTAAGTGACACAACTTCATCATTTCATCCTCCCCACTCGTAACCGTGCTCCTTCAGTGTCATCATTATAAATATGCAATTTCATCATCACCGTGTCCACCACCATCATCATCATCATTATGATCATCCTCAGGATTGCTGGTGTACAATGAATGCTCAGGTGGTAATCTCACTTGATGTGGTGAGTGAAGAAGGGAAGGACTAGGAAATTATTTATGATATCTGGAACCATATACTGGCACTGACTTGCAAATACTATCCTGCAAAGACATTACTGTTACTGTCTTCTGTTATATTGCTGTGGCTGACTAAAAAAATAATAAAAAAAAAACAACAACAAAAAAACAAATAATAATAATAAAAAAAATCTAGTGAAAACCAGTGATGCTGCAGACATCACTGGATTTGTATGTACATATTACAGCATTTTTGGACATTTCCCGCCCTTAAATTGATGGCCTGTGGTTTTAACACAAATGCAGACAGTATATGACAGTTTAACCGGCTGCTAAATGTTTGCTTTATTGAAAACATTTGCATTATTGTAAACAATGGATAAAACCCCGATTGTTGATATTTAAAATACAGAGAGGGAGTTATTAAACACAGCCTATGCCTACTTTATTCCCTAGATTAAGAAATATTGAACAGGCACTTGGAAGCATCGGATGAATCGACAGGCTGGTATGCTTCAGTCAAGGGTCTCCTTCCACCAAGATATAATCTCCCATAACCAACACTCAAATGACCTCTCAGACATCGCCCTGGGATAAAGGCAGAGCAGGGATCGAAGCCATTGTGGCCGTCTAAACATGAGCATTAACTGAAGTAGCTGACTGGGACTGCAGATAAAATTCACTTTGCCTCTGTATTTCTACATTAGTATTGTCTGTTTTATCTGATGATGACTTCCACAATCTAAAGCGCTCTGATTACTGCATGTGCCCATTAGACCATGCCAAGTTATAATGAATACATTTAATCAAGAGCAATGCTGCTGACATTGATCTTATGAACACTTGATTTCACAGTAAGAGCCTGGATGGTCCTGCAGCATTATACTGTATCTGATTTTCTCTGGCCATCACTTTTTGACCTTTGTAAGTGGGACACTGCAGCATAACTGATAATTTTTTTATTTTTTATGTAAGCCTCACTAATAATATAATGCACATTATCACGATCAACAAAACTTATTCTTTCAATAACTAGATCTATGTAGTTGTTACAAATTATACAGTGTGCGTAATTACAATGCATAAAACTTACAATTTCCTTTAATGCGCACTTCTAATGGACTGACTTCTCTTCCAGTTTAGCTGTGGGCAATGTGGAGCTCATTGAAGGAAAATTGATGTGGCACATTTCCCAGCGCTGAGAGGACCAACACTGACTTGGCTCTACTCTTGCTTGACTCCCCAGTGTTATCCCACAATGAACATTTGCATATCCTTGGAGTTATTAAATCGGGCCTTTATATAAATGCTGTCTTTCAGTGTTTGCACTTAGATGAGATGAGGTTTCCTCAGAAAGAAAGAAAAAATACAGCCGGGTAAGGGTTGAAGTTTTATAATGAAATGAGTGTCTCCTAAATTTTAGCTGGGGCTGAGAGAGAGCCATGTTCTGTATATGAGGACCAATTCTCTAACTTTCTGCAGCTCATTTTTAGTCTCTGGCTGGCACAGAAGATCAAGCCAGTACTGGAAGGGCTTTAACCATGGCTAATCCCTGCCCTGCTGAGAGTCTGCGGAAATGGAGGTGTGTGTGTGTGTGTGTGTGTGTGTGTGTGTGTTTATGCTAGCGCGAGAAAAGGGTGTGTGGGTGTTTATGCAAGAGTAGGAAAAAGACAGGGCCAGAGACAGGGGGATGGTGAGCGAATGAGGGAGAACAAAAAATAGATAATGAGGAGACGGAGGGCGCACATTTATAGTAACTACTGCAATACTGAAATACAGATTCTACCCGTCATTCAAAATACATAAAAATGCATATGCTTTGCCAAATTACTACATTTAAAAAGCTGTACAGCATAATTTGAAGTTATTATGAAATACTGCATCGATATATAGGCAGACAGACAGAGTACGAAGTGTAATGGAAGCGACACAATTAAAAAGAAAGGGCAAGGCTGGGTGAAGATGCACACAGACTGATTCTGTAACATCTTCCTCGCTTAAAGAAAGGAAACCTCAGAATGCAAACCACAAAAGATAAAAATGCTGTGTCTCACTGGCATTCTCTCTCTCTCTCCTTCTTGCAGTATTCACTGTCGTAGGCCACTAACTTCTCTGCAAGGGACAGACAGTGGCCGTGACAGTGTACAAGCCCTTATGTAAAGCCCTCACAGACTAAACAAACTCTGTGCTGTCCCTCTCTCTCGGCGGTACAGTAGCAAAATAAAAATAGCTTCTAATAAGATCACTCTCAGATTCAAACATTATTGTATTCTTTGGGATACAAAAATTGGCTGTGCTGTCTGTATCATAGCCTTTAGCCATGACTTCCTCTGGTTCTCCCTGTCTTGTTCTTTCTCCAGTCCTTTTCAGCTCGCTTCACTGTCAGAGCTAAGTGGAGCAAGAGACCCCTTTTTCGCGCTTCCTCTGCTCCACATCGATACGACCACTTATTAGGCTAATGAGCATTGACTTAAACGAGATAGTGGGGTTATTACAGCCACCACCTTCTCCGTCCTGCGCCCACCACCTAAAGTAAATCACCACTACATTTCTGCTATTCTAACACGGACTTTCAGGCTTTTTGCCTCATGCTTTTACCACTAATATGATAACTGCAGGGTAAATTATTCATGAGTGATCACTGCTCCCATGTTAAAGGAAATATAGCGGCAATCAAAGAATGTCTGTTTCTGCCAGACATCTTAGTACATGCCCACCTATGAGGAAAGATCAAAGCCCACTGATGTGAGTGCAGTCGCTGCATACAATATAAGTCACCATCTCAAAGCCTTGAATTTTCGAAACATAAAAACAGTGAAACAGTCACGAAGAGGGGTGTAGCAAGGAATTATGGGCCCTGTGCTTAGGCGGGGAGTCTGGGCCCCCCCTCCACTTTAATATAGTCCCCAGGCCACCTTTACTCCATCTATGATAAACATCTATGTCTACCCATCCACAACTCAAACGCACCTCCACACATTTTGCTTACTGCACAATCAATGGACACATGCCTATTAAAATCATGGTTTATAAGCACAACCCTGATAACACAAATTGTCCTAACCAGTAATTCAAAATCTGTCTAGGCAGGACAATTTTATTTCAGTCTGCACAGGACAAACCTAGCCATTTTTCATTATCAAATCCCAGAGGTTTCAAAAATAAGTTGAAATAGTATGGTAATATTAATTGGATAGTCCCAAAAAGAAATTAAAAAGTTTAGCTGAAAAAAAAAGCACAATGGTATTTCATAAGGCCTGGTTAGTAAGAAGGGCACCGTGCCCAGCTGCCCTCTGAGTTCTTCCTGGCATCGGGTGAGCTGGGTGTGCAAGCTGAGACTCCCATGCTGTGCCAAGAAGCAGCCTGAGGCTTGTATTTACAGGCAGAGAATTCCTCTTCAGCCCGTCAGATCAGTGGGTTAATCAAACAACAGACAGATATTTGGACCTGGAATACAGCGGGATGAATTATTCAGAACAGTGACAGACTTCCTGGTGAACAGTTGGCAGTGAAGAGGATCAAGGTGATGGCAGTGTGTGTGTCTGTGTGTGCGTGTTGCGTATATGCGTCTACATGTTTGTGGGTTTCATCTGAATGGGGATGGGAGGTGAAATATGCTCAATTTGATCCCTGTCTGCATTTTTTTAAGTGATTTTATCTTGATGCTCAATTTACTCAAGGAGCCCCTTGAGTTATCAGTAGATTGGATTCTAGTAGTTGCTGGTGTGATTGCCTGGAATAGATATGAGGAGCACTTGCAAAGGCAGGGAACATCTTGTGATCTTGGAATTATAAGGTTCTGTTTGGGTCTATTTGAGGACATTTCTGAAATATTGAACATCAAAGGTTTGAAATACTATGTGGAAAAAAGCTGTCATGTTGGCTGTGTTATTTTTTTAAAGGTGCAATTGGTAGAATTTGAAAGTAGTTGACTTTAGCAACCCCTTGAGTGCCTTTATGGTAGTGTCTCATGTCACTGTCTCCTCTGCAGAGAGAGGGGTCAAATATGAAATACAAAAAAAACAAAAAAAAAACAAAAACAGAAAAGGTTACTTACAAAATGATTGAAGTACCTGGAATTCACCCGAGTAAGGAGGCGAGGTTGTGTTTTTCCACACCACAAAATGTGAGCCAAATCAATCAAATGATGCTCCGTCACCTCACACTGACTGATGCTTGCACGCTCACTCTTACATCACTAAATCTTACAACTGTCACACATACTAAACTGACAAAACAACAAACATCTTGTTCATATTTGTTCGTTACAATTACATCAAGCCAACAAAGCAGCTTTGTGCAACAGATGTGGAATTTATTCAGCACAAATTCTCTGTCTCTCTCACTTTGCTTGCCAGGTGTTGTAATCTTGCAAACTGTCTTGTAAGCGAGCAACACAGGTTTAGTTGACAGGTGAAATTTCTTAATGTCTGGTCAATGCTAACAAGCGGGCTTGTCTGATACCAAGAACATCGAGCCAGCTGGCATAGCAATTTCGTAGAGTGGATCAATTTTTTTTTTTTTTACTAACATCTGAATCCCAATCAGAATCAGATCAGAAATACACGAGGAGAAACTGGGTGGATGATGTGGTTACCATGCTTATCCCAGGCCTGTCCTAACTTCAGCGACAGCAACAGTTGATGCTTCAGGCTTGAGTGCTATGGGATTGGACGGCATCTTTACATGTCTGTGTATTTGATCACTGAGCACAACTAGTGAGGCAGTCCTCTTGGTGTGCTTTTTGCTTTAAACAATCAGTGTGTAGGATTTAGCTGCATCTAATGGTTACAAGGCAACAAAACAGCAGTATCCCCCAACTCTCCCCTTTCTAAAACGCGTCCCATGAGTCTATGGAGCCTTACTGAGTCCCAGCTACAGTAAATCATGGCATCGCAATCTGAGGCGACACCGACAAGTGACTAGTTAGTTAGAACTTATACGATTTATAAGCTTTCATCACAAAGAACATTAGAGTTAGTTGTGGCAATACAATTCCCTTACATATCCCCATATGGATATAACGGTGGCAAATTGGTGTTTAAGCACCTACATGTTAAATTACGCTCTTTGTAGCTATTAGAGTTTTTTGAACATCAATATGGGATTTTCTTTTTTTTTTTTTTGTAGTGACAAATTCAAAATATCAAGAGTTTTTTTTTTTTTTTTTTTTTTATCAAAGAAACATCAACTTTTAATCTCAGTAAGGTCCCCGTGGTATTATTGTTACTAAGAGATAAAATGCAGTCATTGTAATATTTTGTGCTCCAATAAATAAAAATCATACACAGTAAGAGCAAAAAACAAAGAAGAATTACTGTGACTCGTTACCTGCCTGGGAGAAAACACACATTTTCTGAGTGTTGCTCAGAAACCTGTTGGCCACCATCAGTGATTTCCAAGGCTCAATTGTCTAATAATTGGATTCCACACTTTAAATTTTTTTATTGTTTCGGATGGGGGTCGCTGTTCTCATCCTCCTGTTAATAACTGTCAATCCTTTTCATGTCAAAATATCACTCCACATTCATTCTTTTCTTTGTTTTAGCAGCTGTCCTTTTTATCTAATGTCTTTACATATTTATTCAAATGTGAGAGGTTTAAGGACCAATGTGGAATGTAAGGCTATTTTTTTTCCCTATATTGCAGGCATTTTGATTTTTATTTTATCCAACATTTTCCTCAGTTGTGCCTCTGAAGATCACAGTGGGAACGTGATTTACAGTTGCCTCACACGTCAGAGTACTCTGGTGGTGTTTGTATTTTAAAGAGCCATTTCCATGGTAAAGTTTTATGCTCTGATTGTACAGAGAGGGCCATTATATATTTCTGGTCATCAAATATACAAACTCAAAATCTCTTATAGTGATTGTTTAGGGATATAAGAGAATAATGCTTATATACATAGGTCGGAGAAAAAGACTAATTCACTGGTTATCTAGATTTCCAGATTCTTAGGTAATTTTAGGCAGAGATTTTAATGTTGTGCTGAACAATCACATTAACTGATACATGGAAGGATACACTTTTTTTTGTTGCAAAAATCATGCAAATGAAAAGTCAGGCACCTACTGATTACTGTCTTATCTCCAAAGAAATGGAAAACGCTTGAACAGACCTTATACCATCACCTTTATCTGATCATAAATCTATCCATATTACTGTCTAATTATGCTCACTTCAGATCTGCATACTGGAAACTTAACAGTACCATACTTAAGCATAAGGCTGTTAAATCCAAAACTATAAAACTGACTGATTGTTACTGGCACAAAGCTCACTTTGAAAATTCCTATTATAATAATTGGGAAATATGAGTTCTTGAAATACCTTAGGAAATACAGCAGTGATTTCGCAAAAAAGAAAAAGAGCAGATGAAAACAATGTTATGTGCAAGATTTTGTTTTCAGCGTCTAAACCAGTAGATGCTCTTACAGGGAGAGAAAAGACAGAACTTACTGAGCAGCAGCAAAGGTTGGGTGACATTTATAAACACAAAGCTGAAACAGCCTCTGTTAGATCTTGCAGAAGATGCAGTGCTTGAAGAAGGAGAGCAGAACGACGCTTATTTCTTTAAACTAGAGAAACAATAGTTTAAACACAGTTAAAAACGACTAAGAGTTGATGGCTGTGTTACGAATGCCCAGAAGAAAATAGCAAAGTATTGTACAAGTTTTTACAGTGAGCTGTATTCCTCCCAGTTTTGCCAACAAGCAGCTCTTCACTTTTTATACTCCTAAAGTGTCAAACAGCTAAGTGAGACAGATTCTGCTCTTTGTGACAGCCCTGTTTCACTGAGGGATATTTCTGATGCTATAAATCAATTAAAAATTAAAAAGCACCTGGTACAGACAGCCTCACTGCTGAATTTTAAGGTTTTTTTTCCTGTTAATTTAATTTAATTTAATTTCTTTCTTGAAAGACGTATTCATGGAAAATATTGACAGAGGTTCACTTCAGGGGTTAATTACACTGATCCCAAAACCTAAAAAAAAAAAAGAAAATGATGTCCAACATCTCCATTAAATAATACATGAGTACATGATTTTTTGCTGTAGTTCTATCCAAAAAATTAAAATCTGTTCTAGATACAATTACTGATGAAAGCCAATCTGTTTTTATGCAGAATAATTATATTTCTAACAATGTAGGATTTGACTGTATATTAGAATACTCAGATTTGGTTCAAGATCTAGAAGAAAAAAAGCTGAGTTTATTGTGTTTTTCAAGGAAATGGAGCAATATACACATTAATGTATACTCATTATTTGATTTAGTATTTTTTATTTATTCATGTATTGCGGAGCGGTTGTATTACTCACTTTTTAATGCTGTATTATGGTGTATATTTGTACCTCTAATTATGTTGTTATGTTGCAATGCTATATGCTATATTGTGATGCTGATTCTCTGTTTGCAATACAGCAAAACAAAATACTCTTCTTCTTTTGGTATTCAAGCAATTCCATTAGTTTGCTACCAATCCCTGCATTAGCACCACCCACATCCATCAGACACTTGCAAAAGATGTACTCATTCCTCACAGAGTGTGCATTGGGTTGGTTTGTCCCGTCTGAGCCACTGTAGAAACATGGCGAAGCAAGATGGCAGGCCACCTGAAACCGGGGCCTGCACTTACGTATATTAAAATACTTATTCTAACTTGATGAAAACACTATGATTCTTCACTTGTTTTTTTTATACACTAATAAAAACCATGCTCACAAATATTATATCTCATTTCTGTCTTTGAGTCAATTAAACTCCTACACAGTGTTCCCTTAAGTCACTCGTGCACATTTTGTGTGAAACTGTACCGTGGGACTAGCCTGGGAACTGGACGAATCTGCGGGCTCGTGTCATTTGGTCTGGCCGCTCTCCCGCTCAGATTTCCAGCCGACCCGGGTGGCTGCAATCACAACCTAATATGGGGCGGGTTTGATAAAATGACTCACACTGAGGCTCAACAGATGCTCTGTGCTACATCACGTTTTGCTGCTCTGATTGGTTGCAGATCCATCCTATTGCATCCCTGTTAATGTAATATGGGGCAGGTTGGATGCAACGACTGATAGAGGAGCGTCATCGAGGCTCAACAGTCACTCAGTATTATGTCACACTTTGCTCTGATTGGTTGGATGTCTTTCCAATTGCGCCCAGAGGCATTTAAGTCTGCGACTGCTGATAATGATCAAATGATAGAGGTTCTAGACTAATTCATATATGCAAATTGGTCTTGCGATGCCAGGCTAAAATCCCACTGCCATGTGCGACTTTACGTTTCCTAGTACAGTGATTTCTATTTGACTTATATTCATTCTTTCCTTAATTTTAGCCATAGCCAACCTATGCCTTATCCTAACCTAAAACCAAACCTTAACCAAGTAAGCCAAAATGACCACCCAAAATGTACAAAAAAAAAAAAAAAAAAAAAAAAAAAAAGTCAATTTCTGTGATAGGAAATACAAATTAGCATCCGGGACAGTGTAAAGAGGTTTACTCAACATTTCAGCCCTGTGCTCTGAACCATGCAACACCCCTGGGTAATTATCAGCTTTGGCACCAATCAGCCCCTGTGCGCACCTGCTAATTTGTAACCCACCCAGGTGCAATGATACAGCACATGCTCAACATTTTAGGCAGGAGATCCTAGCTCCAGTGTAAATTTAACTTGTGCAAAATGATAAATCACCAATAAGCCACCATCGTTTGGATTGGACTCTGACTTAAGTTCATACTGTTACAACGAGAGGCTGCCAGGGCAGAGAGGAGGAGAAAACACTGTGTTTTAGTCTGGTTGGAAGATTGTGACACCAGTTAACCCAGAGATGAAACACACAGTGCAGTGTGAGACTTCTGCTATCACAGTATCACTTGTTTTTTTTAGTGGGTTGTCCAGGGTAAAAAATAAAACTGTGCAACACACCATGAATGTAAAGTCAATGTAAAGCAACATTCAATTTTGATAAATAGTCAAATAAAACCTTATAATTCCAAGCTTATGATTTCTTGAAGCCTGAATACCCCTCACAGCGTATTCTGTACGTGTCTTTGAAGTAATCAAACTGATCAAATTACTTTCATCATCATAAAAAACTGGATAAAAAAACAAAACAAAACAAAACAAACAAACAGAACAGCAAAATCCCACAGAGTGCAATCCTCGGTGTGATCGCAACACTCAAAGGCTACTGGATCACTGCAATATGCAAACAGCTGAATAAAAGGAAATGCCAAAAGGATCCCAAGTGGAAACAACTGTCAGTTATCTAATGAAATATTCAGTAGCTTTATTTCACAAATTGAGCGCAGTGAGGTCCAGGCCGAGTACAAGTTCCTCAATTCAATTGGCCTTTCGCTATTGGTGGAATAATCATCATGTCAGCATTATTCACCGAGCAAAACAACAACTTAACCGATGCAAAGAAAATTATTATACCGACCATGGGAGTATTCCTCTGGTAGAAATTTGTTAATTAAAAAGCAGTGCAAGTTAAGGCAGAGAACGGTGATGTTGTCTGGGAGACACCGGGTTTGTCAGTGTGGTTCTGCCACATTAGGCAATTATTTATACAGGCTTTGGTGCAATGTCAGACTGATGGCTGGGCAGACTCGCAGCTACCTTTTGCTCCACTGCCTCCATCAGCCTAAACCCACTCTGCTTCACTGGGCCATAACTCAGTCCACAGCCCACCTTACTGTCAATCCGCTACCACTGACAGGCAGACTGCTCCACTTATTAAGCCCTAATGCTCCACTTATTTTCCCTATTCACCTGGGCAACATGTAGTACAGAAATACTGTTTCTTTCTTAGGAATCAATGTATTCAAATAACTCTAAATAGCACTGATTAATGGAAGATATACATTTATGCATGCATCCCAACACTAGCACACACACACACACACACACACACACAGCTTCTATCACCTTGGCAGAGCAAAAAGTATATCAATATGCAAATATAAGGAGATAAGTATTTGTCATAAATGCTCTCTTGCTTGTTCTGGTAATTTCACAGTGGGTTTATAAATGCAGCACATCTCTTGTGGCTGTCTAAAATCTCAGTGAATGAGAAAAATAGTTAGACCTACAACATTTTTAATGGGAATAATCCACTTCAGTGCTGCTTGTTAGGTTATAGTTGGAAGAGTACATCATTAGAAATGAAAAAAAAAAAAAAAAGATTTTCAGACTGCACTCAAACATAACAGTATGAGCTACCCAGTAGCAGTGATTTGGGGAGATACACTGCCTTTGTGCTGCATGTTAATGTTTCCGCATTTGGATGGTTTGACTGTTTGTGCTATTATATATATATATATATATATATATATATATATATATATATATGAATAAACATGCTCAAAATGATCAATGTCACTAACTGCTATGCATTTCCGTTTAATGTCATAATGTAGAAATGTGTTTTGAATGTTAAGGAATATGACAGATAGAGAATTCTTGTGGGTAAACTCCAAGTATTCATTTTGCGGCTATCATAACCACTGTTATACTCCATTGTCTCTGCTGCGCAGGCTGACAACTCAAGATGATATTATCATGGTCAAATTAACCAAGCCACATCTCTCTGTTTTGTAAATGGAATTCTATCGATTTTCAGAAAATGTAGCAGGACCATAAATGACCCCTCTCAGTCTGATCTACACCTCATACGTTTTTCAAGACCATGCAATCGAGAAAAGAAGACCTTAAAATCAATACATGCCCAAGACAATTTTCATTCATTATCATCAAGATCCCAGGCGTTAATAAGAGTCAGTTCCAGGAAAATGCCTTCATCAGCAGATACAAGAGGAGCATCGTGTAGCCATGCTCGCCCAAATGCCCATAATTAACACATCTTAAACTCTTTTCAAATAAAAGAAATAAGAGTAGAAAAAAGTAATTATAGGCCTGGAGCAATTAAGCCCAGTCTGTGCTATAAATGTTGTCACAGATGCGGGATTCCAGCATCTTCGTGTCACTCCATAAGTCATAGATTTAAAATGCAAATATGTAATTTCTATTCCAATAGATTTATGTGAATGACAAACATAAGGGGAATGAATTAAAACTTTTACATTTGCATGATTAAATGCAGATGAAATGATGAGATCATGAGGTGTGTGCATATATGTATGTGTGTGTCCGTGTGTGTGTGTGTGTGTGTTTATATGTGTGTGCATGTATATAAAAGTGATACACAATCTAAAGCCTTCTGTTTAGAATTTGACAACCAAGACAGGTTTTAATGACCACCATTCATCTTGTGTCTACAGCCAGTCATTTTTAAGTAAGGGAGAAGTCCCATAAATTATTCCGCAATGCATCTCTTTTCTTTTTCTCCCTCTGTAGCTGTGCCGCTGAGTGCAGGAGTTACAGTAAGTGAGTGCTACATCTGCATTTGGAGCATAGTTACTTAATCAAGCTAATGATCAATACTGAGAGCACTTCATTGTGTAGAAAATGGATATGGATCGATCGACATGTATCTCCTCTTCTTTGGGTTGGCTCGCTGCTGTCACAACAACAAAAGCAAAGGCAAGGTCTTCTAAATGACCTCTGGGCCCTGCAGTTTTGTCAAGGCTGTCAGCACAGGTGGGATGCACGGGGGCACGGCCACAACATGGTCAAATGCCCTGGGAGCTGAATACATATCCAACTCCTCCGTCTTTGAGAATACCCACACGGTGGAACGGCGAGGCTGGGGCATGCTGTACTTTTGAACATGCGTCACAATGGGAGCACTAACAGAAGCTATTAATGGTATCGCAATACATATGAGACAGCCAAGAAAGGAGCTTTTCATGATATGGGTCCAATATAGACTGCTACTGTGTATTCGTTCTATGTCATGAATACAAAAAATGGGAAAAATGGGAAGCAAAATTGGGAGATTAGAGTTTTATTTGTGCAAACATTGATTCATTCAGGTGTGGCAGCGCTGCTCTATAGAGGCAGCAGTGATCTCAGTGGTCAAACAGAGTTAAACCTCAAGGACACAGACAAAGAATGGAGTACCATATGTTGCCAAGGTCATATAGTTCCTGAATGTATTTTTTTTTTTTTTTCCCAAAATGAAAACACCTTTTTGCTCGCCCAAACATAAACAGAATAATGCCCCAAATGTCCATGTCCTCTGGCATATGAAGAAAATTGCACATGGCATATTAACAAAAATGCAGTTCTAGTTCATGTCCAGAAAACAATTTCTGAAATGGTATTTGCTTACAATATATAACACATCTATGTTCATATAACAGAGCACCTTTGGAAGCAGCATGTCAATAAACACATCGAAAATATTAGAACATATTATGCCTTTTTTTTAAATGTAACAGAGGTATGGACATATTTTTCTTTTAACATTGAGTGAACATAGAAATGAAAGAATTTGGGTCTGATTTAAATTTGGAGAAAAAAATGAAGGAAACACAAAGAACCAGTTTTTCAGATAAAGCAACACTTATAACTAAAACTAGTTATACTAGATAACCTTACAAAGTAATGAATGCTGTGGTTATGAAGGAATATGAGTGGTCATTGTCCTTATATATTTATTATTTATTCATGTATTAATCTAGGTGTCGTCCAGAATTCATTTTTTTTCCAATCAAACTAACTTGTGAGTTGTTCTTCAGCTCCACCCACTGACATTCAACTCAACAAGATTACTTCCACTTCCATAACAGCTCTAACTCCAAGAAATGTTGTTGCACCTACAGGTCCAATCTGCAAGAAACAACATAAGGATCATGAGCTCCGTAGCATACATGTGTATGTGATGTCGAAATGTCATTAAACGCCTTTCAAGTGTGTCAGCTACATATTTTAAAGTTGCAGCAAAACTTAGAGACATATCTCCTTTTTTAACTTCCATCAATTCACCTCCAATGACTTGTCAGCACGTATGGCAAATGAGACTGCGACAGTGACCTTGGAAAGATGTCACAGGTAATGAGTCCAATAAGCCTTTAAAGACCTGTTTGTGGCTGCGTTATTGATGTTGCAGATATAACTGTGCTATGCCGTTGGTTAACAAGAGATGTGATTTATTTGTCTCAGCACATCTCCGTTACAGAGCTGAATTTAAAAGCAGGAAGCAGAAGCCTGAACCCAGATTGAGACAAATAACTACTGTTTCAATTATTTAGGCTCATCATGGCAGAATGAAGATCGTTCTCTCTTCCAAGTGCTTCACAATGAGACTGACAAGCCAGGGCGACCGACAGAATTCATATTTGATGGCTCTGTAAATAAAGTTTTCACTTCCAGCTTTACCTTAAATCACTCTCAAAGATATTCCCCCTGTGCTCTCGGCGATGGAATACATAATACCAGAACAAACAACCTCATTATAGGTGGATCCCTTTACCCAGCAGTTTGCTCTTCAGGATACTTCATGGAACTCCTTTTTCTCTTCTTAGGCATGCAGAAGCTAGTTAATTAACTCCCTCTAGGCTGGCTAGAGGCAGAGAGGCTGACCACTGACAGAGTTGCTGGTTTAATCCACAGCATCAACCAGAGGGACTCTTCCAGCTGTGAGTTTCTTGACTGGAAAGTGGCGAGAATTACATCCACAGAGGCTATAATACATGCCAGGTGCAGGTGCATTGCAATGTGGATGACCCTGTGCCGCGACCTCTCTGTTGAAATGTATATTTTTAGAGGGCTGGGTGTGACTGCATCAAAGAGGGGAATGCCAAAAAGACCCATTTTAGTTATGTTCTCTTGAGGCTAAAACTGTGGATTTTTAGTTTTTTAGTCAAAAAATATTAAAGAAACACAAGAACAATACGAGGCCTACAACTCAATGCACAATAAGAAATGTTATCATAAATGACAACCGATGTGATTTGTTTTTTTTGTACTCGAGGTCAGTCACAGCTGAGTTTGGGCCTATTATTCAGCTTTACAAATGAGAGGTTGACATATTCGGTGTGCCTCTTTGTACAAGTTGACTCCACAGCACTGGAGTTAAGGGAATGATGAGACCCCAGTAATAGCTTTGACTTATTACTGTGTTCATCTCTCTTTTCACCTCAGCCCACCCTGCCATCCAGCATCTGGGCTCCTCAGCCATTTATTACTGGTGCTGTGTACCACTGCAATCTCGGGGAGCACTTGAGGTCCCTGCCAGCCATGGCTCAGTGCTAGGATGACAAGGCTTCCTCGTGTACCTGAGCATCCAGCTAATCCATCTCCTTGTGCCTCATCTTCTCCTCAGCCTGCATGCAGCTCAAGAGCCAAATGTTCAGTCCTATTAGAGCAGTCCTCCGAGGACCTGATGCAAAGTGAGACAAATTCACATGAATCCTTGTCTAATCTATGTGCTGCACATTGTATCTCACCTTATGTTTCCTGGAGAGAGTAATTGTCGCAATATTCCTGCGAATGTGTGAAATTCTTTATTTTAACATTGTACCTCCCTCGGTTCTGTGTGTTTTTTCTTTTCAGCCTCAAAAGTCATTTCAGTGTGTGTTTTGAATCGCAGCTCGTAGAACGGGACCCAAAGAGGGCTGTAGTGAAGGATGAAATGATGTACAGTAATGTATCACTGATTTCCTCTGTGCAGCATTGTGCAGATGGAAACAGATCCAATATGGAATGATGTAGCGTTCAGATAAAAAGTCAAAAAATGAGCAGCCCCATTTCACAATGATGTTCCCCAGGCAATGTTCAGGAAGAGCAATGGAGGCTTTTGCAATGGCAGAGGAGAGAGAGAGCCAGTTGCACTGAGAGAGCTGTGTCCTTGAGTGAGGCAGGGTCACCGCCCTCCATCCCTAATTACCACAGTGAGGCCATGCTGCTCACTTTGGCACTTCTCTCTGGAAAACGCTGAGATCTCAACACGAACACTGACACATTCGCAAGGCAAAAAATACCACCACTATCAGAATAGACTAGGAAACAAATTACACAAACAGTAGGACTGTTTCCTCATACATTCTCTGCATATGATTCATTCATTAAATTTTAGCGGCATTGGATTTTGCATCCAGTTCTTCTATGTTAATTCAGCTACAATGTGCACTGTCTCCAATGGCCAGCTCTTGCCTCATCGCTCCATAATAAGGTAAGAAAGCACAAGCAAGTCTGTCCTACTAGAATAGCAGTATGTCAGAATGTAAAGCTACTTTGGTCGGACGTGCACCCAGCAGCTTTAAACGGACTACAGACAACAATGGGATGAGTGGCATCGCAGGCTGGATAGCTCTGATCCAGTCATTCCCTGTGTCTGTCCCTGCCCTGGCCAAGTTGAACAGCTTTCCCAAAGCTCCACTTTGCCACGTATTAGGCTTTAATGCGACTCCTGTGTCTATTGATTTGTCAGCCATGAATTTCCAGTCCTGCTTTGATGTCATTGTGGTGTCACTGTATGGAAGATTCCAGATAAAATTATAGAGGGTTTTAGCTTATAAGCTTGTTATTTCAGGGGATTATTCGGCCGCAGTTGAATTATCATTTTTATTCTTTTTTTGGCCATAAACTGGATTATGTGTCGCTGTTCTACAGCAGCGATATCAAATACCCATCGCTGATATGCTATTACGGCCATGAACCCCCTCCTCTGCTGAAGAAACCAGTGCTGATTGGGTCGGGGAGAGCTCTGTGTAGAGGATTTCACCGGCTTGGCCTACAAGCTCTGCAGCACAGTACACTAAAAACAGGGCCTCAGAGCCAGGGATCTGGGCAAAATAAAACAAAATCACCAAATGTAATACAAAGAGATCATTATGCATTATAGCTTTAGCCGGTGCTTTTTGCCCAAATAACTGTGGAATATTCTCTGTTGTCGAATTCTGCTGCTCTGTGTGTTCAGTGTCTCTGAGCTCTGGCACAGCTATTCTTTGCTTATTGTCCGAGGTAACCCACATGTCCTGTTGTTTTTGTTTCTCTGTTTATGATAGAGGAAAAAAAAAATGTTTCTCTTGACCCACAGGGACCCTATTATGGCTATCTAGGAGGCAGCATAACTCCACCTTGCCTGTGCTCGACAGACCTGGATACAGTCCACTGGTCCCTCTACTTGAGAGCCCAAAATGTTCTGCTGGGGAACAGAGTAAGCCATGGTGCAGAGCCCAAAAATACAGTACAAAGAAAAAAGCAGATTAATGACTAGGATAATCACAAAGTGGAGATATTCTCGCAACTGGAACGATCAAATACACAGAATTGCTTTGGACAGCACAAATAATTTCTGAATCAACAATACCTACCGAACTTTCAAAGAGAGTATGGCAGCTCAGATTCTGCTTTGAACCCTCCAAACCTCAGCCAGGGCTGCAAGCAGCATCTGGGCTTCAGCTATTCATCCCTGCCCTTATCTGATTTGGGAGCTGCAATTCACCTTGACATTAAAACTCCTCTGAGCTAGAAAAAATAAGATTAAACATCAGCCAAAGCCAAGTGAAAATTGCTGGATTATTTTTTGGCAACATACAACAGATTTCACATGCAAGATAGGCAGTGGTGTTAGAGGGAGCAAATCTTGCTCTTTACATTTAATAATTCTGATGCTACAGATTAGTTGTAATTGGTGATTAATATATAAAAAAATACATGGTCAGTTTTCACTATGCATTACAAAGGTTCTCAATGGACTCTTGCAGAAAATTTGGTTTCAATAGAGGATGTATAGAAGAAAGAGTTAAATGGGTGTTAGTGTTTTGGTGCTCAGCATTGCGTAAAAATGCTACAGTGAGTTGAATGAGTGCCTCATATGAGCTTGAATCCCCTGCAGGTGGTATGCAAGTCTGTTAAAGAACACTGGATTGAAATCACATTTTGAATGAATTCATATGTATATTGTTTTTTTTTCTGTACTTGTGCTTATGTAAATAAAACCAGTTCTACTGTAATTTGAATTAATTAAATCTTAGCAAGAAAGAAGAAGCAGAGGCAAAAAGAAATGTAATGGAGAAAGTCGACTGAAAACAGTGATGAAAAGAAAAAATAATTTCTTTGGGCCAGTGGTTGGTTAATTTCAAAAAACGTGTTCCTGCTGTCACCTACAAAAATACTTTTCAGAGTAATTTCATTTCATTTCACTTTGCACAATCATAGCATTATCAGCAAACTGAAAACTGTCTATAGGTAAGAGCTTTTGAAAGTCTACAAGCACGTAACAGTCTCACAGGTGTGCTTTCACATCATCTCTGGACAGGAAACTCTATTTAGATGTTCTTAACTCTACAGTTAAAAAAATGATATAATGGCTCTAATCATTCCAGTGCAGTTCTTCACAGAGTAAAAACCTTTCATACAAACAAAGTGCTATGGTGACAACAAAGGAGGATAAAATGTTTCCCGACTCATTCAGTCCTCTTTTTCAGTGCTGCACAATTTCTAAAGGCTGTACCAGAAACTAATTGTAATGAAATGGAGCCAACAGTGGCACATACTAGAAAAACTATGTTTTTCTATCGATCTCTTTTCCTGGAAAATAATAATGCAGCTTACAGTACATACAACATATACAACAATTTAAAGCAAGATACAGGTATTTACATGTTTAAATATTTTGTATATGCGTATATTCCATGCACATGTCTTTCAAATGTCACCTATCACATAAGTATAAGGACAGGACAGGTGAAACAGTGAAATATGAACCATATGAAAGGCAACTGTGCATATGAAGCAATATATTCTGCAAGGTGCAGCTAAATGGTGTGTGGCTGTGGAACTGGCAGCTACAGGGCACTGAGGAGTTGTCTGATCCAGCCTCCTCGCCTCGCCTCGCCTCTCCTCTCCTCTCCAATACACCCCCCACTTACGCATACTGTAGCACATAAATACATAATCTATATGAAAGGACATGCACAGTGACGTACACACAAGCATATATACAACCAGCACCACATAAAGCCGAGGATATTCGTCACATAACTGCATTTCGGGCATCTGCTGTCATGTTCCGTTCCATCTCCATCTGCGCACTTTCACATGTGAAGTTAAGTAAGACTAGTGGCTGTGTGACAGGTGCATGAACCCACTATTTCCCTGCTCATTTTGGTCTTTGTCACCTCATCACCCAAATATAACCAGCAGCACGACAGCCTGCGTTGGCTGACGCCGACAGTCACGACATCATCATGCCCCGCCCTAGCACTGACCTCAAATTTCATTACCCTTCGCCCTTGCTGTAACAAAATTTGGTCTCCATCTTGCGCTCCAGACTGTGTGAGGGGTATTCGGTGAAAATATGAGACTGTCGAAATGACCTTTCCCCGGGCCTCTTAGGAGCAGTTCTAATTGGCAGCTTTTATTGTTATCGACTGAGACAAACAAAAATGTTCTCATGTGCACTATTTCAGTAAAAAAAAAAAAAAAAAAAGAATCTGAAAACTTCCTGGTTAAAGATGAAATGTAATACTGTATGTTGCTTTTTATTGATCCAGGTAATGTCTCACAGATAAAAATCCTCATGTTGCTTTATTTTACTACTTTGCCTCAAAATGATACAAGATCAATACAAAAAGGGGGGAGGGGAGGCTGGGGGGCCGTGCTTCATAGACATAATGCATATTGCTATAATCGATCTCATCATGCAACACTATAAGAAAGGTCGTACCTCACAAACTGCTGGACTTCTCCTAAACCGTTCAATCAATAGTGACATTTCACCCAATGAAATAGAGTGGGGAGATGCTGGGCTGCTATGCTGTTGCTAATTAGCCAAGCATTTAGCCTTTGGCTGGACACCACAACAAAACACTCCTGCACCTGCCTACACACATAAACACACATGAAAACATACACTCTCACAAGGATGCACACCCTCCCACCCACACACAAATTCAAAGCACGCATAATCACAAACACAGACTTAGAGTTCCCTTCTGTTTTTCTGAGCTGCACACTCGGTTTACTTCAAAGAAAGACTGAGAGACCAACTATGTGCCAGAGAGTAGCTCTCTCTCTCTCTCGGCTAATACCTGAAACCATTTCTGTTCCAACCTCACACTTTCTGGTGAGATATTGTATTATATGCTTTGCTGCATCGTCTCATGTTAGGTCATGTTGCGTGCATAATCTTGATTATGGTTTGTGCATCCTCCACTAGACGGCTGCTGTTAACTCTGTTTTTCCTGCCCATCACACCAGATGGACCCACAGATGGACACAGCGACATTCTATTAGTCCATCGGCACAGTCGGCAGCCAGCACGTCATGCTGCAGTCTATCATATCTCCCGGTCCAAATCCCCAAATTAGACTTTTATTTGCCTGTAAATCACAGATTCATCGTCATCGCACATATGACAAACAATAAAAATGAAAGAGGCAGAGTGCGTCGCAGTGCTCAGCAGACGTCTGATACTTCCAGCACAGTGCACAACAGCAGCCCAATGCATCCTGCTGTTTTGAGGGCTATGCTTCAGATGCTTGTTAGTGTAGTGGAGCTGTGGAGGATGTCGGCAGCTCTGACAGGGTCAGGCGAATCTCTCGCACAGTTCTCGGCGTTTCGCGTGATGCCTGTGTCAGATCATCCCGCTGCCTCATGCTCTGCTGTGGACAGCGTGTGTCCACCGAGAACAGTGGGAGAGATAGCAGTCAGGTTCTCTGACCATCATTATCAGACAAATGTAGCCACAGCGCAGTCTTGCGTTGCGGAGCTTGAGCTGCGTTTGTCTGCTGCTCTTGAGCGTTTAGCGTTTATCGGGCCGGGGCATCTCTGAAGAGCAGGGCCGTGCAGCTTCCCTGATCCTCCGGGGAGGTTGAGTGAAGGAGCACTGCTGTGTCCCCGGATGTTCACCTGATAACATCCTTGATTCATCTGCTTCATGTTATCCTGCTGTATTATAGCCCATCTCCTGTAGCAGCCTGGTGGGAGACAGCAGCCAGGCCCAGAGCTGACAGGCCCACAGCTCCTTCGGCTTTAGTTGCAGCCGGATAAGCTCACATTACAGGATGAGCTTCACAGAGCATCTCAGACATGTAACCTAAACTACTCTACTGGCAAAAAGAAGATACCATGGATTGCCATGGGTTGATGCAGTTGCATGCCAATTCAGCCCTCCATCATGGTTCTGGTGCTATTGTTTGTGCAAGCAATAAAGACACTGCTGTATGTAAATCCTGGTTGTTTTCTGTTTGAGCTTTCTCTCGGTGTAACAAAAAAGATAGCAATAACTCCTCGTGGCCTATATGAGGTGTTAGTAAGCCAGAGTCAGATATCAAATATTTCAGAATGAATTCCCTCTGAATAGCTGAAAAGACAACTGCTGCTGCTGAAAATCCCCCACAGTCTTGCTATTATCAGAGGCCAGAGAGTAACAGCTCTGTCTGACAGATGAGTGGAGCTTTGACTGCTTTAGCTGGCTCACAGACACAAAGTTTCATTGACAATCTGAGAAGGAACGACTTGCTCAATGAACAAAGGGATCAGCAGCGCTGACAAGCTGATCACGGGGCCGCTGGGAGAAGAAATAAGAGAGCGGGAGACACAGGGAGAGAAGGAGAGAGAGAGTGACATGTCTATAAAGTGTCTATGGTGCTCACTTGTTTCTGCTCCTGTTGCTGTTGCTCTTCTGATGAGGATGCCAATGAAACTTCATCGGTATTCTCATAAGAAGAAATGTAGGACTTGCCTTCTTTGGAGTGACAGAGGAACACTGATATTCTGGTTTCATCCGTCTCCCATGAGGAAAGCCCTCCTCTCTGTCATACTGCTGTCTCAATAACGTTGCTCATGTCGCTGCCACAGAAGCCTCCTTTTGTTCACGAGAAGCACAAACTACTTGAGTATGAAGTATGTGGAGTCACAACAATTCAAGATTGCTGAATAAACAGTAAGACCGATTGATATAATACTGTGGAGGGAGCACATAATAATCTTTGTTGCTGGTCTCGTGGCACTGCGCAGTAGGAAATACAAGCTGGATATGGCTTTGTGGTTGTCCCTTCCAGACACCATAAGCCAGGATTGAAGGCCTACCACTCTAATCATCTTCCTCCTCCATATTCCTCCATTGTTCATCTCTCCTGTGACTGATGGAGCCAGGGTGTTTTTTTTTTTTTTTTTTTTTTTCTGAGGTTGTCTTAACCTCAGTTGCTAGCCCAAGTAAAGCTATGAAATACACTCACACTTCATTTACTCTACTGTGGCTGTGCTTTTATGGCTCCCAGGGGGTAGTGAAAAGTTGTTTTTTGCAGGTCAGCAGAAACTTCCCTGCTTTTCACTACTCTGTATGCCTTTAATCTATAGGTACCAGGGCTATATCAGCAATTGTCAAAGTACTATATTCACCACAGATCTGTCTGTAGCAAAGACTTTTTTTTAATCAAATCTTCTTGAGAATATTCAAAAACGCAATTGTAACTTTGGGCCTGTGACTCGAAAGTGATTATAAAGAAAAACTGAGGTAGTCAAATTGTCTGGCTCTTAGCGTTACAGAACCAATAAATGGACTGAGAGCTATACTAAAACTTTAAATGTGTGGAGCATACAGCTCCACTCCATAATAATTTCAGAGCTCACTATAAAAAAAACACTAAAGAGGTTTACACAGCCCAGCACAGCTGACACAAGCAGCTGTGTTTCCATGTACTGTATGTTCTCATTGTGAACTGTATAATAGTAAGACAAAGTGAACTAATGCAGTCAATGTCCTGCATCACTGTTGAAACACAGCTGGCTTGGATGCATACTGCAGCTATCAACCTATTCTAATCATGGGTATTTATATGCTAAACCAATCTGTGACAGAGAATGAAAAGAAAATGAAAGGCTGTAATATCTCTATAGTGATTCTGCAACAGCTCTGAGACCAGCTTGCAAGCTCTGCCAAAACACCCGAGCCATGCTGCAGGCGCAATATGCCACGAAGAAGCAGAGCCAAATTGTTTGTCTAAAGTGTTTTCAGTGAGAAAAATTGAGGTTAACAGTAAAAAGGCTGTTATATTTTGACCTCCATTCAATAGAAGACCAAGGTTTTGCCAATTAAGTGGCCTTGGCATATGAGGATTTGAAGACAATATCCTTACACTTTCCTCCCTCTGGCATTTCACACTAAACTAATGTTTCAAAACACATTGATCTGGCCTAACAGGGGAGGCTTTACAGTACCTGCTTCCCAATTACTCGCATAGGCTTATTCTCTGACACAGACTCACGGAAAACATACCGGATTGGCCGCTAGTCATGACAGAAAAGCTTAGTGGAGGTAAATTTGCGGGCAGGATGGGAGGGTTGCCAGCTCCCAGCCAACATAGCTGCACTGCACTCGGAGAAGCAGATTTACCGTCTGCTCTCTTCCACAGGCCTCTCTCTGTTTGTCTTGTCTCCAGTGGCTGACTGAAGACCTTGCTCGCCCAACAAAAACACTGTCAGAGATAGCTCAGCCAGGCATGAAATTGATTTTGTATTAACAAACAAGGGGATCTGTTTCTCCCATACTGTTAATCAAATCATTTCGAGGAATGAGGGGAAGATGAGAGTAAAATCATTAACTTCCAACGGTAAATCACGTTCACTGCCAACCTGTTGTCCCATTAACCCTGAAACCTGTTCAATAGCTAATTAAGGCAATTACTTCAGGCATGACACGCCAGTTAATCATGAATGACTGGCCCATTTATAGTGGTGGCTTCATTACCATTGGCAGCCCTCACTGATGGCCCCCCTCGTTTTCCACACACACACAGGGAAAATACTGAAGGTAAACTTGACTGTAGCTGCGCCTCCCATCCTCTCTCTCTCTTTACAGGGCTGTTACTGGAACGAATGTAGGCATCAAAGAAAAGTGCACACAGCAAGTGCATGGTAACGCTAATTGTAAGAAGCATGCCAGAAGTAAACTACTTTGGCATATGCCCTCGCAGAACAGATGACTCTTTTAATGGCAAGCATACAGAAATTACGCCCTTGCCAAAGTGAGGAAAAGACCTGCTATATACATTGACCCTGGTTTCACACTTCCATGCATTAAATGTGGCCATGTGTTAACACTGTGAGGAAAAGGGCAGACAATCTGGGGACCAGCGCTTTGCCTTGGTCCTCTCTCTCTTTGATGCTGTCCATGGTGCTGAACACGGCTCCAGTCTCTCCAACAGTGTGCTCAGTGTGCTCTGACACCTACCTTGTCAGCAGTTCCCGTGTCGTCCGACTTGAGGGACTGACTCTGACATACAGCGGTGCTGAGGGAGCCCCTTGTAGTGAACTGTCCTGAGTGAGAGTATTGATTTTCCTGTTTGTCTCTTCTGACTGCGGCAAGACGGCAGCTAGCAGAGATCGCTCCCTCAGCCCTGTGGCTTGTTCCTCTCAGCTCCCCCGTCTGTCCTCCCTGTTCCCATAATGGCCAGCTATAGCCTGCTTCTATATGTGCCAGGGCCTCTGATGTTCAGCACAGCTGCAGAGCACTCAAGCTGGGCAGAGGCCGCTCATCCTCACAGAGTTAAATGTCACTCTCTTCCCTCCACTGCACATCAATAACTGGCACTGGCGCTGCAGGACACCTCTCTCAGTCATTCCATTTCCATTTGCACCCATGAATACAAATGTCTGGATGACCTGCCACTCTGTCAAGATGAGGGGAATTTCATCCTGCCGCTGTCCCACTGAACTGAAGCCTGCAAATGTGGGGTGACATTAAAAAGCTGCAACGTATATTTCCCCACAGCTCGCTGACATCTACTGAAGGCTAAGGGGGGAAACAAAAAGCTCACCTCAATGCAGACTGCTGGGACAGCTTTGACTTTGATCTACTTTCATTAGACAACAGTGGCAGACAGGTTTATTGCTGTGATTGCAAGTGTTGTGCGTTAATTAAAAACAGCAGTGGTTACCCTCCCTTAGACGTTGTTTGTCTTCTTAACATGAAAAAGCGCAGCCATTCATCAAAGCTGTGTATAAACAGGCGTCTGTTTGTGTTAGCTTATCAAGCATCAGTGCAAAAGGTCCTGGGGGAGCCTGTTTCTGTGCCTGTGCTTTTAAACAATTAGACCAAATATGCAGAGCTATGTGCAGAGGGGAGGGGAATCAGGCATAGCACCTTACCGCTGTGCATTTTGCTGCAAATGTCAAACAGATTTACCCTGGGCTCGCATTCCCTATGGATAAAACATTTTTTGCTGCTGAGGCTGCTGAAGCAACAGGCCAGTCACACATGGCCATATAGTAGGTATCTTTGTTTAGGACAGACTGAAATCTTAAACAAAATGAAATGTAATGCAGTATAGCACATGTAACAATGGCACTAAATGCAGTAAAATTAGGTTTGGGGTGATAAACAACTATATTGACCAATATCAGCTTTAAAAAGCAATATTGGTATTTGAAGAGTGTTTAAACTGTCAATATTTGGCTGATTGTAATATTTGGCATTTTTGTGACCTTTTTTGTTGGAGTGCATCATTAATACAACTGTCAAATTAGCAAAAGAACAAAACTAACAAGATGACACTCAAATATTTTCGGACACACTTGTCTCGTATTCAGACATTATGGGTGATACAATACTGGATGTTGGTATCGGCCTCACAAAAAGATAAAACAACATATCCCTAAGTAAAATTCTTTTTGAAAAATAATAAGCCTGCTGTTTGGGGAAACTACAAAAGCAATTTAACAAATAGCTGGCGCCACAAATTAAAAGCAACAACAAAGAATGTGCCTTTTTATTGGTCCATCCAACAGGAACCAACAGCCCCACTACTGATATCATCACCTCCCTGCACAACCATCTGATTAGGGATGAAGCTGTAAATCAACATCAAACTCTTCACTCCTCAGAGAAAAAAAAAAAAAAAAAAAAAAAAAAAAAAACAGGATATTGTGCCGCTTGCTCCTGGAATTGGATCTGTTTGTCATACTGTTCAAGCTGTATTTGCTAAAATATACCATAAAGTTTTGTACGTTTATTGAGAACACGAGTAAACAACATCCAGCATACGATAAAATAAAACTTAATTGATCCCTGTGGAGAAATTGGGTGAGTACGAACATTTCTCACAATTAAAAGCTTAGCATCTCTCACATAACTAGCTGAGCAGCATTAAGCAGCCTTTAACTCAGCTTTCACTGCAGGACAAAGGAAGTGTCCTACTGCGTGGAGGCACATTATTTCGCAGCCTGAAAACATCACCCCCCACTGGGAAAACCATTACCATGGTTCATATCTGATGTTAGTGGGTGTGGAGTGCAGCCTGTACAGGAGGCTCCTGGGGGCCAATACTGATGAAGAATGTGATGTCGGACTAGGGGGACCATTTGAAAACCCCAGGTAGGAAAATGCATACAGCCTGGTATAATGACTCTTTGGTTAATTAATTCATACCTGTTAAAGAGCCATGAACATGAGTGAGCTAAAGACAGTGTAACTCATTCACTGTCATGAATTTCTTTTTGTCCCACAACCTTGCTAAATCGTCTGATCTACACACACACACACACACACACACACACACACACACACACACACACACACACAATTCAATACATCTCAACATTCATGAAATGTAATCTTGTTATCAATCTGGCTCTGTTATGGATATGAATTACAGTCCAGTAGGCCTGGGTGATATAGACAAAAACAAATATCACAATATTTTTGACCAAATACCTCAATAGTGATATTGTGATGGCATTGTTGGGATGACTACTGGTACTGGCAATATATTTGCAGCTAGATACAAATATTAGAACTGTGTGTTAAGTTCAGAAAGTTGCATCTCTTTATTACAATACAGCCTTTTAAAAGGCAACACTAATGCCATATTATTATATTCCAGTATCTAAAATTCCAGCTATTGCCCAGTGCTACAGTCCAGTACAATTTGGCATATGTAAAAACTAGTTTGAGTCATTAGGTGAGAATAAAACACCACTAGGATCTACCCCAAACCTCTCATCTCCTTTCTTGACTTCCTCTCACAGTTTTTCTTAGGAGCGTCCCCCTCTTATAGAATAAATGGATGTGGTAGGACTCAACAATGCTGCTTTTTGTGGACCTGGATGGATTGTATGTAAGCTGGGAGATTGGGTTCAGTGTTCCCTGTGGACTGAAGCCTTTGGTGTTCGGTGATAAATGCCTCCTGTGTGGTAATACAGCGTGATTAACGGACACAGCCCAAAGCCTGATCCCTCCTTTCCCTCCTCGCTGCACCTGAATCAATCATCTACATGGAAAGGCCACAGTCTAGTGCTGGAACAGCCGCTTACAGCTTAGCTCTCTCCTTCCTCAGTTTAGGAAAGCAGAGCTGGCTATAGGACTGACTTTGAAACACAGTAAATACAGTATAAGTAGATCACGCACCACACATCTGTTTGCTTTGGCTGGTGTATATTCTCTCACTCCTACAGCAGGCACACATGTAAAAACACAATGCCTGTAACCCACACAGTGACAAATACAAAACACATAGGTTGAGCTGGATGTTGCAGCTATTGTGCTGAGGTAAAGGACCGCTGGTGTCTAGTGGCATGAATTAAGTAACACAGCCAAATCTAATTTACACAGCAACTGGATAAGGCTTGTTAATTTCACTCCAGGCTGTGAGAGCCGAGGAAAAAAAGAAAAAAAAGAAACACAGAAGAAATTGAACAACCAATAATCAAGAGAAAAGGACACAACAATATCACACATCACTACAAGACATCCCAGTAGAGATCTAACCACTTGGAAAACTGCGTGCATATCTTTTCTTTGGTTTTACTTTTGTTTCTCTGTGTCTTGATATGCAGCATTTTGCAGAGCAAGGATTTTCTCATTAAGAATGGTAACTACAGAGAGGGCTCAGAGGGCTAAGAACCTAAAATTCAAATATTTTGTTCCCAGTATTATGCATATTGTGCATTTTGCATGCATATTTTGAGACTTGTACTTGAGTAATAAAAAATAGCCAAACAAACGCAGTTCTCCTTCACTACTCTTGCACCACAATTATTGGAACAAAGCCCTCCGCTTCCCAAACAAACAAATGATAGCATCACACTAAAATCCATACAGCATATGCACTCTTGCAATGCACAGGTATTTCAGTAAAGTCAAATTCAAAGGGGTAAGCTGCAGCATTGCTCCTCATTGGTCACCTTATATGATCAGATTAGATATTATAGTCATCAATAAAAGGCAGCAGCAGCAATTTTACAAATCATATCATTGGAGGGGAGATTATGGACGTGTAATAAGCAGTCAAATCAATCGCTGAGTATTTCGGTGCAAGTCGATAGTGGACCCAGGTGAGGCCCATTAGTCATGTTGGCACCCCACATTGAGCTCCCAGGCCTGAGACAACCCTCCCAACTTCCCTGCACATTGGTGCCGAAAGCCCTCCACACCCCTTTTTGGCTTTTTCACAATATACTGGGTTTTACATTTATGTGACCTTATACTGGTATTGTCCTGCTGTTTCTTGAGACCTGAATCAATGTGAATTAATGTCATATGGCAAACGCATAATCTGCGATTTGTTGGCACTGAGAGCTCCTCGGTGACAATTCATATGTATTACTAAAAGGAAGCACTCCAAGACACTTAATAACATTCCTCTGTTACTTATTATCATTCTGAGGTGTGTCTAGCATTACAAGTGAAGCAAATGAATCCACCATTAGGACAATTTCCTTTTTACCAGCCTTGAAGAGAAAGTAAACAAATCACGCCTGAAATCCCAAACATAAGAGGGGAAGGCAGCACAGAATGATGAATGAAGCAAAGTCCACGATCCGTTGCAGAACAGGGACTGATGAGAACTAACTGATCCCTGGATTTGTAAGTGGGATTTGAAGCTCTATTTGCAGCCCCTCGTCTGATGCCTCAGGAGGACTAGCTTACATTGAGGGACATTGGATTCCTATGATGAGGTTGATGTGCTGTATCACAACACGTGCTGGGACATAATGCTATTTGTTCCACACCACCACTCTGTGATGCCGCAAGATGTTACCCTACTCTCCAGTGCCATAGTGTTGTTAGGACAGATTTTCAATCCATACTTATTATACTGTGGACTGGGACCCAATTTATACTGCAATATAGGTGGGTGTGCACAGAAATTGATCTACAGGGGAGTATTCTTTCCCGCTGGGAAATAAAACAATGTCTGGTCAGTATAGCACGGGACATGCCACATTATATCAAACATATTCTGCTTTCCCATACATTCATCAACCATGCACTGGATGTTAAAGAGCTGCATGATAAAGTAGTTTCAAAGGAGGGATAGTCTGCTAGAAAGACAAGAATTCTTCAGTTCCAATTAGTTATTGTTATATTATGTTAAATGCTCTATTTTTTATGTTGTGTATTAATACAAATGTGCCTATCCTTTCATGCTGTGCTTACTGCTTATCACATATCTGAGAAGATCTTGCAAATGAAATCAGGAACAAGCACCTATTTATAAATGCAGGAGTTTAAGAAGCAATCTGGGCTGCAATCTGTTCAGTGAGATCATTCAAACCTCTATCACAGCAAGTCTTGTTGAGGCTGCAGCACTGGGGATTTGCTGGAGACACCAGCAATCGGGATTTAATTGATTGATCATGTTTTATTGATTACAATTTCGTGGCATGTGTAAATGCAAGGATTGATGTGAGTGAGCCTATCTTAGAAGCACACCTCAGAGCCCCCTCTCCAAGCGGTGGGCCAATATCCAGTGCAGAGCTCAATCTTTCCTCATCTCAGCGCAGCACAAGCCAGCATGACCCACAGCAACATCAAAAGGTTGAGAGCCCTCTCCTGGCAGAGGGAGCCAGGGTGGCACAGTCTTGTAGGGGAAGATTAGGCCGTGTGAAGGTGACTCTACCTGTGCTTACATTTTAAGTGTGCCAGGTGCTCAGTCAACCACTGAATCCAAATTGGAGAGCGGTGTGAGGCAGCCAGCCCCCGCTAGCCTCCCCATAGCATAACTTACCTGTCACCAGCGCGCCCCAGATAAGGACAGATGACCTTTCTCCAGGTTGTTATAATAAATCAACTCTTGCAGCGGATATTCCTGGCACAGACCTTTCGTCAGGCCTTGCAGGTATCAATTGAGAAATAACATAGCCAAGCATCTGCGCTGGCATTTTCCATGTCACTGCTTGATATGTCAATCTGTCAAGTAAGTAAGCAAGCAGGAGCAGCACAAACACACGCACACACACACACACACACACACACACAAGCACAAACATCCCAGTAAGATAATTACCCGGTGCAACAATAGGGAGGCTGACTCTGTCTGCCTTGTTTGGATAAGTAGTTTTTCTCTTTCCCGTCCCATCTACATATTTGGTCTTTATTAAAATTATGAGCAATGACAATACAAGATTACCATTCCCAGAGAGCTGTCAAATTATATAAACTGATTTTTGTAGCCTATATTTTAAACATTTCAACAAGCTTCATATTAAAAAGAAATGGGGTAGTGGGAAATGGCAGCTTTCTACATCTGTGCACCATTTATGCAAAGAGAGAACACAAAGTGAGCTATAATTAAAGAGTAATGCACAAATTTTAGTGGGTTACTGTATACTGAGTTTTGCCTTTGTAAATTTGGTGACACTTTAACTTTAACTGGGTAAAAGAGCTAAAGCCAAATACTTGGTTTTGCAAGACAGCAAAAAAGCCGGGCTTCAGCATCCCAGCTGTGTAAAGCCGACAAGCCAGGATCTTCAAAGCAATAATAGTGAACTTGCTGATCGGGCAACTCCTCATTAGCACACACTAAAGAATTTATGGTAAAAAATCTTCAAGTTTTACACAATCGCTTTTTTTATGGACCATTTATAGCACAGAAGTATAATGTTCTTTTCTCAATTAGAGGGAAAACAGTGCCAAAGTTAATTGCCCCTCTGATAATAGGAGTATTTGAGCAGCTCAGCCACCAAGCAGGCCTCTTGGGGACATTCAACACAGAATCTCTGACTCACTGCACTGGCTGACTCATTCCCATCACACTGATGACTACATTTAACTAGATCAGTATGAGCTGCTTTGTTCCCATTCCCTTTACTTGAGTCTAGGGAGTGATCTCATTCTGATCAAAAGCTGACTGGGATGTAGGAGTTCAGCTGCATGACAGCATGTCTGGGATCTAAGAGTTCACGATGGCATGCAGTTCAAAATTAGAACTAAGGGAAGCATCATATGTGATGACATATATCAAATTAAGCACAGAAAACACCCCTCTGCCTCTCGCCGGATGAATTTCAAAGGCAAAATCTTTGTAATGTCACTGCTTTCAGAAGGGGAAATAATTGTAAGGTTGCCTCTTATTGCACATAAAAATAGATCAAAATAAAACAATTAATGGGTGCTACATTCCTAAAACAAAGCCCTGTCTGATCATAGGAGGTTCCAAAAGTCTATCCAAGCCTTACAAAATTAGTTCCCAACAACTGTTAGTGAAGCATGAGGTCCTGGGCCAGCCGCTTGACCAAGAGCCACCCTTTAATCTTGCTATAAGAGCTGAATCAGGCGATTGGAGATTCATATTTGCCGGACCAGCAAGTATTTGACAGCAGTGTCAGAGGAGCCGCATGCCTGATCTGGCAGGCTGCACGGCTTTCATTACCTAGAGTGGTTTTTAGAGAAAGACTCTGCACTCCATACTGGATCTTAAAAGTATCTGAGCAAATAGGGCAATGTCAAATATGCAGAACAACTCATACACACGCAGAGATTTTCATTTTCCCCCAATGCTAATATTGTTACCCCCTACCAGTGTGCAGCTATTTATTTAATGTGCATCGAAAAATAATGTATGAGGTCACCTCAGGCCACACTATTTGGTGCACCATGTATCAAGCAGCAGATTTCCACATACAACTGGGACACTAATCCCCTCTCCAATAGAAAAGACATCACATGGCAAAAAATAATAATCTTCCTCAAAGTGAATAGATTAAAAACTTTTGAGAACTGGGTACACACTGGCAGATATTATACATCTTTACTAAGATAAGCACTACATGATAAAATAAGTATTATAAAAAAAAGATCCTAGTCAACAGGAAAAAATGCTTCACTTGAAGCATGTCTTAAATTTTGCTATCAGCAACACATGGGGTATATTGGTATGAAGTTAACGTTATGTCGTGTGACATTATCTAAATATAACGACTGTCATCTTTTTTTGTAGCTCTTCTCAAAGAGCATATTTTACTGCTTAGTCTCACTTCAATCACATTTAATCACCTCCTCGACTCTGTTTTATTTTATGTTTTATTTTCTTTGTGCTTGACTTCTGCTGTTGCACTCTCTGTCTAGGTAACACTTAATTATCAAACCAACTGGATTACTGCTCAGGCCTGCCAGCAATGACGACTTGAATTAATGACACATGAAAAGCAATCTCCACGCCCTGAAAGTCCAAGGCCTGCAAGGGCACGCTCAGCACCACACGTAATAAACATCCCATAATCGTGATGAGCACTTGCCTCCTACGCCTGCTGATGCGACCAGAACCGTAAATCTGTACAACTTTCCTCCTCCAGGTTCATCTGTGTCTGTAGGGCACCCATTACCCTGCCGTTTCACTGTGCTGGATTAGACTCAGTGTGGTGCTCCAGCAGTTTCTCTGCTTTGACAAAGCAGGGGGCTCTAAAATATACAATTCAATCCAACAGAACAATTAATCCATTAACTATTATTGGTGTATTTAAAAAAAGATTTCCAATTTGTGCACTTCTCTCACGCATTATTTCCCAATATTTTCACAGAGACCCCATGTAACAGTACACTGGAAACAACAATAATTTGAGGTTCATGAAAGCAATGTTAAATTGACAAAGTGCCCTGCTAATGAGGTGTTATGAAAGGCAGAATCTAGAGACATGGTAGAAAAATGTAAAATGCAACCGCTATCTGCATTCAAGTTCATTTGGGTCAGGTTAGTAATACCTACCTCCCACATGCCTATTCAGGGAGATACCTAACAATGGCATATAGATGTCAGGCACAGGTAGCAGATACAGCGAGACATGCATGGCTCAGTGATCGCAGCTGTAAGTGGTAACGGCCACACAGTTATTGCAGCCCTCTCTGCATCAGTTATAATGAATAAAATATGATGCGGGGTATTATTCAGCCAGGAGTAGGGCATGTTATCTGTGTGCCATGTAAGTAATAATGGGCTATTACTGCTGTTGCAGGTTTCCTGCTACCCTGATTGTTCTAGAAAATGAAGAGGATATGAAACTATTATTTCCAGAATAGTTAGGAAAAACAAAAAAACAGAAAAAATGAGGCAACAGTGCTGCAGTGCTGCAGAATCTGCAGAGATACACCCAGCATAACATGTTTATACAACTGGGTACTTTTCAGCCAAGCAATCCAACTGGTCAAATATGCATCACAGGCATTTATTTTTATTTTTTTATGTATCCTTTGGTTAGCCAGGAGGGTCCCATTGAAATATAGGAGTTCTTCTTCCAGGGAGTCCTGGCATTGTACTAAGTAATCCTAGCCATCCTTTATTATGAGTTGCTATTCCAACTCGGAGCTGGTCAGAGATCACTTTTGTTTTTCAGGTGTTTTTTTATTCGCCTGCATGTACACTATTTTAGGAAAACTTCTCAGACACTCCACCTGCCTTGGTAACCATTGTGTAAACGCCATAATACCCTTGAGGGCATTGTCAGCTAAGCCTAACACCTAGCTCTATCATGTTGTATCCATAATCACGGCAGAAAACACCCTCTCGAGTGTTATTGCTAATTGAGCACTACCTCTCCACGTCTGTGTGTTTCATCAAAGAGGAGCAAAGGAGAGCACCCATACGGTACTCCCGTTTTGGCTCTGGTCTCTTTGTACTTCTGAACTGCACATTCATTATGCATAAGTAACAAGAAAGCTGCTAATGAAGATTTTATAATTGATAAAAACTGCGACATCAGCATACTGCATGCATAACACGATCACATCAGGCCACAATTAAAAGGGGGGGGAGAACAGGTTTCCAGCTGATGAAAAAAATGCAGAGACTTCCAAAAATCTAACACTTTTAAGAACTGATTATTTCCCAAAAATCTAAGTGTAGCCTTTCTTTATTTATTTCACTGGATTTATTGTCTACATTTCAATTTGTTTGGGGTCGTGATACAAGAAAGGATTTCATGTAAGCGTAAATTATTTGTACCTGCAGACAGAACAGATTGAGGTTTCTGAACACACACACACACACACACACACACACACACACACACACACACACACAGTACAAGCACATGAATGGTTAACTCCGGGTATTAATAGCCCTGTGTTGGTAATGACATCACTCTTGTTTTCATTTTGAAAAACTCTTTAAATTTCTTACACCACATATGAGCTATAGCAAGGTGTGTTTTTGAACAGGGCCATAGGCACAGAAAGAGAGACGTTTGAAGCCTGTTTGCAGTTATTAACAGCAAGACTTTTAAGAAGGGAAAAAGTTTGAATGTCCGTAACGAATACAGATTCTTGAGGAATGGCAGCTGTGGCTGGCTGCAGACTATTCATGAACTCATCAAAGATATGCATAGTAAATGTTCTACCAAAGTGATATATTGCTCTAAGTAGAGATTAGTGTGAGGACGAAGACAGATATGGACAAAGGCCAAGTCAATTCTCTCCTAATTCCACTGCTGGCTGTTAAATGTCACCAAAAATACCACATGTAGAAGTTTTATAGGCAAGACAAATAATTGGTTCAGGCTGACAAATTTTAGCTTGTCAAGCCTCGATGGACACACAGAGATGCTGACGGTGTCAATAACCCGATCATATTATTCATCAAGCAGGATGACTATGATTAAGACAGCACGTATTTGTATATCAAAGAGATATCCAATTCCACCTTCATGTTCTCCTGTTTGACAGTCATCTGTGAAAACTAGGCTTTAATTTGTTGTTTCACCAAGTTTGCAGAAGAACCGTGAATAATTAAAATGATGCCAGTTGTAAGATGGAATAAATCAGAGGCTCAGGTAACTGGGAATCAGCGGTTACTTGTCTCTCTCTTCCCCTCCAGCTATTAACTTTAAATGCACTGCGCTCAAACACTCTGGGATCTTGGGGATGGCGTGTGAAAATCCTCACCCCTGTTGGAGAAGCAGTTTCTCACTCTGCTCTGTGATTGATAACATGCATACAAGGGTGTTTTTGTATCGGGGTTGAGTGAACTTGGAGGATACTGTTATGTGTGGCAGTGCTTCACTGGGGTTTGCCTTTTCCTGAAAAGTTTGCAAGATTATGGCTAAAATTGTAATTATGATAACTTCATGCACACACATACACATGAATTATAATAATTAGATGTGAGGATTTGAGGGACAAAATCTACATCTAATATCAACGTTGCACTATTTTCAACTGCAGTGGTCATTTAAAATGAAATTACACATTTACATGTTTCCTATAATATATGTATTGATGCAGTTTAGTATATGATGTAGTATGTATGATTTGTATATAATGCATTAAGATACTGTATATAGTTGATGGGGTACGGTATATATATATATATATATATATATATATATACACACACACACACACACACACTATGGTGGTTTGTAAAGCCCTTTGAGGCATGTTTATGAGAAGGGACTATTTGGCTATTTGAACTTGGGAGCACCACTGTCTCATTCACAAAGCGTACTATATGTTTACTATACGTACTATATGTTTCACTGTAAGAAATCCATGCTGTATGTTTGATAGCAACATCTCTTCAACTCAGACCTGCAGCCTTGGCAATAATGACAGAGTGAAGCAGAAAGTGCATTTTGTCTCTCAATGACAGAAGACCTGACTCCACCAGGATGAAATCAGATGATAAAACACAAAAGTGGAAAAACTTCAAAAACTCATTCTGATTTCTGTGGAAAGCTGCGTTAAAGATCTTTATGATAACGATTTAAGACCTTTTACAACATATGGAAAACACTTCAAAAGAAACAGCTTGGTATCAGCCATTGCCCTGTGCAGCAGGAGGGGGAAAAAATGAAATAGAAAAAAAACATAAATCACCTTCTTGTTCTGTGACCCAATGTCACACAGAATATAACTATAAGAGACACTCAAAAAGCTTCTGTGGAGCTAATGCTACATTCATACTCATGTACGGTAAAGAAAGCAGCATTTCTAGCACTATATAAGCCTCTGAAAGGAAGGCATTCCTCTCAATAAACCACACTCATTCAGAGATATAACAATACCAAACAGAAATAGAGATATGACTACAGACATAAATCAAGGCCCATTATCTCCTTGCGTGACTGAAGCTGGTATGTTGCTCTGAAAATTGCGCCTCTGCACTGGTAAATCATCCATCCTCTAACCACTCTCATATTAACATGCTGCTCTTCACACACCAACTTAAGAGGACAGCACTGAGAGGCATGTTTCTCCCCAAAGCCCCTGAAGACAGCAGGCCTGCCTGCTCCACTTCTCCCCTGACTGGCAGCCCACTCCAGAGGAGCCACGCCGCAGGACACACACACTGATCCAGTCTGACACGCCTGACCTTTCCTGGGCCGCACGGCTGGCTCAACCTGAAAAGGCCATGCAATGCCATGCGGGCGGTGCCACCGCCGCCCCATGTCAGCCCTCCTGCTGCCATCTAAAGAGCTGGCAGGGTGAATGGCCGGGACAGTGGACAGACAGCCACTCAGTCTTACAGGTTCTCAACCACAAAACAAGGGCATGCCATCGAAATTTGGCAGTGATATACTATCAGTATTCCCTTTTGCACCCTTTAGTGGGGCAAAAATTCACCAGTTGAATGCAGGATAACTTAATTTCATTTTTTTAATTGGTGAATTACTGCAGTGTGATGTTACATGTTTACATCAATTACCATGAATCCATTCCTTTATTACCTTTGTTATTTATTTATTTTAAAAAAGCTCACTACATACCATCTTACCCTCGAAGTGATTTTAGTTAAGGTACAGAGCACATATAAAATAATTCTCAAGGTGAAATTTGCATAATACAATACGTCATCCCATTTGCAAAATGTGCAGCGTGCAGTGGTGGCTGGTGACTGAAGAGGTCTAACATGATGTGTCTCCCTAACAGTCTTGGTAGAGGCGGTGGCAGAATAATCTTAAATAGATGCTGGGGCCACTTAAGAACAAGGGACGAGAGGACTGTAAGTGCAGAATAGATGCTGCAGCTGTGAAATGAAGAGCTGTCGCATCCAGTGAGCACTTTCCTGGGTAAAGGAAACACTTGGCACTGCAGAAATAAATCATGTGCTCATGTCCTTGTAGTTTAGTGTACAATTGTATTTTTCAAAGTGGAGAGGCAAATTTTCTCCCTTAAAATATCACAGTTAAAGAAATCCAGGGTGTGCTAAAACACTTCATTTAGTGCGTCTGCTAAATTGCTTTGCCCAGAAGATGTGTATGTGTGCCTTTTCAGGCTTATCTGAATATATGTCCGTATGACAAACATGAATAGGGTTGAATATGCCATTTTAATCAGCCACCTAAACCGTCATGACATCCTAAGAGCAAATTACTCCAGCGACACTGACTGCACCAAATAAAACACACAAGTCCATTCTGCTGAGAGAAAGCAAATACTAACGCTCATGCAGTTATTAAGTTCATTAGAATGGCCAACTTAAGGAGTTGTTCTGTTTCCCTGGTACATTATCAAGAGCACCTGCTTTTCTCCTGTATCGAGTTGAACACAAAAGGTGAAAGAAGTAATGCATTTCAAATTAACTGATATTGCTTACTTTTCCTCAGATGGCTTGTAACAACTAACAACATCTTGGGAATAATTTGACCCTATGAAGATGAAACGTCCTGGGATAAGATGACTTGAAATGCGACAAATTAGTGTAGATTGCACTGGGCACTAAGAACAGTCATAAGACTAGTCATATGACCAAGAATATTAGAGCAAGAATACGAATATGAATAAGAATTATCATAAAAATAAAAATAAGTTTAAGAAAAAAACAAGAATAAGAATTGAAATAAGAAGAATAGTTACTGTTCAAATATTTTTCGTCCCTGTAATTATAAGGGAAAACCGAAGATCAAGCTACTTGTACTGTTTATGCCATGATGAAAATGAGAACACCCTTTAAACTATGATGTCAATAATAAAGCACTGTATCTACTACTAATGACCACAGGGAGCTGCCACATCATACCAGTCATCCGCACCACTACACAAAGACCAGGTATGCATGGACATGTGTGCATGTGTGTGCGTGTGTGTGTGTGTGTGTGTGTGTGTGTGTGTGTGTGTGTGTGTGTGTGTGTGTGAGAGGGTGGCTTGAGCAGGATACAGCCCAACTTTGAATGTCTTAGTGGACAGAGATGGATGTCCTCATCCATAGGGATGAAAAGCCACTGAGGAAAATCAATCCCTGCTTCTAGCCATTTACCATATCCTTATGGATTTGAAAAGCATTTGTCTTGCGGTTTGATTAAATTCCCTTTCAGTTTTGAATATGAGCATTTGGAGCTTTTGTCCAGCGACGGTGAAATTACCACACAGTATCATAACATTTGGACAGTCGGGTCACATGCAACATTGTTTCTGCTGTGAAAAGGCAGTGCTGTAAATGGATCCAGAACAATTGGTTAAATGGCACGGGAAAATAACAGCAGTGGCACAGGCGGGCAGGTGCAGGTTCATTGTGAAGGGTTGGGCATGAAAACAAAACAATAAGAGGAGACAATTTAAACATCTGAAAGTTCAGCAAAGTGAAAGATATGAAAGGCAGATCCTGTTGATCGACAGAATATGAAAGGAGGGAAATTTTAATTTGTAATTGACTAGATTTTTGGTTATAATTGCTCATAATCAATTTGCCCAGATTTTTTTTCAATGCCATGTCATAGTAGGTTACAGCAATTAGCATGCAGTGCATACTACCCCAATCCCACCCCATCTCTCTCTCTATTTCTCTCTCTCTCTCTCTCACACACACACTCTCTCTCACACACACACACACACACACACACACACACACACATACAAACATACATACACAGACCTCCCACAATTCCTGGGTGACTGATTGCTGAGTGATTGATTGCCAGCAGTTGCCTTTTTACAATCAGCGTGTCTGTAGTTAGGTTTTTACACCTTGGACACCTTCTCTGACGGTCTAATCTTTGACTGCACAGGCAGTCATACTAATGAGCTGTGCAATACTTTATGTAGCAGCATTGCTTGTGTAACCCCCACCCCCAACCACCCACCCTCCATTGTGCATGCCCTGTGAAGCACCCATCAAGTAAAGTGTCCACCCCATGACAGAGGTGAGGCAACACAAAACGCTCACTGTTCAACTTCAAGATTACCTGAACTGTATGCAAATTTGTAGGAGAGGGCAAATTTACTGTTTGACTGTAAATATTAGCCACTGGGGACCTTGATGGTTGCCCTGTTGGTAAAACATGCTTACACACACACACACACACACACACACACACACACACACACACACACACACACACACAGGGTGAGAGAGACTGAGGCTTGTACCTTCTGTTCTTCTGCGCCTCTTTCTTGTCCATAATGACAGGGACACAGTTCGTTAGCTCGGTCCAGTCTGCATGCAGCCCGCAGCTCCAGCCGGTGGAGAAGCGGGAGAAGAGCCAGGACTCCTCTTTCCCCGGTCGGTGACATGTGCATTTCTTCTGCCCGGGCTTGCAGTCGCACGGCTGCTCCAAGCGAATATTCCTCACCAAGTGCCTCCCGAAAGTGGTTCCCCCAGTCTTCTGGATGTGCAAAAATACTATCACGTCGTCTCCCTTGATGTTGAACTCCACGTGCCTCTCAAGGTCTCTTTCGGTGAAGTTGAATTTTGACGGTAGTTTCGGAGGGCTGTCTTCCTCCAGGTCCTGATCTCTGTAAAAATCGTCGCTGTCCTGATACGGGGTGGAAAGTAGACTTACCCCCCTTAATTTCTCCCCAGTCTTAAAGTGGCATGAATTGCTGCCAGCGGGACATATGTACTGGTAACCTATCATAACAAAAAGAACAGCTAAAATAGGAACCAAGATGAGCTTGCTGGATCTATCATCCATTATATCAAAGCAGTGTCTTCATTCCATTACTGTGAATAACAATGGTGACCCACGGGTTCTGTAGGAGTCATTCCTTTAGGCTTCAGATGGGCTTAGGTGTCTGTGGATTTTCAAAGTGCCACATGTTGATCAAGATAATGTGAAGCTTTACCTTCTAAAGAGACACAGTCTGGACTAAACTGAGAGCCTACCTTTCGATCTGCAAACAATGCACGCCGTCTGCACTGTGCTGGAAGTCTTGTCCAAAATCAAGAGTCATGGCATACAGTATGCTGGCAGTCCAACTTCTGAGGCGGTTGCAGAGCTGCATCCGTACTGACGTCTCCCATGCTCGGATGTCAAGTTGAAATGAGGCAGTCGATTGTTCTGTTATTTATTTATTTTCTAAAATCTCCTTCTCTCCTCCTGATCCCGATCTAAAACGCGGTCTGTTTCATTTCGGTGGCATACTTGTTTCAGCAGAAATGTTGAAAAGTCGCCCGGCTCGGACTACGGGGCTGGATCCTGCTGAAGCATCCTACAACACCGCGGTTTGACACACTGACTGTGCTGAGCCAGTGTATTTGACAGGATACTGCATCCAAGCCGGCAAAGGCGTTTATGCTCTCTCGTCGTTGTTGGGCTGGCGAAGCTCTACATCCCATTTCCTCCATCCCATAATCTTGTTTCACATAGTGCACAGCCAGGAGCGCAGTAAACTGAGACAAGTGAACACATCTAATCACACATGAACACCAAATCCACTAGAACTTTGAAGTGCATTCCGAACATTACGGGCACACGCGCGCGTTCGTGCGCACGGTGCGGGAGCGCGTGTGTGTGACCTTTGATGAGTTAAGTGGTAGCACCAACCATCTGTTCATAGCCCACAGTTGTCAGCAAAGGCCACATAGTCTAATAGTCTTAATTGAAGCATAAGCCGGCAATGAAAGATGAGGAGAGCCCAATAAAAACAGCACATCTTCAGCTCCATGGTCCGATCCACGAGTCTCAGAGAGCCAGTGGTTAAACTCACATAGTCGACCCGTGGGCGTCGACTATTAAACCGTGAAATGCATAAAATATTTGGCGCAACGCCTGGCTGACATGCCAGAGGCTGGCTTGAAACTTACCTTTTGTGTGTTTGTGTGTATGTCCAAGTGTTTGTTATCTCGCTTTGAGTATGGAGAGGAAAAAAATATACATAGCCTACAGTAGGCCTGTGATGTTTAATCGTATAACTTATAATTAATTTTCTAATAATTGCATGCAAAACTAATTATTGTGGATTTGGTATTTTTACACGCTATTTTACATTTCTGTATCATTTTGTGGAAAACATGCGCTAAACATGACATATATTGGCCTAAAGGGGGCGCTGTAGTAAATGTAGGCTATTTGCGGTAAACCTGTGAACTAGGGGGTGGAATTTAAAAAAAAATCAGTGCTTCACCGTTCACATGATTATATAGCATTTTCAAGTAATTTGCATAATTTGCAAAAACCTAAATCTGCAAATTAGTTTCTGCATTCTTGTGATTACAAGCTGAACCTTGACAATAATGGTAATCATCATCATCATCATCATCATCACTCTGGTTTTCAGCTATATCTCATGAATGCTTTGTTCATCCAACTGCAAAATAAACAACAACAACAACAACAACAACAACAACAACAACAAAAATACTTTTTAGATACATGCATACATAGCACTTATTACATGTAAGTCTATGGCTCATGTAGTTTTAGTATGGAAGCATCCCATTCTAAAATGCGGCCTAAGGTTTAATGAATATGGAGATCTCAAACCCCCATACTCATACTATGTAAAGAAGTGCCTTTATTTATTTACTCACATACTTATTTATTTATTTGCTGTCTGAGTGTATTTGTTTGTCTGCTTTAGTTTCTCACACTACGGAATTGTAATGGGTGTATTTTCTATAGGCTTCACTTGTGCCGCACAATCAGTTGCCCTTCAGGGACAAATACCATTATTATTAACACCACCACCACCAATAATAATATTTTCATTAGTTGTCCCTTTAAGTGAGTGCATTTGTATGTGAATCCATATAAGAAGACTCTTCGGCTACAGCTGCACATTAGTTCATGCTAAATCATTTATTCATAAAGTATTCTATTCTATTCCAGACTAGTCTATTCAGACTAGCCGTGGTCCGACACAGCCTTTCCTCCACATCCTCCTGCCGTGTCTCACACTGCACGCTGCACTGTTTGGTGGGAAACTCTTTGAGCGTGCGGGCTCAGTCTCTTAGCTGTCTACCGCAGTGCCAGACAAAATTGCCATTTTAAGATCGCCTTTTATTTCTTTCTCGCCTCTTTCACCCTGTGTCCTGGGGATGTAATAGCATGTCGTGTACGTAAAAACAAACGACAAATGCAAAGCCCTATTTTCCATGTCGCTTTTCTCTCACAAACGAAGGAAGGTCCGCGTTAGCCACCACAATACACGGCAATTTGATAGCCGTACGGGTAGGTTAAGTTGTACAAAAAAAGATCTGAAGCCCTTTGTATGGAAGCGGTCAACATTACCGTGGTGAGGGAAATAGAGCCGGTAACAATGTAACCTGTGGCGGTGTAGTCCCGCTCTGCTTCGATACATGTGTTTAGCAGACTTGTCTTTGATGCTGCGTTGAGAAAGTCACGCTGCTGCACCGTTTTCATTCACAGCAGTGCAGCTGACTTTGGCTTAACTTCTGCCTGCTGTCTGCCTCAGCTGCTTGTTTGTAGTCATAATATGTTAGCTAACCCACTAAAACAAATACTACTACTACTACTTGACATACTTTTTGTAATACAACGTGAGCCGCAGCATAAGAGCCGCTCGGTTCTCTGTTTGTGCGGGATTCAGACTACAATATACAGTGTTGTGGGCTGGGGTGAACAACTACGTGGCACTAGCCCCTCTTAAAGTGTGTAGCTGTCACTGATGTCCTGCTGTTTGCTCCACGTCAGGTTTACGTTACGCTGTGGTTGTCTCGGCGCTGTAGATGATGAGGACCTTTGTGCTGCTCTTGCTCTTGCTGTTCAACATCCATCACGTCCTGTCCGCATCCAAAGGCGTCTCTGCAAGTCTAAAGGCCAAGTGGAGCATGACGCCTTTCCTCCTAGAGACAAGGTACCCTCACCCTCTCTGCTACCTCTGTCTGTACAACACACAGCCCAGTGCCAACATAATTGGCACCTAAACCACATAGCCACAGCTACATCACTCTGATTGTTTAGATCTTTTTTGTTTGTTTGTTTGTTTTGTTAGTCATCTGTCTCTCACACTGTGGAGGCTCTGGAAAAATGGAGAGGTAGAAAAGCAGGACATCCAGCTGTGCTGTCATTCAACACCATCAATTACAACACTGTTAATTATCTTTCCATAATATTTGCTATTTACTGTGTAATGTTATGTGGTGCTGCCTATATCTATGCCCAGTGCCTGCATTAAGATGTGCTCTATTATTGCTTACAAGCAGTCACATGTGCCATATGCAGTATACATGGACAAGTTTTTATTTTATATTTTTGTCCTGACAAATAAAATGTATCAAATTGAAAGATATTTTATTGTATGACACACATCATATAATACTAAGCACAGATGGAAACTGAAACTATGAAACCCAGATGGTTGTAAGCATAAATAAGACGAATATGTGGTCATAGCGCTCATCTCATCTGCTAAGTTAGAAAAGAGTTACCAGTTAATGACTAATTTGTGTAATGTGATTTTACAGCATTCTGTTGTTTCTATATTTTCCTTACTTTTTACAATTTCTATTTCTCCTGCGTAGTGAGTTTATTGGAGAAGATGGGAATGACAAGTTCTGGCAGTTTGTGGACACTGTGAAAGAGCTCACTGTATACAAGAGTGGAGGTATGTTTGTTTTCAGAGCCATTCACTTAGGTCATAGCTGACTCTAAATCACCTTGCACAACAAATTTTGCACTGCTAAAACACCATAATATTATCCTTGTTGATATCTCACAGAGTCTGTGCGTTCATACTACAACCTGATTCTGAAGAAGGCTGCGCAGTTCCTCTCAGATCTTCAGCTCAGTCTTCTCAAATTTGCACTGTCCTTGCGAGCCTACTCACCGGCTGTCTTTGCATCACAGCAGGTATGTATGGCGCCCCCTATTATACCACAGTCACTTCCAGTCTCTCATTTTGACAGGCTCAGAGGCATTCTGATGGGTGCCAGTGTCTCTCGGTAACGGCACTCTGGTCACATTTGTGTGCATGTATACGCTGCCTTGTTTACGTTTGATCCCTGATGCAAAACAACAGTTGACCACAGTAACACACACAGCAACAGTTCCCAAGGCTAAGAGTAGTAGCAATAAATTACATTGATTCAGTAAGTCGATAGCTTATGAAAAAAACAACCTTTTGATATAGCAGTTGAAAATGAATTTAAAATTGATGGCCAGCCTCCCACTTAAATGTAGCCCAAACAGACAGTTTATTGAAGTCACTGACGAGGATCTAGATGCTCTCTGTAGGGAGGGGAAAGAGGCTAATGCCTTAAAGCAGACGTCCAGGGTGGCAAAAACATTCACCAGCTGGGTAGTCAAATGAATGTATTGGTCTTAGAATAAAATGCTCCTCAGTATTTAATGCCTTTGCTCAAGGATAAAGCCTTTTTTCTTTTATTTGAAGACAGAGTGCCTTGGTATACCCTTGTCCTTGGTTGCTTCCACTTTTCATGTCTTTTACCACAAAGGCAAGACTTGGAAAAAAAAAAATGTTTTTCTAATTGTTCATCTACCTGCCCTAACAAAGAGAACCTGTCAGTGTATCAGAGCCAAGCAGTCTTATTGATTTTCAAAATGTATCAGTCTTACCACAAGCATCTTTTGTTTGATGCTGCTTATAACCTCTTCATGCACACAACCTTGGGAATGTTGTCAGTGTTCCTACTCTATCTAGAAAATTATGAGCAAGTATGGGAAATAATTTTGATCTTTTCCAGGTCTTCAGCATAAATCAGACATTGCAATATTAAGCCATACAAGTAGTTTAATTTAATTTTGTTGACATTTGGAGCAGACAGATGAATATGTTTTCCACTGTGTGTGTGTGTGTGTGCGTGTGTGTGTGTGTGTGTGTGTGTGTGTGTGTGTGCGCGTGTGTGCGCGTGTGTGCGCGTGTGTGTGCGTGTGTGTGCGTGTGTGTGTGTGTGCGTGCGTATGTGTGTGTTCGTGTGCGTGTGCGTGTGTGTGTGTGTGTGTGTGTGTATGTGTGTCTGTGTCTGTGTGTGTGTGGGTGGGGATGGGGGTGGGGGGGCGCAGAGTTGGTCAAACACCTGTCCATATCATGGCGCACAGGTCAACTGTGGTACTTACTGCTCATGGGTAAATGAAAGTTTTCTGAGAAATGGCTTAACTGTCCAAAATATAAAACATGGTTGGCGAAAGACTCAAAAACAGAGACAATAGCATGGTGCAAAGTGTGTATGAAATCATGTGACATCTGTAACATGGGTGAGGCAGCCATCACTGGTCATATGGAAGTATGGTTGATCTTGTGAACACATCGCCAGCACCCGGTGTCTCATCCTGTTTTGCCAAACCCACCAATGCGAGGACAACAAGTTGATGAAGCCACCACCAGTCTGACAAAAAAAAAAAAATCCACTGAGATGTCTGGAAGTGTAGGTCTGGAAATGTCTGGAGTCTTGAAATGGAAAATGTATTGGAACCTCTATTATGAAATTCAGATTCAGATCCACCGCCTATAGGAAGCTCTTCACACTGTTCTTTGTGTTCTGGGATGAATCTATTGTCATCTTACCAACATCATTTAAAGTACATGTGTTTACAATCTGTGTTCATTGCAGTGGATGCTGCAGACACAGAATGACGCCGGTTAAGAGCTGACTTTCACACACAGTGTTTCACACCTCTGAGGTGCAATGTATTGCATGGTCAAATCACTTGGGCGGAGCCCTCTCCAGTTCACTGTGAAAGTGAAGTGGTTTCAGTTTCACACACAAATTGTGTTGTTTCTCATAAACAGAGACAACACATTTTGAATATTGAGAAGAAATCAATCTGAAATTGGAGATTAGGTTCATTTAAAAGAGGCAAAATGGCATTTTGAGAGCTTCTTGCTTCCTTAATTTGATGTATTTGCTGTTGAAACATGAGGTTGGAGTGGGGCTTAACAAATGTGTAAACCTGTAGGTGATGAGTCAAGGAGGGAAAGCAGAGATTTTCAATTGGAAGGAGATGGGAGACTTGTGGATGTTAACATTGACAACAGTGTAACGGCCGGCTGGACTGCATGCACCCGTTTGGGCCAATCATATCAGTCCTTTATATGTATATCGAATTCCTCTGTGGGCAGCGAATTCAGACTCAGCTCTGCTCTCTCGCAAAAGAATGTCTTTTTTTCTAAACAGGCTCATCATGGCTCTCTGAAATGATCATGTAATGATGAACATGTTTTGCATGAGCGGTAACAAGGTAAATTTATTATGTCAAAAACCATTTTCTTAAAAAAAGCTGTTTGTTGAGCAGACGTCGTTACATATTTTCAGTCAGTGATTGTTGTCTCCCCTGGGGAAGTTCTCTGGAGAAAGGCAGTTTTATTTTATGTGAGGGATGTGATTCTTAAAAAATGTGATGCTTTTATTGGGTGAAATTTGCATCCATGCCCACTAGTTCCTCACAGTGTCACCATTGGTGATGCACTTTTACAGGAAGAAGGAGTAATGGGATTTTGATTTGAAAATACAAAAAAAAATTTAAATTTGGTATATTCTTTAGAAGAGGTGAATTTGCTAACAAGTTGAAAAGTCAACTTATCATTTCATTGTGACTTTAGGGCATAATATTGCTCTTTGCAATGATACCGTATACCATTTGTTGGAGCTTTTATTGAAATGGCTGCACATTGCTGTCATTGTGTACTTTTTAATCTGGGTAACCCTGGGAGAACAGAAACACCTGACCCTGTCTATGTTAGTGCAGTGCTCTGGCCAGTGCACTAAGAGCATTTCTCTCCTTGCTGCTCTTAACAGATTGCCAGTGATGAACCACCGCCTCAGGCTTGCCCTGCTTTTGTCTCTGTCCATGGTCAACATGGCTGCAGTACCAAGGACATCAAGAAACTCCTGAAGGCAGCTGCAGGCAGGTAACCCAAAATTGCACTGCAATCTCCTATGAAGCTAAACTGAATCAGTAAAACAAAACCAAATGAAAATTATAACAACTAATTCTGTTGCTGTTTCCATTTAATTAATTGACCATATTGGCAGTTCTTATAATTGCTTTTTGCTTCCGATGGACATATGATGTTGTTAAAGCAAACAGTTTTTTTTAAAAAAATATTTAACAACCTCTCTAAATCTTTTCAGGCCAAAACCCTATTTATACAAGAACGATCACAGATATCCAGGTCTGAATAAGACTGATGTACCAATTGTGATCCTCTATGCTGAGATTGGAACCAAAAAGTTCACCTCCTTTCATAAGGTGCTTTCTGAGAAAGCTGAAGAGGGCACACTTATATATGTACTGCGTCATTTTGTAGCGGTGAGTAGCAAAGCTTTACAGCCTCCTTAAAGTGAAGGTCCTCTGAACAAACACTCTTTTATGAATGACATGGTTTGGTCCACCTGTCAATAAATGAGGTCTCTCCTACTTCAGTTCTCCTGTGCTTAGGCCTTGTTTTTCATGTAGAAGCACACTATTTAGATTTAAGTAGCACTTGAGTCTCCTGCTTGTATACTGGTGCTGAACAAGGGACGCATTTTTTCTCAGTGCATTTCCGTTCCCGACCCTTAGCTCCCTTTGTGTCTTATGGTCTTTCCGTTTATCAGGGGTTTGTAAACAAGCTATCATAATAGAGCTAGTGTGTGCATATTTGGATATGGTAGTATAAATCATTACTTGAGTTTAAAGTTGAAAGAATTAAATGAAAAATGTGCACCATTGTATCACCTCATCTTCTTTTGGATGCTAGAAGTGTTATCTTTCTCAGCTGCAATGTTGGCAAAAGCAGAGGTCATCAGAATGGTGGACCAGAGGGATTGCATTAGCAGCCATTGTTCAAGAAAAGAAAAAAAAGATTCCTGAAGAGAATTCAGCATCTGACTGAGAAACAGATGCATTGACTCAGTTTGCAGAGCTAACAGGCTCTTTTCAGAGATGTTCCATGAAGAAAAGCAGAGCGTAGGTGTGAAAGGCTTCTGATCGTGTCTGTGAAACACCAAGGCAGTGCTTTGAATCCACGGGACATTAGTGTCAAGGTTGAATGTCAGCAAATATGCTGCCACTTGTTGCTATCCACATGCTTTTCCTCCCACTGGCATTACGTTTTGAAAGTTTTAATTTTTTTTTAGGCTTTGCTGACTGTTGATGTTAGTTACATTTAAGGTTATTTAATTTCCAGGATGTGATGATAATATTGTCTTACTGATATGAACTTGTTGCTGTGAAAATTTGTAGTGGAACATTGCGTTGTTACTAGAAACAAAACAACAAAACAAGCGCCTGTTAGATAGTAGCCATAACAATCTGTGAACTGCTTCACCTTTTCAGATGATACAATGTGGAAATTCTCAAGCATTATTTTTCACTAAATATGAAATATCCCTTCTGGTAAACAGATAACTTAAATATCACAAGGGGGCATAAAAATAATGAAAACATAGATTGACAGCATCTTCCATGGGATGGCTATAAAATGTAGTGTTTGTTATTATTGCAAATCATTTGGAAATGATGTAGCGGAAAAAAAAAATGCTCAAGTTACCTTTAAAATCACTGTTTTGTTAATTACTCCTGTAGAATCCAAAGCCTCAGAAGATGCTTTTATCTGGATACGGTGTTGAGCTGGCTATAAAAAGCACTGAATACAAAGCTGTGGATGACACCAAAGTGAAAGGTCAGTTGGTGGTTGATAGTCCATTCTGTACTGTATATCTGCTATGTGCAAGATATTAAAACACCACGCTTTACTCTGCAGATTCAAAGATTGCTGTGAATGCTGAGGATGATGATAATGATGAAGTCCAAGGATTCCTGTTCGGAACATTAAAGTAAGTTGCTAAACTGTAAAGTGTTTTTGTAAAGATTTTTTCTGCAACTTTTACCTTTTGTCATTACTGTTGTCACGGGAGGCTTACTGTGCTCTCTCTGCACTTTGTGTGACTTGATTAAAAACATGTCGGACTTGTCACTGCAAAGAGCTATATCTCCTCTTTTCCTTTTTCCTTTCTTGAGGAAATCTCACCCTGAACTCCAGGAGCAGCTTGGGGAACTCCGCAAACATCTGCTGGAGAGCACCAATGACTTGGCCCCTCTTAAAGTGTGGGAACTGCAAGGTACTGATCTCTAATTTAAGAGTGTGTCCTTTACTGGACAGAATTACTCTTTGTAATTTACAACAAAACTGTAAATCAATATTCAATCAATCAACACAGCACCTGGCTGTAAGAACAATGAGGAAAAAAACTCTCTGCCTTAGTGTGACCGAGTGACATAAAATCAAACAAAACCAAACTTTAGCATCACTGAATGAAATGCAAACCTGAATTTTGTTTTTGGTTTGAGCTCAGCAAAGCAGTAATGTAACCAAAGATAAAGATGCTTTGCTGTTATAATGCTTTAGATGCTGTCAGCCTTGTATGGCTACTTTGAATATGACGTGGAGTGCAAATGAATAGATTTAAGACCTCTACTAGCAATTAATCATGTAACAGCCGGTAATCACAAAGTCAAGTTCATGTTTTTGATTTTGATTTCCGTGTATGGATTTATTTTTGTCTAGACGCGTTGTCCATTTGTAGATCTATAAATGTTAATGATTTCATTACTTTCTCAACAGATCTTAGTTTCCAGGCCGCTGCGAGAATCATGAGCATGCCAAAGTATGATGGTCTGAAGCTCCTGCGAGACCTCAGTCAGAACTTTCCAAGCAAAGCCAGGTAAGCAAGTCAAGATACAAAGAATGAAAAAATCATTTGATTCTAAGTTTGTGTCTGACTGGCTACTACGTTTGGCCCTAAAAGCTTCAACTAGGCATACTAAAATGCATTAACCACTCAGATGCAAAGGAAGTATGAAACACCAAAAAATCAACCTTTCTGGAACATTGTTCATTCTGAGGTGAACAATAAGTCCAGGCACAATACCTGCTCCCATCCAAGCATACCTGAAAGGCACCATTTACAAACCCATTTGTCTGAGTGTACGTATTATATTTCTAGATCAAAATAAGTAATTTATTTTCCACCCATAAGGTGATGGCATTTATTTTTCTACTATTATTAGGTCCCGATAAATACATCCAATAGTTCATAGATTTAATCAGCTCTTTTTAATGTTTGCTTGTTTTGGGCCCAGACATCGTATAAGAACACCCAAACGTGCTGAGTAAGAGTTGGAGTGTTTACTGCACACATACCATCTTGAGGGCCCACAGATTTTTGGAGATTAAAACCTGGGTTTTACTGCTGGCTGGGGATGTGGAAAAAGCTGATGGTGACTGTACATGTTTTACTGTTCCCACAGATCACTGACAAGAGTGGCCGTAAAGCAGGAAATGAGAAAAGAAATTGAGGAGAACCAAAAGGTGTGATATCGTAAGCGGCATCCCATAAGATAGAGCAGGAAGTCGTCCACTTCTTGCACTGTTTGATAGCATCTCCAGCTATTGCATGAGTATCATTTAATAGAACATGTTTCTAATCTGTGTCTGAAATAAATTATAACATAACCACATCAATCATGACATTTTATTCTTGCTTTTCTGCTTTAGTGTCTGTATGCTGTATATCTTTTCTGCTTTCTGCTGCAGTCTCTTCATATCTTATTGTAAGATCAGAAACCAGGGATGGACTCAGTCTTGTGGGGGTTTTGGCATTGGACTAACTGCCCTGAGTTTGTTCTTTCAGCGACTCAGTGAGACCATAGGAGTTCACCCGGGAGACGGAGCGCTCTTCATCAACGGGCTGCACATTGATCTGGACATTCACAACCCTTTCAGGTAGGATCCCAGCAGGAGGGAACAGCAGTCTGCCTTCTCTCTCCATAAGAAGCCTCAGCGCTGGCCATGGCTCAATGATCCTCTTGAAACATGATCAGAGTTCCCAGCAGCACATAGCCACTGCCCCTGCTTGTGTGGATGAAAACTAACTTGTAATTTTGCTTTGACAGCATTTTGGACATTATCAGAGGAGAAGCCAGGGTCTTGGAGGGTCTTCACAACCTCGGCATAAAAGGAGAACATCAGGGCACGCTGCTGAGGCTGCCTGTGAACCATGTGGAAGACAGCTATGCTTTAGATATCAGAAATCCAGCTATAATGGTGAGAGACTGTGCCAAGTTCTGCCCAGCAGAATGGATGCTTTATTCTCCTGGCCCAGATCAGCATTGCAGGTGTTTTGTTTTGAGTACTCACACCGGGGTGTAGATTAGTGGATCAGTCATCAGGCTATTGCAACAGTCCTGAGTCTGCCAGAAACCTCAATTACAAACTGGGAAGTTAGCCAAGGAAAGCTATCAAATTAAAAACTTGCAAACTTTCATTTTGCACCCCCCCGGCCATTTTAATATTCAGGATACTCAGGGAAAAAAATGCCAAACAAATGAAAGCGATATATTAAGTCTGGAGTGTAATACACATTCAACAAAGTGTGCCAGCTGTCATTCAAACCTGTGTCCTCCCTTCTAGAGAGTGCGTGAATGTGAGAGAGAGAGAGAGAGAGAGAGAGAGAGAGAGAGAGAGAGAGAGAGAGAGAGAGAGAGAGGAGAGAGAGAGAGAGAGAGAGAGAGAGAGAGAGAGAGAGAGAGAGAGAGAGAGGAGAGAGAGAGAGAGAGAGAGAGAGAGAGAGAGAGAGAGGAGAGAGAGAGAGAGAGAGAGAGAGAGAGAGAGAGAATGATTAGTGTGCGAGAGATACACACTTTTATATCCGACGGAAGTTTGAGAGCTCCTGACAGAAAGGGCAGTGTTAGTGCCGTTTAGTCAGCAATGGATCATTTACTCTGACTTTGGCTCTATGTCTTTCAAAGCTGAATCTCACAGCTTTCTCTGATGTTAAAGAGCAGTGCTATATGGTGCTCATCATAACTAGGGTATACTAGGGTTTTTAAAACAATTATTTATTGGAGTGAGTATCCATATAACTAAGTCCAGATGACCTGATTCAATTTCCTTTAGTAGAATATGGTAGTCTCCTCTGTCTGATTCATTTATCCTTTATCTGACTGAGGTTTGTGCAAGTTAGAATCTATGGGCCCGACCATGGCTCTGAAATATCAGCAGCCTGTGGTGCTGAAGTAATAGACAGATTTGTATTTGCACCTTTTTCTCAGACCCACCTTTCTGTCAGTTTTTCTTGGATTTGTAATAATCTCTAAACTACACACTATAAATAGTCAGTTCTATGCTATATTGTAGCCTATATACACTGTAGAGTAGTGTTACCTTCATGATCAAAGTGACTATGTGTAGTCGCAGAAGAGCAAGAGGATCATAGAGACACACTGCTGCCTGTAGTATTCCTATAATAATAATTTAATATTTCTATGATCATTCAGTAGCATCTGTGTTGCTGAAAATACACCCCGGTCCAAGCCATCTCTATAACAAAATATTTTAGGGGAGATATGACTACAGATATAGGGTGCTGTCTTGCGTCAGAGTCCCTAAACCCGTTATTTGGGGATTTAGCATTGTGTAAGAGGCGTTCCCCCACAAAAGTTGCTATCTTGCACACCTGCCGTTATCCCTAAAACACTTGCGCTACCCGTTATATTATGCATAGGCGTGGTTTTGGCGTTACGCCAGTTAAACCAATCAGTGTCCCAGGTGCCATTGCCTTTCAAAGGCAGGCTGCACTATCCCAGATCTGCAAACCGAAACCCGTGATGGAGAGAGGGAAGTTGCGATTTAGTACTATCTCTTCCATTTTCTCAGGGGTTCAACTGAGGCTAAAGCAAGGTGGCTTTTTGTAGGCGAGTTAATTGGGGAGGTGGAGCCACATGTGCACGTCCACGTGTCCAAGTGGACGCGCATTGAAGCTGCGCCCAAATGGGAGAGCGGGTGGTTCTGCGGACCCGCTATCCGCTTTCCCTAACGTGTGTGGTCAAAATAGCAATTGTAGGGAAAGTGCATAAACACGCCCACGGGCACACCTCCAGGCGCAAATAACGGAGTCGGCATAATGTATAGCGGGTAGTGTGGGCGCAAGATACCGTTTAGGGATAGTGGAAGCTCCTAAATGCGTAATTTCATGGGTAGTGGGTAGTGGCAACGGGTAGTGCAGTGTGAAAGATACAGCCCATAGTTTTTACTAGATGTTTGGTGTAACCTGGGAGTGGCGCAGGTAATGTGACTCAGGGTATTAACCTGCACTGACCGCATTGTACTCGGCTGCTAGTTACTTAATTTCAGGTAAAGTTTACAGTTAAAATGGTGTGTGTATGGTATGTGTTTTGAAAAATAAGCATTATTAAAATGCTTAATGTTGACATGCAGTAGGAGAATAGGCCTTCGGAAATATGTATATTTAGTCCAATAGCAGCTCTATTGAGACGAAATTGTAATCGCAATTAAAATATCAAGAATTAGGCTGGGCCTGTATGATAATCCCGCAGTCCTAATATAAAGTAGCCATACAGAAGCAGGCTGTGGCTGATGCAGGTCTCACATGTAGAGGAGCACAACAGCAGACAGGGGAGAAGGAGAAACTGCGGCTGCAGCTCGAGGCATTTTCTGACCAATTTCTGAGGCCTGGTCAGAAATTAACAGAGCTTGGAGCAAAAGTGCCCTTGAAAGCTCATAAACTTTTTTTTCCCTCAACATTTATGGTTAATGTGTCCTGCAACAATGTCCTTTGGGACGTGTACATGGGTGTGTGTGTTGGTTGGTGGTGTGGGAGCATTAGATTCTCCCACTGGGCAACCCCCCACCCCCGCCCCCGCTGAAAAATAACAAATCACCAACTGATTGTTAGTTAACATCCATTCAAGGTCATTCAGAGAATCATTAATGTAGTCAAAGGATTTGATTTGTATAGATGAACCAAAAGAGTATACAATCAAAACATAAGTATTTATACCTAACTAAAACAAAGCACAATAAATGGAAGTAAAATGGGGAAAATCAGAATGGAAAACAAGAGGGGTAATTAAATAAAACTGGTAATAAATTGTGTAGAAATGAACAGTTTATACATATTCAGTAAGTCAGTAATCCCCATAGCTCCCTAGAACTTAAGCAACGCCATGAATTATACTCATTATTTTCCCATCGATACAATTGTTGAATACCCTTATTGCAGACTGTATCTGACATCTGCACATCCAATATTCCTTGTAACGAAAAGGGGCGGTGTGAGGTATTTATACATATAGTGTTGCCCTATTTAATTTATCAGAGGTGCAGTTCACTACTTCTGTTTAAGAGCAGAGGCTACATTTATCATCTCATATATTCAAGTTATGCCTATGAATTATGCACAGAAAAATATTCTGCATACAGTATAAATATTATATATTATGTTTTATATATAAAAATATTAAATATTATGTATGAGTTGATGGGCAGGATTTTTTCACTGATGAATATATGTTGCACCAAAATAAAGCCGAGTTCTATGTTATATTAAGATTAGATACATTTCTAACCAAGTGCCCTGTAACAGGAAGCAGTTTGTTATTTACGTGACGCTAATCTGTTATACAACAAAGAAACTATTCCTGCTGGGTTTGCAGATAACATTATGGAAATCAGTGGGTGAGAACGTGGATCAGAGTTCCACTCCTATAAGCGTTAAGAGTAGAGTGTAGGTGGAGCCAGAGGAACCAAGAGGAGACAGGTGAAAACAAGACATTTAAATTTTGAAAAGAGCATGGACCCTGTGCATTATGGATGTCAACCAGTACATTAATGCCTTGTTGTTTCCAAATGAGAAAAGTGCACCAAGCTATCCCCTAGTTTAAAAAAAAAAAAAAAATGTTGTACCAGATAGGTGCAACTTGAAAACTTTTTAGGAGAAACAGTTTTAGGAGAACTTAATAATAAATAATAGTATGCCATGCAGATAAGGAGTTGGCCAAAAGCTTTTATATTAATGCTGTGAATGGTCACTGAGAAGATTAGGTCTTGGATCCTAGGAATATAAATGCACTTACAAGTTTTGTCCAGAGAGTAACTGAGGACAACAGCTGCAACATCTGTATATCCTGATTGACCATAACTGAAAGGCCCAATTACAGAGCTCAAAGTAAGGTAAAAATATGTGTCCAAGGTTACTTGAGAATTTATGTGAATAATGTGAATACAGCAATATGTGGGTGTTTTATAGCACAGAGGAATTTAATACAAACTTTATCCATATAAAAAAAGAATGAGGAGAGAAGTAACATAAGTTCATTCAAGGCAGTAGATCAATTTTTATAACTGAAGCACAACCATGCAGGATATTATGTATTGGTAACTAGCTGGAAAGATCCCTTTGGATTTTGCTCAAGGATAAGTTATAATTCTCTCTGACAATCAATGAAAGACCTGCTCTTTAACCACTGAGCAAGAGACAGCATCATCCACGATGATTTAAGTATTTGGCAGGGAGTCGAGTTAGGATGAGTGGTTAGGAGGCATGATGATGGATTTAGACCAGTTTATCTTGCAGCCATAAAATAAGCCAAAGTTGTTAATTGTAGTCTGAATATAGGATAGAGAGGTAAAGATGTCAGACCTAAAAAGTAGGATGTTATCAGCATATAGAGAAATGAAATGGTCTGTTTCTTTTATAGTTATTTAGAAGCTTTTTGGATATTGTCCAGAAGCCTGCAATAAAGGTTTCAAAGAGAGGGCTTAGAGTCTGGGAGAGAGAAGACAGCCCTATCTGGGAGACTCTTGCAGTCCAAATTTTAGATTTATTGGATGACTGGTTTGCACCCATGTGGTGGGATCATTATACACAGTTTTCAGCATACAGCACTTACTAAGGAAGGGATGAAACAAAAACACTTGATCACTGCCCTCGCAGTACGATCAAATGCTTTTTCTGCATCTAGAGAGAAGACTACACCTGGCTGTGATTGAAATATAGGGATGGTATTTGTATGCAACAGTCAGCATTTTTTGCCATTTGCCAATTGGCCTTTTATGAAACCCACTTGTCATTCATATGATGCCAGATATGATTCAAGCCTCTTGTAAACTACTATAACAAAAGGTTTTACATCTCAGTACAGATTGAGACAAGATGATGACTAGAACATTTGTTTTTTTTATCCCCACAGAAGGTGTTAATTTTAACTGGATGATTCAGAGAATTTTACTAATCAGTCACATTTGTTCCCAAATAATCTGTATCAAATCCAGAGGAAACCTATCTAAATATGGAGATTTTTTTTTTTTATGTTGAGTCTGGTGCATCTTTTAGCCTTTTTAGTGTTATCAGTGCATTTAAACCATAAGCCTGACAAACGGATAAAAAAAGTCAGCAGCTGACTCATTTATTTAGGACCCTGACATGTAAAGTTTAGAATGAAAGGAGGTAAAAGTGCTGTTGATTTGGGATGTAAATGTGCATGCCTCACCTTGATCTTTTCTAATCAAATCTGTGAAAGAAAGCTGCTTGGACTGTTTTAGACTGAAAGCCAAAAGCCTTTTTTTATAATACCTCTGCTGTGTTTTCTGATGAAAAACTTCAGCTTTAGAGTTACCTTGTGTTGTCCAATTTTATTCTATTAAGGTCTCTAACTTTGTTTCAGAAAATTGAACAAGGATTCAAGGTTACTGATATCTTGCTCAAGAGATGCCAATTTGCATTTCCTCTCCCTTTTGAGAAAAGGGGAGATGAGAAAGATGTGAAAGTTGCCAGGGCATTTCTCTCAACCACACTGTTAACACCGATATGCAACAGTATATTGCATGCTGTATTCACATGCATGGAATGACTCAGCTGTTGGCTGTACTCTAGTCTTATTTGAAGTACATGCACATTTGATGCCCTTCAACTGAATATCCCAGTGTCCATGAATAAATCAATTACTAGCATAGTTCTTGTAGGTTACTTCTAATACCTAGGAAAGAAATGATAGCCCTGTTAATAACTGACCCTTACTGCTCTGTGCTATCTTCTTGGTGCTGCTGACAAATAACCTGATGTTACAGGCAATTATGCTTTTCACTGCAATGAATCACAGGTGTCAAGAACTCCAGGCTATAGTTGCTGCTGGAGATGCACTTACTCCGAGAAATTTACTAATGCCAGCACGGAACACCCAACAATTGTGGATGAAAGTGTGTAGTCAGGACTGTTGGAAGAGGTTGGTTTTACTTGAAGTCCTGGATTTATAATGAAGATGAAAACAAAAGCAAAATGACTAAGATGTCTACAGGTCCCAGAAACTGTTAAATGCTATGCTTAATCAGTGCCTCATAATTGGAGAGAACTTAATGGAGAATGGAAGTTAACAGTATTTATGGAACCCTTAAGTGTTTTTTTTTTTTTTTTTTTAATTTTCCATATGTTTTAACTATGCAATATATTCAAAATACAAGAATCAGCAATCTAGTGGTCTCACCACATAGAAGTTTGCTGGAGTGTAAGGACAGAATGTCAGAGCCATGTCCAAAGTATTGGTATTGTGAACTATATGCTGTATATTATGATTCTCAGTGAGAGGACCCTTAAGTCTACCTGAAATTGTTTTAATTGTGTCTTACACTAGGTTTGCTGATGGGTTTAGTGATTACGCAGACAGTCTTTCAACATGAGGACCTCGGTTCATGCCCCTGTGTCAGCAAGCATTCATGCCACTTGAAGTGACCTTGAGCAAGACACTGAATCCCACCTATTCTGTGGTTCTATTTCTAACCCTGTATGCTGACCTTACAGTGAGGAGAGCAAAGGAAAAGGACATTTTCTAATGAGGACAGAGGACTGCAATTTTCTCAAGGTCTCTTGTTGCCTTGTGTTTTCCAGTGGGTGAATGACATAGAGAATGACCTGCTGTACCGCAGCTGGCCAACAGGTGTACAGGAGCTTCTCAGAGCCACCTTTCCTGGGGTCATCCGGCAGATTCGACGCAATTTTTTCAACTTGGTAAGTCCTGGGATTGAGAGAAAAAGTGAGGAAAAGTTGTTTTAAAGAAAATTTGTTTTGGGGTGAAAGGGAGCCATTTTTGTCGGTCTTAAAGTTCATTTGACTGTAGTGAAATTATTTGACTTACTTTACTGAACCTTTCTAAACATTTTGGACACTTCTCACTCTGCCACCAGACTTTGGATTAAAAGTTTTTATGTGGTGTGCCTCATGAGGAAAATTCAGATAGTTTCAGGCAGTCAGGCACTCAGTTCACCCACAGAAAAGCATACTAATTTAACTTTTGGATGCTTAAGCATTTCCTGAGACTGTCTAAACTGTCTGGCACTCACTATATTGTTCTACCTGATAAACTCCACCTGGAACCTGTGTAGGATAGTAAGTATTTGTAAATGCTATTTGAGCCAGGTTCATTGGCTGCCTCTTTTTTGTTAGGTGCTGTTCCTAGACCCAGTACAAGAAGACAGCATTGAGCTGGTGAAACTTGCCGAGCTTTTCTACAAGCACAAGATTCCTCTGAGGTTGGTACTGCACTGGTCACTCAAACAGTTGTACACCTCTTTGTATGGCCCACCCCACGTAGTTATATTCTTTACAAGATAGTGATTCTCATTTTACCTGCAAATTGAATACTTGTGTTTTCCTTCCTCCTGTAGAATTGGATTTGTGTTTGTTGTCAACACTGAAGATGAGATTGATGGCTTCTCTGATGCCGGGGTGGCATTTTACCGCCTGTTGAATTACATTGCTGACGAGTACGATTTATCCCAGGCTCTGATGTCTATGGTCTCAGTAAGTATATCATGCATGTAAATCTGATTGTTTTAGAAAGCACTTCTCACAGAATAATTTCAGAATATCCTTGCCATCTCATACATGCTAGAAGTTCAGAAGTGATTTGTTTTATTGTGCCTTGTGTTGACGCACGTCGAAGACATTATTGGACTAGACGAGTGAGAAGGATTTTGCCTCGGGCATCAGCTCTTTAAAACAGGGGTGGAGGCTATCCACTGTGGCAGAGATCTAAAAGAGAATGATGGTCACATCTAATCTATCTTTTCAACCTCTTGCAGATGTACAACAAAGTAGACGTAGGGGAGACGCTGTCTGTTGATACGGTGTCTGCTTACCTGAAGAGAAAATTCCCTAAAGCCAGTGCTGAAAGGATTCTCGGAATAGATTCTGAGTATGATGACAAAAGAAAGGTAAGAAAATAAAGTAATTTTCTATTTTCCCTTTAGGAATATTTACTTCAAATGAATAGATTCACAGAAAGCAGGCAACCAGTGACCCAGTCTGTATTTGTTTGCTCCAGGCTGGTGCCCAGTTCTACAGGAAGACTGGCCTGGGTGCCCTTCCTCTGGCTTTGTTCAATGGAGTCCCTCTCAGCCCAGAAGAGATGGATCCTGATGAGCTAGAAACCATAATCCTGCAGCGCATCATGGACACCACCAACGTTTTTCAGAGAGCTGTTTTTATGGTACGATATGCCAGCTTCTGATCTGCGCTATGCAGTAAAAAATCTTCTTACGAGTGACATAGCTAGATAAACAGAGTAAAGAAACATGTTAAATACTGTTTCTCTAAAGATTCATCCAGGGCCATAGTGTACATAATTATCTATGGCTATACCACTGCTATACAGTACAGATTAGATTATAGTTCAGATGTCTGAGAAGGAGTAGAGAAACACACAGCAGCGACAATATTAGATTAGATGATCGGATAAAATTTTAATGATCATTATGGGGAAACTGGGCTATTGGAGCAGCAGGATATAGGGTATAGATGAGCACAGAGCAAAGACTAAAAGAGTACTGAGGATAATACTGCAAATAATTTAAACAAGATGCTGCATATTAATAAATTAATATGCAGCATCTTCTCAGCCAGAGTTACTGGTTAGCAGATATTTGCAGTTTCCAGATTTACAGCATACATGCAAGATTTGCAGGAATGTACATGAATACTCAGTGTGTTCACCCCTGTTTCACTCCTAGGGTCAGCTGACTGAGGGAACAGATGTTGTAGACTATTTAATGGACCAACCTAATGTGGTTCCCAGGATAAACCCTCTAATTCTAAGCACTGACCGAAAATACCTGGACTTCACTTCTTCTCCAGGTGACTCATGGCCCCTTGTCCTAAAATTTCCAATACTGATGTCTTAATGTGTGCTTTATTTTAAACTTTGTTTTTTGTATATATAATTTACAGTTGTAGATGACTGGGAGGACACAACTATGTTTTCCTACCTGGACTCCAGGGACAAGACTGCTGTGATGGCTAAGAGAATGAAGTACTTCACAAAAAACGGTTAGCGGTCGCTTATCATTTCATGCCTTGTTTTCCCAATTGAGGCCGTTGCAGATTGATTGCCACCCTCCTAATGTCAGCACTGCAGCGACTGTGGTTGAATGTGTTTGAACAAGAGTGTAAATAACTTGTTCCAGCATTTGTACCTCAGCTTAAGTAGAACAACCATGGTGTATTTGCTTGCGGAACATCCGTAAAGTGAGCACTATCTAAACATAAATGAATCCTATACTGCTTTGTTGAAGTGGATCTGTGAAGGTGTGAAATTGCGCTTCTGTAAGGGAGATGGGGTGTGCTTCCAGCAAGATAATTACTGGCTTTGCTGATTGGCTTTAGGCCAACAGTCTATGGTCATCAGAGCCAGCATTTCACTGCCCAAGCCTGGACTGTAGGGGTCTTAGTAAGACTGAGGAGGCTGACGGCCTTCCACCCAGCTGTATTGACTACCTGACTGACTACCTGACTGGCTTACTGACTAATTGGCGGAATAAAGCCATGACAGGTGGCACAATTTTTCACTAACATACTGAGTTTTACACCTGGACAGCTCTCTCTCTCTCTCTTTCTGTCTTTCTGTCTTTCCCTTCAAATACACACACACACACACACACACATTGTCTGAAACTATTGTCTGAAACACCTTCTCAGTGCCATCTCACTGTCAGTTTATGGTCAGGGTACAGACCCCTCTTGAGGATTAGCAACTCTGAAAGCAAGCTAAGCATCAGACTGAGATTGAGAGTGAAAATTGTTTAAAACCCCTTGGACCACCACCAGTGCTTTCATCAGTTATCAAGGCCTTGCATGACAATCAAACTCAATGTCATCACACTGATTAAAGTTGTAGCTTCAACTGATACACTGTGTACTACGTATTTGTTGTGCTATAATTGTTGCTTTACTTTAGATGAAGATGGGATGACTGCTGTGACCATATGGATAGTTGGAGATTTTGAGAAGGATTCAGGAAGAAGGCTGTTGCTTAGTGCTTTAAAACATTGGGTGAGTCACCGCCACTCTTTCTCTGCTCCAATTTTCATCCTTATCAACTGCATTATTGAACACACCTCAGATTTTGTAAGGGAAGAGTTTGCATGTCAGCATGTGCACATTCACATACATTCATTTGGGTTATTGTTTGTGTTATTATGTATAAGATGTGTAAGTTCCGATATCTGCTTAATTTACAACTTGTGGATTGACATTCAGTGTAAATGAAGCCTTTTATGTAGTCTATGCATTTCTTGCTGCTGGACTTTAATTATAGGTTGCCACAGCGAGTCTGAGAGGGAATAGAAATGTTGAATTCATCAGGGACGTATTTCACCTTGGCCTGTCTTTCCCACTAATGCTGCAGTTGTTATTCCCAGGGAAACAGCCATAAATAAAGTAGAGTTATATGTTGTGAATCTATGCCTCATATACCTGCAGATGAGACCACGAGAGTTGAGAGGGCTACAGATATTCAGGACATTTATGAGTAAATTCATCGACTCTCTGAATATGTCTTGTGTCCTGTCTGCTCTTACACAGAACATCTGTACATGTCACTAAAACTAAATATTCAGTGTTGACATGCTACAGATGAATTAGGAATAATAGAGCAGCAGGCTTTTTCTATTTGTCAGGAGGTAAGATTCCTCCCTGTTAGAGTAAATACAATAGAGGAAACTTTGACTGGTAACATTAGGGCAATTAACAGCCTCCTGTCCCAATTCTATTTCTCAGTGACACCTGCAGTCTGTGGAAGTACAAGATTGTGTCAATTATATCAGTGCTCTGTGTGTGTGTGTGTGTGTGTGTGTGTGTGTGTGTGTGTGTGTGTGTGTGTGTGTGTGTGTGTGTGTGCACGCGGACATGCAGAAAGCCAGCCCCGGAGTGCGTGTGGGGGTGATAGCTAACCCCACCGGTAAGCCCAGCGAGGATAACACTGTGCTGTACAGAGCCATCTGGGCTTCCCTCCTCACCCAGAAAAATAAGGCTGCGGCTGACTTTTTGCAAAAACTCCTGAAAGAGGAGAGCGTGCAGCTCCTCAAACAAGGAACCAAGATGAAGGACTTATTGTTGCAGGTAAGGGATGGAAAGACATTTTTTTTTATTCTGTAAGTTAAATGTGATTCCCCGAGTTATATTTGCATTTGTTCTGTATTTGAGACATAGTATAGCCTTTAGATTCTGTCATGCATTTCTTGAACATGCTATTAACCACTTGCAAAGGCTTGTCTGATTCTGTTTGCTTGATTTAAGTGCACAGACAGGGAAAGTAGTGATTGATGACATCTTCTCATTCCACTTTTGAAAATCACCTAGCAGAATACATTTACAGCATGCCTGATGCTCCACAGCCTGTGGATGCCAAGGCAAGCAGCCTACTCAACTGTCAGTTCCACTTGATCTGTCAGAGGGGCCAGCACAAGGTGGGCTCCACGTGCTGAATCTTTAAAATAAAAAAAATGTTGGTGGATACCTGGTCCCCAGGGAGGATCTGATGAATAGCCAAGCCCCTGCTCACTGTTCATGGTTGTGTGATTCACTTGTGTCCAGCGAAGCCTGACCATCACTCTCCTGCTCTCAGCAGACTACGGTCACTGGTATTCTCCTCTACACATGCTTGAATGTCCAAGCTGTAGTGTGTGGTAGCCATTCATACAGCAGTGTGTATGTATATTTAAAAAAAAAAAAAATCCCAGGGACTGATGAGCAAACAAGCTGTCAGGAGCGCCCAATCTCTCCCTTCATTAGTGACAGGAAATAGCCAATGATCCACCTGGCATCGGTGATATAACACAGGTTGTGTCTGGGACTAACCGCGACAAACCGGCCTTCAATTATTCCTCTCTTAAACAGTGGGGAGAAATTGGGCTGGAAATAGCAATGGAATGATTCGTAGGAGGTGGCTGTGTGAGTTGGGACACAGAGTCAAGGGATATGAGTTTATTATTGGCTGCCAGACAGACTTGCTGACTGAGTTGTGCTGACATTATTGGTATTTCACCTGTTCTCCTGAGGAGAGAAATGTTGGAGAAACTAATAACCTGACTACACAAACCCTCCCACTCCCTGGCCTGATTTGTTATAGACAAAACTGGCCAATGGTTAATTAAGAGTTTGTTAGATTAATTACAAATTGATTAATCTCATTTTCACACATATGCATTTTTGACAGCTTGGTCCTCTGGCTGAAATATTTTTGTCTGAGAACTGCAGTGATTGCTTTGATGCAGGGCTTCAATGATTTTATGAATAACCAAGTAATTTTTTGCCTCACATACATCATACTTTATGTCAATGCGTCGCTCACATTTTGTTCTGGACAGGCTGGAATGGGAGAGGTGTCCTTGAGCTTGTCTATTGGATCATATATCACACAGTCTTCAGACATGCCTGAGCCGACAGTACAGTCAATATATCCAACATCCTAAACAAACATTTGTTGTTCCGCTGCAGGGCATGGACGAAGACGCCTTTGAAAAGAAGTACAACACGCTAGAGGTGGATTTTATCCACAGTCAGCAGCTGTTCTGTCGAGATGTCCTGAAACTGAGTCGTGGACAGAGGGCAGTGGTCAGCAACGGCAGGGTGAGTGGACTTTAGCTCTCCTCTTATGTAGCAGCTCAGCCAACAGTCACTTCAACATAATCATCTGTGGATTATTGCATAAATAACTGGGAACAGACTGCATTATGGTGTCAAAGAGGTAAAGCAGTTGTTAAATGTTCTGGTATTGTTTGGTACAGTAGAGTAACACAATATATTCCTCTAAGCTTCTGCACTTATGAAGATTTTGCTTCTAGCATTTTCAGAGCGCTGCCTTAGAACTGTCAAGTCAGCATGACATCTATTTCTCAAAGGTGACAGGTGTCACAAATTACACTGTCTGCTTGCATGTGTGTGTGTGTGTGTGAGCATGCATGTGTGTTAATGTGATAACATCTCTTATGCATACTCTGTGTGTTTTGTGTGTGTGTGCACGCGTGTAGATGCGTGCATGTGCAGGAGTTTGTTAACCTTTTTTTTATACATGCTTTGGGCATATGTGTGTGTGAGCTGAGTGTGTGCACTGAGTGTGTGTGCATGCATATTAATGTGCAGAGCTGATGACTGATGTCTCAGCAGCAGTGATGCTGACAGCCACAGATGAAGAGGCCAGCCCCTGAGATGGCAGTAACAATTAATATCATTTTACATTCCTGTTCTGCAGTGGCAGGGAGTGCTCTGCTCCCAAAATAGAAGGGGGGAAAAGAGGTAGCATCGCTGAAAACTGTGACTTTAAGTGGATGATTGCACTACATTCACAATGGGTTTAACACCTTCTTCATATGTAGTAAATAATACATGTCGAGAAAATACTTGTAAACTTCTTATTCTGATGACATTATCTGCTCCATGTTAGATCCTTGGGCCATTTGAGGAGCAGGAAGAATTCATTGTGGAGGATTTCCATTTGTTGGAGAAGATTGCACTGAGCACCTCGGCAGAGAAAGTCAAAGCCAAAGTTAAACAGATGGGGATGAAGGCAAAGCAGTATGTTTTATTTTTCTTCTGCTTAGGTGCTGAAACAGATTGTCTGTCTCTTCTTGCTTCCTTTTGACGTCTCTGATGGACATTTGAGAGGTTCATCATTAGAGTGTAGTTACAATAGATGTTATTGTGTGAAATGCACACAACCTTTTAACTCTCTCATAAAATCCAGAGCCCCTCTAACATGACCTATACACAAACAGTATTGTTTTTCCTTCTCTCTCTCTCTCTCTCTCTCTCTCTCTCTCTCTCTCTCTCTCTCTCTCTATATATATATATATATATATATATATATATATATATATATATATATATACACACACTATATTACCAAAAGTATTCGCTCACCCATTCAAATGATCAGAATCAGGTGTCCTAATCACTTGGCCTGGCCACAGGTGTATAAAATCAAGCACTCAGGCATGCAGACTGTGAAACAAGACATTTGTGAAAGAATGGGCCGCTCTCAGGAGCTCGGTGAATTCCAGCGTGGAACTGTCATAGGATGCCACCTGTGCAACAAATCCAGTCGTGAAATTTCCTCGCTCCTAAATATTCCACAGTCAACTGTCAGCTCTATTATAACAAAATGGAAGCGTTTGGGAACAACAGCAACTCAGCCACGAAGTGGTAGGCCACGTAAAGTGACGGAGAGGGGTCAGCGGATGCTGAAGCGCATAGTGCAAAGAGGTCGCCGACTTTCTGCACAGTCAATTGCTACAGAGCTACAAACTTCATGTGACCTTCAGATTAGCCCAAGTACAGTACGCAGAGAGCTTCATGGAATGGGTTTCCGTGGCCGAGCAGCTGCAGCCAAGCCACACATCACCAAGTGCAATGCAAAGCGTCGGATGCAATGGTGTAAAGCACGCCGCCACTGGCCTCTAGAGCAGTGGAGACGCGTTCTCTGGAGTGATGAATCACGCTTTTCCATCTGGCAATCTGATGGACGAGTCTGGGTTTGGAGGTTGCCAGGAGAACGGTACATTTCAGACTGCATTGTGCCGACTGTGAAATTTGGTGGAGGAGGAATTATGGTGTGGGCTTGTTTTTCAGGAGCTGGGCTTGGCCCCTTAGTTCCAGTGAAAGGAACTTTGAATGCTTCAGGATACCAAAACATTTTGGACAATTCCATGCTCCCAACCTTGTGGGAACAGTTTGGAGCGGGCCCCTTCCTCTTCCAACATGACTGTGCACCAGTGCACAAAGCAAGGTCCATAAAGACATGGATGACAGAGTCTGGTGTGGATGAACTTGACTGGCCTGCACAGAGTCCTGACCTGAACCCGATAGAACACCTTTGGGATGAATTAGAGCGGAGACTGAGAGCCAGGCCTTCTCGACCAACATCAGTGTGTGACCTCACCAATGCGCTTTTGGAAGAATGGTCAAAAATTCCTATAAACACTCTCCTCAACCTTGTGGACAGTCTTCCCAGAAGAGTTGAAGCTGTAATAGCTGCAAAAGGTGGACCGACATCATATTGAACTCTATGGGTTAGGAATGGGATGGCACTTCAGTTCATAGTATGAGTAAAGGCAGGTGAGCGAATACTTTTGGTAATATAGTGTATCTCCTTCTCTCTACAAAAAAAACATCAATATAAATGCTATATCAAAACTGAGTGCTTGGTACTGAAGGAGATGACCATTTCCCCAGATTGAAGGTTGCTCTCTCACTGATTTATAAAGCCACCTCCTGCAACAGCTTGAGATCACATTGTGTGGGCTCTCTCTGACAACCCCCCTAACAAGTATCATTAATAAGTGATGGACTGACCCTGCTGCACCCCTTTGCCCCCAGAGCCAGTAACTTAGTCATGAAGGTTGATGCCCTCCTCACTGCAGCCCCCAAAGGAGAGGCCAGGAGGGATGTCCACTTTATCAAAGACAGCCACAGGTGGGCAATGGCGTTTCATTGTTTACTATCCTATTCACTCTGCAGTCTCACTGGGTAGTTTTCACTCTCCCTTTGTTGTAATGGATCTGAAAATTGCTATGTCCATCATCTGAAGCAGTGCGGAGAGCGAATCTTTTGATTTGCAGTTCTGCTGAATAAGGGCTGTATAACCCTGGGTTGCTGAAACTACTATGCTTGGTGTGCTGTTCTGCTCCTCAGCGTGCTCCATTTCTCCCCACGTGAAAACGAGGTGTTCTATGATGTGGTGGCCATAGTTGATCCCCTCACAAGGGAGGCGCAGAAGATGTCATCTCTGCTGATTGTAAGCCATGTTCTTTTCAACTCTGTTCTCCATTGATTTGTCAGTCCAGCAAGGACACTGTAAAATCGCTTTCGCTGAAAGGAAGGTTACACAAAGCACAAAGCCCAGGAAGGCAAAAGTTCAAATATAAGGTTTCTTTCTTTCATGTCCACACATTGATGTGGTGACCCAATGTCTCCTGTTCATGCTCATGTACATTTATTTGGAAAAGTACCTTCCTCACCTTGCTAGCTGTTTTAGATTAGTCTGTAAAATTGGCTGGAAAAAAAAAATAATTCTGCACTTTGATATGTGAGGAAAGGTTGTACAGTCTTTATGGGCTAAAATGAGGTATGTTATATGTATATTGATTGTTGGACTAGATAGGATTATTTAGAATCATTTTCCTGTCTTGAAGGATGGTGTTTCGCTGACAAGCCCGCTGGCTCTCTGAACAATTGCTGCAGCTTGCTGGAGGCTAGCTGTGCAGATGAAACTCTTATTTGACTGAAGTGAATACAAAAAGATGACTCACCTTTCTTCACAGACAACCAGTCAAATATCCATCTTCAGTTCCTATTTTTTGTAAATATTTTGTAGTAGAGTGCTGTAGGTCTGCACGATGTCGCTTCAGCATCGACATCACAATTTTTTTTGACACTTGATACAAAAGGAAAAACTCAGAAGGTTCTCATTTTGTTTGTAAACATGCACGAGACACGGCTACTGTTTAAGATAATGTCGCCCTGATGCGAGAGGCAGGCGTTCAATTACGTGAGGTGGCTTTTGGTTGTCTGTACTTGGGTTAGGGTTATTGCCAGGATGCAGTTTGTTGTTTGAAACAGGAGATCACATGTAAGTAACACAACTGTGACATATAAGTCCATTTGTAAAATTTGTTAAGAAACATAGGTTGTTTTTCCAAAATACCTCACCACCTGCTCATAAGTTGTGCACATAAAACTGGAAGAGGAGGAGTCCAAGCTTATTTATTGTTTTGTTAGAAGAGGATGGCCTTTTTAAGGACCCAAATGATAAAAATCCTAATTTTTAATTGTATACCTGTTCATGAATAACACACTTCACGGATCTGGTGAAAGAGAAAAAAGGATAATGCAACATCAGTTTTTTTCCCATATTATGCAGCCCTAGTGTACTGTAGTATGTAGTAGAGATCATAACATTGTTATATCCACATTAGCACTTGTTGTTGTAGCCTCTTAAGGCAGCTCCAAGTATAGACATTACCACCGATATTGGCTTTTTGTAGGGCCGTCCCCTGTAGGTCAGTGACTCAAATCATCCGTCGGACATCCCTCAGTTGACTTCAGATTCTTTAAGTCGAGAAGTCATTTTTTTCAATGTGCATCATCATAATAGGATAAAACAGATACAAGCTTGCAAAAATGTTCAGGAATAACATGCCACAACATGTTACAACATTCGCTGGTGGTTAACTGATGAGAGGCTGAAACCTGAGGTGGGGTGGTTGATAAACTAGGCTTAAATAATTTAATTTGATATATTTTTCCCTGTTTAGATTTATTTATTAGTTTTTATGTTCAAAGAGAGATAAAGAAGTAGGCCTATCATGCTGAAAAAGAGATGTCAGTTATTTCACACCGGGCAATGCTGTGAATTTATTTTAAACTGTTCATTTTGTTTATTCATTTTCATATTGTTTTTAATGTTTAAAGTGAAATTTAAAAATAGCCTATAAGAGCTTGGGCTAGCTTTAAACAGAAATGAACAGAAACGTGTGCTGCCTGTTTCATTAGTCCAACAAATCCATATGGTCACCTGACATTATATGTCGGCAATTCAAGTAGGCCGCAGTTCAAATCTTGCATCATATGCAGCTGTCTTTTATTGATATTTAAATGTCCAAAAATATGTTCCCTTAAATCTGTGTTAGTGTGGTTGAAGTTTTCACTGAAACTCGTGGCAGTGGATTTTCTGATTGCCAGATCAGAATCTGTATGAAAAAAAAAGAACAAATAGTTGAATCTTTGTATTGAACAGCCAAATCCAATTTGACTGACCAAATTCTGAGTCACGTGCAGCTCTAGCTTGTTGCTCTTTATTGACCACTACTCTGTGACATTGTGGTTATGTATAAACAAGTATAATTAGCCCTCTAAATTTCAGCACAGTTTAGGACAGTATAGTTCAGTGAAAGGCTCATGTAAATCCTGTACTGTAGCAGCCTCTCTGCAGGGCTGGCTCTATTTTGCATTTAACACTAACTGGATTTCTCCTCCTGTGCCTCCTGCAGGTGCTCAGTCAAGTGGTCAATCTGAAACTGCAGGTGTTTATGAATTGCAGGGCCAAGCTGTCCGAGATGCCCCTCAAGAGGTAAGCTCCAGCTCCAACAGTAATTAAACTTCGCGTTCAGCTTGTATGTGTGTCCTCTGACCACCTCAGACGTAACATCCCTCCCTCCCTTCCACCCTCTGTAAGATTATACCGCACAGATGCAATCTGCTTAATAACACCACCTTATTGCTTTGGGCCTCCCCTTGCATCTCTGGGCAAATTGCTTACAGTGTGCACTGTTAAGGTTCAAACCATGCAGTAAAAAATAAATAAGTAAATAAATAAATAACTACAAAAATAAAAGAGAGGTTTAAATCGTTCATTACCTTTTGGAAGGACCACTGGGTGAATTTTAGTCACTATGTAATTTGAGAACATTTTAGTTTTTTTCCACCTTTGTAATAGAAAAAGATTGTCCGTAATTAATTTTGTCCCACTGTGGATACACTCATCTGCACAGGTAGTATCCTGAAATGGTCCAGCTGTATTTTTTCCCAATGAAGGCCAAGTGGCAAACAATTTTCCACTATTACATCAAGGGCCAGCAAGTAATATATGACCTTTGTTAACCTTAATCAGCAATGATGAGATATATCACGAAACATTTTTATTTATTTATTTATTTGTAGCTCAGCAAAAGAGCCTTATTAGCTTTTGTAGATGAAATATCTTGCAACACTGGTTTCTCGCTTTTAGCACTGCACTCCATCACTGACCAACTGAACGTGTGAGCAGGTGGGGGGAGGAGACTGGGAGTCCTTTGAAATAACAGTGGATGAGAGTGGAAAATAAATATGTGTATATGTGTGTGTGTGTGTGTGTGTGTGTGTGTGTGTGTGGATATACATAGATATAGATACAGATGGTCATTTTGTGCTGCATGGCCTTAAAGATAATGTGTATTGCCCCTTTAAAATACATGAAGTGAAGGCACTACATTGTGGATTGGAAAAAAAAAAAAATGACCATAGAGGTTTGCCTGCATTTTTATGGATCTCAACTTTAAAAATTCTAATCATGAGATGATAAATCTGAGGGCCATCTAATTAAAAGCAGCAGATGAGTTGCGTTAACACATGTTCACTCCTCCCCAGCTTCTTCTCCCCTGTAGAGTCACGTGTTTGGCAAATCCCACGGCTCACACCTGGAGATGCGCTACTGCTGTCAGCGGGCGCAAATAAATCCTGCTCTCTGATTGGGATAATTTCATTTATTGGTATACTTCACAGAAGTTAGGAAAAGTGGTGCGATGTTAAGAGAGACCAGCCGACTGCTCATCTTCTCTTAGTTTTCTCTCTGTGGAGAATTGGTCACCCCACAAATTGGGACCAATCCAATAAAGAATGTGTTTCCTCTGGTGACTGGGTTGTGCCTCAGTAATTTAATCCTTTACCCCCCCCTCCCCTCAACTTTATATGCTGTGGTAGCAGCTCTCTTCTCACCCTGGAGTCAACAGCCCCTCTCTTAACTGCTCTGTTCTGCTCCACAGGAAGACAGGCTGCTGTGGCTGAAATTAACTTTTGAAAAATCTTCCTGTTTAAAAATGTGATGATGTACCTCTGAGGATAGGAAGATGGCATTCTAAGTAAAAGGAAATGGTGTTGGTAATGTTGATCATCTGGCACGTTATCCCCACTCATTATGGCTCCTCAATGTCAGAGGGCATACGGAAGAAAAGCAATTAGCATAAAGATTAGCCTGGAGCTAGCCACTGCGACAGCTCTGAGTAATAATGGGGAACGGGGAGCATTTCTGGTGCACAGGCTACTGCAGATATTTCTGTTATTGGCTGAGCAGAAACACTGGCAGTAATGGTATTAGATTCCTCACTTTGAAGAGATTGTATATCCCCAGCTGTCACAACAGAACCCATCTCTCCTGTCCTAGAAAGGAGACTATTGCACAGCGTGTCATCATTTTAGCACTTGCCGATGACTAGAGTGCTTTTGTTGGACGGAATTGCTGCCTCAGTAGGGTGGCATAAAGTCCTGAAAGATTCCAGCATTTGAGGACTATCTGTTCTCTAGCCTCTGCAAAATAAATCCTATAGTACTGCCTTAATCCATATTGTGCAGTATTATTTCATTTTGCAGTTAATGGACTATTTTATGAATGTACATTATCTCTCTCTGTCTCTCTGTGCAGCTTCTATCGCTTTGTCTTGGAGTCTGATGTGACTTTCCTGGCCAATGATTCGGTGTCTCTGGGGCCAATGGCTCGCTTTATGGAGCTCCCCGAGTCTCCCCTCCTTACACTGAACATGATCACCCCAGAGAGCTGGATGGTGGAGGCTGTGCGCAGCCCCTATGACTTGGATAACATCCACCTGCAGGAGGTATTGAAAACTACTGTTCAGTCATTACTACTTAGGATTCTTGCTATTCTTCCCTTACATAAGGTAGACTTGTTCTCGAGCAGTCTTCTCCCATTGCTTTGTGTCCTGTGGTTTCACTCCAGGTGAGCGGAGTGGTGACAGCGGAATACGAGCTGGAGCACCTGTTGTTGGAGGGCCACTGCTTTGACCTCTCGACCGGCCAGCCCCCCCGAGGCCTGCAGTTTACCTTGGGCATGAGTCAGGACCCCCTCATGCATGACACCATCGTCATGGCTAACCTGGTCAGCAGCCCTCTGTGCTCAATAGACTTTTCTTACAACGTGCTAGATAACTGACATCCATAACATGGTAAACGTGACATAACATGGTTAACGTGAGGGAATTCATTTTCTGAGTAGTGGCTGTTTGCTAGGATTTAGGAAACAAGGATTGTGTTCCTAAGCATTCAGTGTGTGTGTGTGTGTGTGTGTGTGTGTGTGTGTGTGTGTGTGTGTGTGTGTGTGTGTGTGTGTGTGTGTGTGTGTGTGTGTGTGTGTGTGTGTGTGTGTTTTTTTTTTTTTGACCGGAACAGGGTTACTTCCAGTTGAAGGCCAATCCTGGTGCCTGGATCCTGAAATTACGTAAAGGGAGGTCAGAAGATATCTATCAGATTCTTGCGTGAGTATTTTGCAATGTCTGATTTTTTCTAAATGCCCATTTTAGGATTGTTGTCTTTCCATGTTAATTAACTCATGTTTTTTTTCTCATCGTGTTCCTGAAATGTATGACTCAATTTGAGAAAAAAAAAAAAGTTAGGTAACAATGCTGATTAGGTAGCTCCGTCAGTAGCTCAGCATCAGGGTCGTTTCTGCTACCTCTCCATTTCATACTGGTAGGTATGAAACTCATCACTATGGTAACACGGAGAGCTGCTGACACTGTAGCAGCTCAAGGTTTTGATGAGTGCAGGGAGTTGTGCTCTGCACAGACCAGGAGAGAGACAGAGGTACAGAGACAGGGGTAGGAGGAAAAGGTGCTATTACAGAGAAGACAGAGTGGAAGGATGATTCAGCTGGTCACCTGCCATGCCATCCGCCCCAAACTGAGGGATATCAGTAGCACAATATCTGTGTTAGCTGGTAGGCTGGCTTAGGTGTCAAAGGCTGTATATACTAGTCAGGGTGCGTTGGCGTTCTCTAATTTTCCTGGACAAATGAAAACATTTTTCTGTAGTTTTCTCTATAGTTGGCTGCATGCATTTTCTGTAAAATGCAAATTTTCCTGCCTTGGATGGATACTGCCTGGATATTGTCTGTTTTTGTATGTTACTGAGCAGGGAACCTTCATTATAAAATAGCGATAATGGTTCAAATCTAAATTGTGTTTGTGAGCCTGTATAGGCAGCTACATTCAGTACAATGTTGTGGATGTCCCTCCAATCACAGATATTGGCCTCTCTGGCCATCCTCACACAAGATTTAGGACACATACAGCCTTGGGTTCCTCTGGAATCATATCAGACAACCAAGATTTATTCCCCAATCCTCCAGGTGAAGCTAAGAGGTGATGTCATTTTTCACCTTGGCAGTGTCATTATTCTTGCGGTTAGCGGCACTCTGCTCTGGTTAGGTGGCCGATCAGAGCCGAGTGGGAGTGTCTGTGCTCTCTGGTCCCACAGCCTGTGTTCCCCTCCTGCACCCTGGACTGCCAATGCGCCTTGCCCCTGACAACGATGAATGAGACGGCCAGTTCTCCTCTCCTCAGAGCAGGGATACAAATTGATCTCTGGTGCTTTCTAACCACAGCCCTAAAGGCTTATGCACACGGGTGATAGCAGAGGGGGCAAAACACAAGCAGCAACTGCGCATGGGGGGAAAATGCACTTTGTGCCCAATGAAGAGGGGCATTCATCATTGTGATAAGGTTAATTTTCTGCCTTTAGTAAGCACTGGGGTCATGATGGCTTGCTGTGCATGAATGCCTATTGCTCATCTCTGGCTAAAGTTTACTCTGTGGTGTGTCACCGTAAGACCCCAGGTATCCTGCGCGCCAACACTCATCCTTCACTGGGTAGATCAGGCCTAAAACAATTACAGCAAAAAGCCAGTGTGATGTAGTCGATACTGTACAGACTCTCTCATTAAATGTACCAGTAGATACAGCATGGCTGGGAAGTAGTAATGGATAAAATGATGGGAGGGTGATGCCCAGTAATGATGAAGGGTAATGAATATGGTCGGAGTGTGACCCTGGCAGCTATCCCAGAATCCACTTTTGAGTGCGTCCTGCTCCGTCTCTGTCAGTGGTCTTGCTGCTAGCTGCTGTTTTCTTTTTCATGAGGGCAACCCGCACTGTATCTCCTCTTCTTTACATACTGTCCCCATGACTAAATGGCATTTGAAATGGCAATTTTGGTCAGTGTCACAGAAAATAATTATTTCACTTACATGGTGGACTAAAGTGATTAAGTCAGATTAAAGTCAGCTTGATTTGTTGTAGTTAAGAAAATTTAACTATATATTGAGGAGGATTGTGGAAATAAAAAATGAACATGCACATTGTTTTTTGCTGGAATTACTGCATCAAGAAAAACCCATCCTTTTTTTATTTTTGCCTCCTACCCATTTTGTAGATGTCGTTTATATATAAATGAAATTGTGGCACATCCTCTTTTATGCAGTAACAAGAAAAGATGTGTTTGGTTCAGTAAAGTATTCAGAGGAATTCTTAAAGTGCTTTTTTACACTCGCTGCACAGACTTAGTTCTGAATAAGATACAATAAATTGTGTATAGTATAAAGTATATAAATATGGTCAAATTACTGTCTTGACTGGGAAACTGTAGATGCATGTAGTAGACTCAGTGTAGTCAAAGAAGTCAAACAATGAATAGCGTCAGGGTTTGGGGGTTGAATTGGAATTGTGTGTTTTAAGGCAATGAGACAGTGTTGACTTTTGATAAATTTAAGCTTTCAGGCTTTACAGTCTAAAAACGTGGCTTGACCCATCCTAGACTAACTGTGGATTCAATGTTCCCCTCTGTGAGAAAAATGATTTTTTTTTTTTTTTTTTGCCATTTTTATTCACTTTTTCAGGCATGATGGGACAGATTCTCCTGCAGACGCTGGTGATGTCGTAGTTGTGCTTAACAGTTTTCACAGTAAGATCATCAAAGTCAGAGTGAGTATTTTTTTAAAGATAAGTTTCTTCATTGTATAGATCTTGTTCACACTAAAATGTTTTGCACCTTCTTTCTTATGATAAGCGTGGGTCACAAATTGAGCAGGGTTTTTCATAGTTTGCCCAGTGTAAAATGAGTTGGAAAATCACTTTTTTTATGTCTCCTTTCTCATTATAGGTACAAAAAAAAGCAGACAAAATCAATGAAGATCTTTTAAGTGAAGCGACTGAAAGCAAAGGCCTGTGGGACTCCATAGCAAGGTGTGTATTCCATCTGTGCATACAGCTGAAAGTTGGTTCCTTTTACTTGCTCTGAGGCCCTCACTCAATCGATTGGCAGTAACCACTGTGAGCACATTGATTGGTGGGTGTGCTGATCTGCCTTCTATTGTCAATTATACATTGCGGTTTCAGGAGAGCTCATTCTTCCCCCGGATCCAGACTGCAATATTATGCTGTAAGATCTAGTCTTGCAAAAAATATGTGCTTCTGTAGGTATGTGTGTATGTGTGTGTGCATTTGTATGCATTTCCCCAGCACATCCTAACTGTGTGATCTGTCTCCTCACTTAACGCTTGCTGTGTGAAGTGTTTGGAGCACTTTTGAGAAAAGGTAGGCAGTGTTGTTGCAACCCATTTAACACCTAAAACTTCTTTATCATATTCATTAGCATGCAGTGTTTATTGGTTGCTGTTCTAATCTGGCCACTTTTATAAATCAACATGTTTTCCTTGATCTGATTATTTTATGACTCTGATATTTTTATACCGTCGAACCATGCAAAATATGTAATTTTGTTATTATTGCGATTTTACCCTTTTTTTCTCCATTTAAGTAGGAAAAATAATTAAAAAAAAACTAGATAACACCTAATATGCAATTAATATGTAGAAGTTTATATATACCCATATATCTGTATAAAGTACTGTACATATACATATACATGTGTGCATGAATTTGTATATACATACAGCTGATAGACATACTTAACATACATTCATGCATACATAGACATTTAAGTTGAAGCATACTCTTAAAAATGATTGGCTTTAAAGTAAAGATGTGTTTATATTCATTACTTAATTTGTAAACTCAGAAGTCATTATAAAGGACAAGGTTGAAGGCACTTATTGATTTAACACCTGCGAGGAATTAGCTGGGTAGATCCACGCCTCAGTAAGCATGAGCAAGTCAAATACCAAGCTCAGACAACATAAAATTGGCCCAACTTTTCTACATTTCTCCCATCGCAGACAGTTGTGCTGTGTTGGACATAAAAATGGAGTTTGTCAACAACTGACCGTTTTCACTCCATGTAGCGTGACATAGTGGAAGAGAGCAGATTTGACATAGGTGACGCTGTACAACGGCTGAATGTTAAAACCTAGCCGTGTCTGTCTGAATGTCTCCTCTCGTCTGTCTCAAGAGCTTTATCTCTACAGCACTAATGAGCATGAGCTAAGATGCTTTTTCTGTCTTTCTTTTTCTTTCTTTCTTTCTTACTCTCTTTCTCTGTTCTTCTATTTTTGCGCTTGCACCTTTGAGTTTCACACCGTGCCTTTTTGTAAACAAATGTGATTACTTTTGGCAAGAATTTTTCCTTTGACTCTTTACTGGCATGAAGCTGAAACACTTAGGTCACAGTCAAGTTATGTGTCAACTCATTTTGCATCATCTTTGCTTCCAAAATATCTATTTTCTTCTAGGATAGAACAATATTTTTTTTCTGAAATAGTCACTCTCAGATAGAAAAAAAAATAATAATAATTCTTTACATTTTTTTGACGTAAGCTATATTTTGTAAAGATTTTCCATTTTTTACCAAAATGTTAGTGGTTACTTCACTTCAGAGCTGCTAACTATCAATGGCTTGCATGCTTGGATATATAGATTTCCAATTTAGGGCTGTCGGGCCAATGGAAACTCAAATAATCAGCCACGACTATCCAACCTATGTCTTTTTATCATATTGACGCTGACTCTGTAATGCTATGTCTATATTGGATTTCCATTCATTTCCATATTCCAACTTTCATACTTTGCTTTCCACTCGTTTACATTGTAGCACACACAGATAGGCAGCTGCTGTCAGTTTCACCAGTTCCCCTATATAAATGTTTCCCCTACTGATCTGTTCTTATTTTGTTCTTGATGTCTCATTGTTCTCCCACGGCAGAAGGAAGTTATTATGAGGGGAAATGTGCTGATAAATGACAAGTAATCTAACGTGTAGCCTGAGAACTTCCTTGTAGAATCACTGGGCACTTGTGGTTTGAGATAATAAGATCACAGCTGTGTGATCTCCATTCATGATGAAGCAGCTTGGTCGGCTAGTTTCATTCCTTTCTAATCGTGAGAAATGTTTCTCTGCTAAAGCAATGTATGGGTTTTTGTAATGGGTTTCTCCTATTTACACGATTTTACTGACATGTCTCATCATAGAATGAGCAACCAGTATGTGTAAAATGACATGCTGCGGGTACTTTTAGGTTTGATGTTTTGTTTTGTTTTTTTTCCGTGAGTGTCCATTGGCCATATAGGAATGTTGTGAAGAGTGGCAAAATCAGGCAAGGAACATAATGACACAATTTTTGGTCGTAATTCATTGGTATGCCTGAACAAAATGTGAATTTAAGATCCGATTCAAAGTGACTGGAGTTCAGATCTGCGCAGACCCAAGACTCAAGGCAAAAGTCTCGATATGTTTCTCTTTGCATGATCCTCATACAGTAGCAAGAGGATGAAGCTGCTGAAGCCAGAGTGAGAGGAAAGGCAGAGTTTGGTCCAGCTCTGGAGATAGCGCTGGCTGCTGCTCAGGCTTCAGCCAGAGCTCTGTGGATCCTTCCAGAGGTCTGGATTATTTGGGACAAGTCAGCCAAAATGAGCTCTCACCTGACTTGCTAAAGCTGCTTATCTGGGGGTCCCGCTGTAGCACTGGAGGCCCTTCATAATGGCTGGCTTAGCCGTGGCAGGCAATAGGCATCTCCCTAGACCACAGCAGCACGTGGTGTCCTGAAAAGCCAGCTCAGTCAACCAGACAGAGCAGTGCTTTGGTTTGAGACAGAGATACCGTGGATTTCAGGGCGAGAGATGCACTACAGGTATTGAAAAGGACAGAGAACAAAGGACAAGAAAGGTAAAAAGTGTTGCTTCCTGGACAGGGATAGGGCATTGAGTTTATTTAGTATGGGAGAGACTAAGTGACCAGTTGTACTGTTGTGTGTGTGTGTGTGTGTGTGTGTGTGTGTGTGTGTGTGTGTGTGTGTGTGTGTGTGTGTGTGTGTGTGTGTGTGTGTGTGTGTGTGTGTGTGTGTCAAAGAGAGAGAGAGATGGAGCTAGGGATAGAGGACATGGAGAGGCAAACAGCGTGTTCCCTCCTCTCCCTGTGCACCTCCCTCTCACTCAGTAGTCTTTTCCTGGAGCCTCGGGGCCCAGGCTGCGGTCGTGATTGAGTGTGGAAGAGACACTCTCCCCTCATCAGCAGTCTGTTAAAGACAAGGACACACAGTTTGACTGCAGACAGCCCTGCCCTCCAGCACAAGTCCTGATTTCTGTCCACCAAATGTGCCTTGCATCATGATCCATTGCTTTTAACAGCAGTTAGGGTATGTTGGTGTGTTCGAAAGTTTGGGAAATGTCCTTCGGATTTTGCTGTTATCCGACTTTAAATCTATGTGGTATCTCAGCATAAATCCGTTTTATTGGAGGGATGGCACAAAGACATTGTTAACTTGCGTTGTGAAATGTCTTGATTCAAATAGTAAAATGTTGCACAAAATTGAATCAGCAAAGTAATGGACTGAACAGGATCTAGAAGTGTCTTTTCTCTTTGTATTTTACACAAGTTGCAATCAAATCCCTTGCCATAATGCTCTCATATTAAACTTGCCAATGCGTCTGATCTGTTAGCTATTTGATAAAAAAAAAAAAAAACGAATTCATCCCTTTAGATTCTTTTGCTTATATTGTCAGCTCTCTATTAGCTATGTGGTGAGGTAGGGATAAGACGCTTTTTGAATGTTGCAGCTGCCTTCGCTGTGTCTGCGCTCTAATGAGTTGATTACTTCAGCTCTCTGGAGGAAGGCCAGCAGGAGAACAGCACTTTCTGCTGTAAAATGCACAATCTTGGTCTGCCAGAGCATTGTCATTCTCTTTGTAATTCTTTCATTTTAAAAAGCACCTCATTTTCCTGCAAAAATAATGCATGGTTTGTTTGTTTGAAAATGTTTTCTGTGTCAGCTGTTAAATCCAGTGTTTTTGCTCCTGGCTCTGCAAAAGCATGGTAACTACTGGCTCCGTTGTGATTCGCTGTTGCTAAATGAAAAGTATGCATCAATCAGAAAGGCAGCAGGCTTATGTATTATGTGGTGCTTTACAGCATCACAGGTGGAGGCTCCAGGTCAGATGATGGAGAGAAGAAGAAAGAGGATGTTCTGAACATCTTTTCTGTGGCTTCGGGCCATCTATATGAGCGCTTTCTGAGGTGGGTCACTTTACACGCACACACACAAGCACACACTTATTTCCAGGCTCCACACACCACTTTCCTTTTTAGCCCTGTTCCTCTGAGACTCACCCTTCACTCTTTCTATCTCTGTCTCTCTGTTCCAGAATAATGATGCTGTCTGTCCTTCGGCATACCAAAACCCCTGTCAAGTTCTGGTTTCTCAAGAATTACCTCTCCCCCTCCTTCAAGGTAGCTTCCTTGCTTCATGACTCCATGCAAACTTTCTGCCTCCCTGCCTGGTTGCAGTAACTTTATCTCAGTTCCTCAGTGACCCCTGGGAGGCCCCGATTTGTTTGTACTGAGCAAAGAAAGGATCTGTGGGTTGGCTCCTCCTTTGTGATGGTCTGTGTTTCATCTCCTGGTTTTTCCTATAGGGATAAATCTATATGCAATGCCTTCTGTGACCCATCTTGAATCGCAAAAATAGCAATAACAGTCTGGGTTGCAGTTCAAATTTTTTGTATTCATGACATATACAGTATTAGGGGATACATATTTATTCATGCACTGTGTTCTTCAAATGATTCATGTATATTAAGTGGACGCTAGACACGTTTATGGAAGGTTTCCCCAATCAGTTTTGTAACTGTTGAATGAAAAGTTGTTGGGTCAAGCCAGGCTTTTGCAAAAAATTGAGACTGGGTTTATTTCACCTCTGGTGATGTTTTTTTTTTTTTTTTTTTATCCATTGTTAGGAGAATGTTCTTATAGAATCAAAAAGGAGTTTGTGTACACAAGTCCATCAGAGTGGTCTTTCATTCAAGTTTCTTCAATTACAGTACAGGGTACAAAGCACAAATGTTTCGGCCAAGCCTTCATCAGTGTGCAGTCTGTACTGATTGCACACTGATTGCACATTTTCAGCGTAAGCCTTTATCAGTGTGCAGTCATTGCAGCAGTGCAGATTGCACACTGATGAGAGCTTGGGCTGAAATGTTAGTGCTTTGTATCCTGTGCTGTACTTGAAGAAACCTGGTTTAAAATAACATTTTGATGGACTTGGGTGTGTGAACTCCTTTTTTTGATTCTGTGGGACTTTTAAGTTACGTGTATGCACTCCACCATTTTAGTATCTTTGGCTGACCACAATGATTTTTGTTTTTCTGCAGGAGACCATCCCTCGCATGGCAGAGGCCTATGGCTTCCAGTATGAACTGGTGCAGTACAAGTGGCCCCGCTGGCTCCACCAGCAGAGTGAGAAACAGCGCATTATCTGGGGCTACAAGATCCTCTTTCTGGATGTCCTCTTTCCCTTGGCTGTGGACAAGATCATTTTTGTAGATGCTGACCAGGTAATTGTTCACTTGAACTGCTGCAGGGGAGAGCTGTGTATGAGTGTGATGCTGAGGGGGAGAGAGACTTTTATATCAGTCCCAGTGCTGGAGTGCAGATTGGTTGATTTATCCTTGCCATCTCAGGTGAGTATTGAAGAGTGCTGAAGTGTTGGCACTTCAAAGTGTCCTTCGTCCCCTTCATAGATAGTACGGGCTGATCTGAAGGAGCTGAGGGATTTGAACCTGGAGGGCGCCCCTTATGGTTACACTCCATTTTGCGATAGTCGCAGAGAGATGGAGGGATACCGCTTCTGGAAGACCGGCTACTGGGCCTCACATCTGGGACACAGGAAGTACCACATCAGGTACACATCAATGCATAACTGTGAAATGGCTTATAGCAGCATAGACTGTTCTGTATGCCCAGCAAGGACTTCTGACATTTTACTTACACCAGCACAAATAGCTATTGTGCATCCAGGATTATTTTTTACATTTACAAATGTACAACAGTATAATCTTCTTCCCTCACCTCTCAATCCTACTGTAGTTATTTTTTCACAGAAAATGAAGGTTACCAGGTTTTTCTCTCAAGGTGCTTGGCAGAATAAATCCATATATTTCAAAATATTAACATTCGAAACATTCTGCTGCTGACAGCCAGTGATTTCTTTTAGGCTATTCACACTGTTTATTCAGCTGGAGACAGTCATGACTTATTCTCTGTACTTCACATAGTAGAATGAAAGGAGCTGTGAATAAAGAAAAGTCGAAAGAGACTACACTGCTTACGGGGTAGATACCCATTGGAAAAAAATCTTTTCATGTACCTCAGCAATTGTGAAAATAGATCTATACCTGTTTCCTGTTCATCATTACATGTTTCTGGCTTGGATCCAATGAATTATCTAGAGGAATTATTCATTATTCTACGTGGAACCTCTGTTTCAAGTTCTTCCCAATCCCATATACTGTACAACAGAGGAAGAAGAGAAACGCGGAGGCTTATTGTAGTGTCACCTAATTCTGTCGTTACACCTGATATCGCGTACAACCATGGTGCAAATTAAATTGGAAAAAGACTAAGTGTGAAACAAAAAGGGCAGGGACTTCTTGCTGAGTGTGTGGCTCTTTAGATGCGGCTTAATCAGCTGCCAGCCAGTAGCGCCGCTGAGCAGAGGAGGCTGCCCAGCTAGCAGAGCTTTCCTCCGGAGCAGTAGCTGAGCAGGAGGGGGAAAAGAAGTGCCATCAGGAAGCCACAATGATTTTATTGGAGGCCAGTGTGCAGCCTAGCTCCACAGGGCTGGAGAGAAGCAGCAAGGGTGAGAGATGATCCGCACCATTGAGCTCTGGGAAAACATGGCAGTGAATATCCTCTTGCATGGCTCAGACCTAATAAGTGATGTAAAGTTTCTATATATTGTACCTTTGGGTGTATTAATTTTCTACACTATACATGCTGTTTTGTTAGTGTGCCTGGGGCTTTTGTCTTGATTAAGCCATTCTAACAAGGGGATTCCTGTGGATTTCCCCCTTCAGGAAGTGGTTTCAGCATTTTCTCACACCTGCTTTCTCTTCTTGTGCCCCCCCCCCCCCTTCTCTCTCTTACTTGCCCCATATTTCAAACCAGTGCGCTGTATGTAGTCGATTTAAAGAAGTTCCGTAAGATTGCAGCGGGAGACAGATTACGTGGGCAATACCAAGCGTTGAGCCAAGACCCCAACAGTCTGTCTAACCTGGACCAGGTAACTCAAAGAAAACTTAATTGTGTGGTCTCATGTAGTTTGCTCAAAGTTTCTTAATTTCCTTTATCACCCATTTCTCACCTGCTATTGTATTGGGCTATGCCTGCATATCATTTTGTTCTGTGATCTTTGTAGGACCTTCCTAACAATATGATCCACCAAGTGGCCATCAAGTCTCTGCCTCAGGACTGGCTGTGGTGTGAGACGTGGTGTGACGACACCTCTAAAGCCACAGCAAAGACCATAGACCTGGTGAGACCCCCAGCATTTACATCTGACTCTGATACCAGTCTTTCCCCAAGCATGCAGGTTTTACAGGTTTTTATGTGCTAAAAATAAAGTGGGTGATGACGTTTACACCAGAAGCCCCTGTTTGCATATTTCACCCCCAGATTAACATGTCACAATCCTCCAACCTGACTGAAACGCAGTACGTCGAGAGTTGTAGCCCAGCGTTGTCACATCACAGTGACACTGAACGTAAATCCAATCCAAAAGCAATTTAGCAATCAAGGCAAGTTATTAGCGATTTATCATAGTACATAGGTTAAAGTTAGACTGAGGTTAGAGCTTTGCACCCTAAAATGTAGAGCATGTCCAGCATCATTGTGCCTATGCAGGTTGCAAATTAGCAGAAAACCTGTTAATACCTCCACTAATTGGAGGCAAAGCCAATAATTACCTGGTACTGTTTTTTTTGTTTTTTTTTCCCCAGGTCAATTCAAAAAGGGTAATAGTATTAAATAATAATTAGTAACTTGGGAAGCTACTGTAAATGATATCATGGCATACATGGAAATAGATTTTAAAAATATTTTTATATGTAACAGAAAATATTCCTCTGTTCCTTCATTCCTTCGCAGTCAAATACAGAAGTCCCATATATATTTTCACCTTGAATCCCTCGTTTGCTCAGGTTGAACCTTCATGCTGATAAGAGAAATCATTTTTGTAGAGGACAACTTCAAGTGCAGCTTTAGTGGTTTCTGTGAACTGTAGCTGCTGTAGCACTGAAAAAACCCTCAGCCACTGCTGTCCATGAGTCACTCAGAATTTGGGACAGAACAGGGGAGTGATCCTGCAGTGTCTTAAACTAATTTAGAGAATTATTGGACAGGCTCCACTGGACTGAGATAGGAACAATTTTCTCATAGTGGTATGGGACACCACTCGGCAATCCAGACACACGAGACACAGACTAATGTCGTTTTAACAGAATAGGAAATCAAATCAGGTTTAAATGTCTGCCACAGACAGTGCTGGGAGTGATGATGCAGCTTGTTGGGAGGAAGTCACACTGGTGGCTTGAGTGATGCGTTGCGTCTGCTTATCTGCTACAGTGCAATAACCCAAAGACCAAGGAGCCCAAGCTAACGGCAGCGGCAAGGATTGTGCCTGAATGGGTTGAGTACGACAACGAGATCAAACGGCTACTGGCACGAGTCCAGGAGCCGGAAAACACAGCAACGCAAAGACAGACTCCTGCTCCCTCACAGCAAAAACAAGGTTAACAAAAAATACTCGTGTCTCAAAAAAATGTTTTTCATATGGCAGAGAAGTCCAATTACTTGTCAGTGCAGTATGATTGACCTTTTTCTTGGCCAGATTTGTGCCTTGGACACTCTCTGACCACCCACTCATTGTCCAACTTAATTTCTTTCTAACGTTTCTTCTTGTTTGCACTCCAGACAACCAGCGGGATGAACTCTAGTATCTGACAGCATCATGCCGGAGAGCAAAGAGGCAGCCTTTTGCACCCCGTCCTCCTGTGAAGCTTGACGATGTACATTTCCAACAAAACTTAGCCATGGAGTGTTACATCTGCAATCTGGGAAAGATAGAAGGATAAAGAGAAATATTTTTCAGAAGCTGTCATGCTGTATCTTTTTCTATGGTTTCTATAAAATGTGTTTTACAAATCACTACATGACACAGCTGCTCACTGTTCAGTTATGGTATGCCATCAACACTATAGTCAGAACTTGGTTAGTATGTGGTTAATTGGATTATGAAGTAAATGCAGGGAAATTGCTGAATCTAGTATTAAGTATTAAGACAAATGGGACAGATTGCACTGATATTGTATGCAAAGAAGACACCTGCCAAAGAATTTTAATCATGCAGGTTTAAACTAATTTATAACCCCAATGCTTTGTACTATTATTATTTTTTAAAGCTAGAGGTCACATTTGCAAAAAAGCTTATAAATTAAGTATTAAGTCATTACTGTTGACGCCAAGGGTGCAACAGCATCTTCGACTGAAATGCCTGAACCAAAAAGTGATTTGGGGCTATTTACCTAAATTTAATGTCAGTTTTTGCTGCAGAGTTGTCGCATTGGAGCAGTATTTCTTACTGGACGTGATGTATAGACACAGTCAAGCCTGGAAAAGTGCTATACTAATTGACTAAATGCCTCCTTGCCAAGTCATGTGATGCTCTTTTAGACATAATGTTATGTTGGCTGATGACGCCAACCTTTATTATCGCCAAGTCGTGGATCAAAGAATCCTCATTTGCACACTAAAGGTCATGGTTATAGTTAGAACACAGGATTTTAAGTTATTACAGTATGTTTACATCTTCTGTGTACAGTGTCTATGTCAGTATGTGTTCAATTTTTAGCCAGAATTTTTCAATACCTAAATTACACAGTGAAACAATATTTTTTGTCTCAGGAACAAAATAGATGTTGCTGCTCGACTGAAACCAACAGTACTTTTGTTTCTGTCTTAACAGTCAGTAGGAAATGGGTGCAGGATTTCTGCTGTCATGGCACCTATCTTTCACTCCGGTGTGTCAAATGGAAATGTTTACATTACTGTAATTGTCATTGCAGGTGTGAAAAATTAAATCTATCTTTGTTACAAAACCCAGTCAGTATAAAAGCTGTTCCTGTATTTCTTCTGGATGTGTGATTTATGCTGTGAAAGGCACAAGTCATAAATTGACTTTTTTTTTTTTTTGTCATTTTCCCCTCATCATGAACAACGTGCCAAGTGTTTTCCTCCAAAGATACTGCTGCACACTGGCTTACAACAAAGACCATTTAGGTTTACAGAACATGGGAGAAATCACACTCATATGGAGTAATATTAACTGCTTACCACTTCTCACGAAAACAACTAACTCTTAAATTACCTAAACTATGCACTCTGGACAGACTTATCACTCAATTCAGAAAACATCACTTCGGATTTTTTTTTTTTTTTTTTTTTTTTTTTTGAAGGTATAGGAAAATAGGAGAAAATAGGGAGAGGTGAGAACGATGCAAAAGTAGTGAGTGTCATCTTTCAAACTTAGATGTCAGTCTTCATTTATAGTTTCATCATTTTAATACTTATTTTAGTCTTGAAGTTATTTTTAGCTTACGCAATTAGGTTTTGATATGCTTGAACTATATACTATAATTGTTCAAAAAAAGTGGAGGTACTCCATAATTTTCCATGTGTAGTAATACTCCAAAAGGCAAACTCCTCAGTTAAAATTAACAAGCATAAATAGTTATTTATTTACAGTTCAGAAAAACTCCATTCATATAAAAATAATGCCGTACTTATGTACACTTTAATCTTAGGAATGGATGTGAATTTCAGAGTCTACCTTACATCGGCAGGGCGTTAAGTGCCACTTAGGAATTAACCCTTTAGTCTCTTGATTGGAATCTCTACAGAAAAGAGCTGCTTCAAACATGGCAGATATTTGTTAGCATAGCAACAGACTTTTCCCAAACGGAATCCAAAGTTGTATCATTTAACAACAGGATGCATGTTGAGTTGGAGTAATGTCCTCCAACACACTGTCGTGAGTCTCTACAGGTATTTATTTGGCATCATTCAGGCCAGTGTTTTCCCTTTAAATAGGGAGGAAAATAGAAAACTCAGCTCCAGCTGTACTGGATACGAGCGTCCTCAGTTGAAACCGAATTTAAAATTGAAGCTTCCAGAGCCGAAGGGGTTGAATCCCTGGAAGCCGTGGAAGCCTCCATGGAAGGGATGGTGGTGACCTCCCTGCTGGCTCTCTGGGTCCAGGGGGTCTTCCCCGTGGTCAAACTTTGTTCTCATCTCTAGAAACACAAAAAAGGTCCACACGTTAGTATCTAACTACACAACAAAATCTATTACTTCTGTAAAGTATCAGAAATAGAAACATACAATTATAGGGCCAGAGGCAACATTATTAAAGTTGAAGCTCAAAAAAGGAAACCCTACAGATAACTGTACTAACCATTAGGCCCGAACAATATAGAAATAAAGAAATGAATCATATTGCAAATGCAATACAATTAATGATTTTAGAAGGAATGATATTTTTTGCATCATAAAACACAAAGAAAAACCTAAAATAATGAGCTGATTTTGCTGAGTTCTGTACCAAACAAACATCATGTTTTCTTACATCTGTAGAATACAATTTGTAGGCCACAGCATCTGTGTGGCACCACGATGATTGATCTACAGTGGTATTCTGTCACACATTTTACCTCTCCCAAAAAGTGCTTCTCCTGCAGTTTAGATTTTGCTCTTGCTGTTTGCTCTGATTTTGATAATATTTTCATAAATTGTTGAGCCCCACTTAACATGTAGAAGCCTATCAGCGTCAGAACAGTGATGTCAAGGTCAAATGTGTGTGAACAGAAAAATGCATATTAATTGAAGTTTCAATTAACATGGTGGTGGGAGAAAACTAACGTCCTATCTGAAATGTGTAATGAGAGCTCGGTGGCGTCCCGTTATGGATAATGGCTCAGTTTACTGTGGCTCGGACAAGGCTGGTGACTACTGAGCAGCTCAGAACAGCTCCTCAGAGGCCTGACATTCTCTGGGTGAGCGGCGGCGCTCTGACAAGACGACCGGGCTTTTTACCTGGGTCAGTGAGAACCTCTTTAGCCTGAGCAATGTCTATGAACTTCTTCTCAGCCTTTTTCTTCTCCTCTGGGTCCTTGAAGTTGTCCGGGTGCCACTGCTGTGCCAGTTTCCTGTAGGCCTTGATAATCTCCTTCTTCTGGGCAGTTCTGTTGCAGGGAGTAAATCATCAAGAGTACATCAGTGTATTTCTGGAAAATGTGAGAAAGACTTGTCATGACTAATGAGTGGTTCAGTTACTTAAAAAACATTCCTTCTTGGCTGAGAAAAGTTCAAAAGGCATAAACAGTCTGGTTTTCACTGCAGTTGGGCATTCCGTAGAAATGTGGCCCAGTGTGGTATGAAAACTGAAAACTGCTTAAATCCATCATCTAAAGCAAAGATGTTCTTTCATTGTGGTACATTCTTTAAAGAGCTCATATATTAAGAAAGGGCCAAATGTCATATGTTGAAAAACAACAACAACAACAACAACAACAACAACAACAACAACAACAACAATAACAAAGTAGCAGGAATAATTAGTAGGAATAATTTTTGCATCTTAATTTTCATTTTCACAGGGAGAAATTTATGAACATTTATGATAATGTGATTTTTGCTGGTGTCTACCAAACAAACCCAGGACATCTATGTATCACTACAATACTTCATTTATAATGCAATTTTTTTCATGTTACGTTCATGCCGAAAAACAAAAAACAAAAAACAAAAAAATAAATAAATAAATAAAAATCACAGCCACTATGATTTGGGTATTACACTGCAATATTATACTGCAATTGTGATCATCTTTCAGCTGATTGTTCAGACCCATTTACTAAATAGCATGACCTTCCCTGTCTGGATTATACTTAAAATAAAATTCCAAATGCCAAATGAAATGGGGTGGGCGCTCACCTCTTCACGCCCAGGATCTTGTAGTAGTCCCTTTTCTGCGACTGCTTGAGAAGCCGCTGAGCTCTCTCCAGGCCCTCTTTGATCTGACGGTCATTCTCACTGTGCTGACTGGCCGTCTCATAGTCCTTAATAGCTGAGGAAAAAAAAAGAAAGAATGGAGAACGTGATCAATATTGCTTTATATTTGCAGAAACATACGGTGCAGCAGTGTCGTGTAGTGAGGCAAAGAACAATTTTCCTTCAACTGCGAAATCCACATTCAAGCTCTCATTTCACCAAGCATCCAGCCAACTTACTGCAAGTGTCTTTGAGCAAGGCACTTAACCCCTACCAGCTACAGTGGTTCAGTTTGACGCTGCACTTCCCCTTTCATATGGAGAGGGGCAAGCAAAAAGAGGATCTCTGCATAGATATCAGTCAGGTTTGAGGTTATTAATACCAAAATCACTGGCGTTGTTCACTTTTTCACACCTCTGCCGCTTTAACAAACATTATGACCCAGAAACCCTTGCTTGACTAACAAGTGTTCTTTGCAGTGACAGGTGGTAATCGCTCACATCACATGAAATGACTGCATAATCTGTAGTGTAGTCATGTAGCAAACCACTTTATTCATTTAGTAAGCCCCATCACCTTCAGTTTGTGGTGCGGCAGCTCCAGGCTGCGTTTGTGTGTGTGTGTGTGTTTGTGGTGCTTTGAGGCTTGTTTACCCTGTGAGGTGTACTGAGGTGTGTATGTGTGTGTTTGCGTGTGATGAGTGTGTGTACTGAGTGCGAGGCCCATGGGTTCTGACAGTTTAAAAGCCCACGTGAGGGCTGACGCTCCCACCTGCCGGTGTGTTCATGCCTAAGCAGATAAAGTGTGTTAATGACAGTCTAAACCTCCTCTGCCCAGCCAACATGCCCTGTGGTTGCAGAGCTGATGGAGAGCATCTTGGTGTGGGGTTTTATTACACAGGGGCTGGCTCGCCTGGGGTAACCATGTGATGTTTTGTTTTTTCTTCATTTTTTCCTTTCATCTTCTCAACAACAGAAGCTAAAACCGTATCGTCTAAATCTTTTATATATTCATTTATTTATTCGCATTAGCAAACAGATTTATGTGTAAAATGGTACGCTACAGGCTAACAATATACACACACAATGATAACACCCTGACTGATCTAGTAATTAGACATGGAGCTTCAATATGGCTCCATTTTCCTTTTGTAATGGAAATTGCAGAAGTGTTTTAAGTTTTAATGCACTGAACAAACAGAGGGAAAATCAAATGTAAATAAATGAATGCTACAGGAGTAAATGACACAGTCTAGCTGTCCAGAGTTTTACACGGCTAGTGATGAGAGATTATCTATTTTTTCCCCTCTTTTTATAAGAACATCGTTATGACATTATGCTGGCACCCTGTGCATAAACACACTGATGAGGAATGGATGGCTTCCATTAAATTTCAACCAGGTTTGACAGATAAACATAAAGTGTAGGCAGGGATTTCAACCAAAATATCCATTGGTTGTTTGCACAAAACGGTGACAGAAAACCAGGTGACGGGCAAGCATGATGATGATGATGTAGGAAAGAGACCTTGGACTAAATGACAGATTTTAACAGTCTTGGAGATTTCACCATCTCCTATCACTGGACTTTCTGCGAACTGACAAGACAGGGGGGACCTTTGTTTAAAGCTAATCCCTCCTTTGCCAGCAAAGGCATTATAGAGATAGTGAAAGCTGTATGTGTGTGTGTGTGTGTGTGTGTGTGTGTGTGTGTGTGTGTGTGTGTGTGTGTGTCTTTTGGCACTGCCACCTAAGAATGGCTTTGGGCTTGATAAATGAGAAACAGTGCATAATTCCAGCCTGCGAAGCACAGCAGTTGTAGATCTCTGAGCTCACACTTAGGTCTAATGATAGCAGATCATGTAGGAGTGTTAACAGACATATATACATTTTACTGGTATCACATTTTCATGCAAAACACATGGGACACATGTGCAATAACCAAATTAGATATAGAGACCCTATCTATATAGGTGCATTTCTAATTTTTTAAACTAAATTTCAGTTCCATTGAAACAAAATCTGGTGAGGTACAAAAAGACTGTAAAATTAGATTTGGATTGATTAGATATGATCATGCCTCTTTCATATGCCTGCGTGTTTCCTACACTAAGAGCAGATGCTTTGATGCTGAAACAACACACTCTACATTCATCTCACTTCAAAACAACCAAAGCAACTGTTTGACTGCATCTCACATAAGCTGTAATCCATTTATTTTGCTGAAAACCATGTACAAAGTTTGACACAAGGATCCCATGGGCCACACTCTGCAATGACACGATTAAGCTAGGGGTCTCATTTGTATTAAAACATAAATATACGTTTTGCAAATGAAACACAATGACTTTGTTCTCCTACTTAATTTAACTTAACTAAAATAAAGTGGGAAAACACTGTTCTGAGACAGGCATGGAACTAACGTCAAACATGTTAATAAATTCATCCATCTGGAAGCAACGTTCAGGGTACAACTGTTAAATGAAACCCCAAAGAGCATTTGTTTTAATTTACACATACATAATAAACACATCAACTACAACACACTTCACACCTGTATTGTTAACACACCTACAACACAAAAGGTGCAGCACTAATGGATTTTCTTACATCAAATGAACAGGCTTCCCTTGGAGAATGGGACTCTGACACTAGAGGAGTGCATGAAGTTGAAAAGGAAACAATATAACAGATCTGAAGTGCATACAACGGCATCTGACAAGACTCTTACCTTCCTCGTACTGCTCTTCTTGGACATAGGCCTCGGCTCTGTCTTTCAGCGCATTGACATTCTCTGGGTCTGACTGGAGGACTTCACTACACACTGAGACAGCTCTGCTAGCCTGCTGGCTCTGTCATCACACACACATCAAACACCCTCAGTACCCTTGAATGAAATTAATAGAACCAGACCAGTCGACACAAACCCAGTAGTTGAAAACGTAGCCTTACCTGTGCCAGTGCATGGCAGATGCGCTCCTTGGCATGGAGGGAGTAATGGTGCACGTTGGGCTCAGTCTTCATCACCGCCTCATACTTGCTCACAGCGTCCTCATACCTAAGGAAAGCAAGAGACACATAACATTGTTTCAGCACTGCTGTGACACTGGGTATGCCACTCCTGCACCATCTCTGTTTAACACTTGTGAATATGATATGAAGTGATGTGTGCCAAAAGTTGTGATGCCTGCTTATAAACTCTGCAGGTGAGGGTGCCTGTGGGTAAATGGGCAGTCAAGACTAAGCAGCAGCTGATGCAATTTCTGGTGTTCAGTGTTCAGGGTATATTACAGGGATATACATTTGCACTGAATAAATACACACAGACACACACACACACACACACACACACACACACCCACACACCTCTTCTCTTGGATGAGCTCCTCGGCAGACTGGATCTGTTTGTTGAGCTTCTTCACCTGCTTGTAATGGCTGTAGCACTGCTTGTGATCAGGATCCAGCTTCAGGCACTCACGCACCTCACTGCACATCAGAGGTAAGGAGGAAAAAAAAAAAGATAAGGGTGATTAAAAACAGTCCCACGTTTTTCCCATGACATAAAACAGTGTACCATATATGACATGGTGCCCACACATACATCAGACATGAACAATTGCTATAAACATGAATGCATCAATATGACTTTTTCGCTGCTGGACACTCAAATGTGCAAATTTCATCCTTTACATTAACAACAACACAACTTCAAACCACAAAATACTGAAAGAGCTACTCTCTATGTCAGGGAAAAGTATAAAATGTGCTGTGTTTCTTGTCATGTTACACGAGATTCTAGGAAAATTATTTTAGGAACTGGAACATTTTCACATAGGGACACGCTATATTTGTCTGGCACTTAGCACATTGTCCACCACCATTATTAAGACATCTTTAAACACAGCAGCCTGCAAGCATGTCTTACTTTAGTGACATCTCATGGTCTCCCAGGTTATAGTAGATGGTGCTAAGTTTGTAGAAGGCCTTGGTGTTGTCACTCTTCAACTTGGAGGCAGCTTTAAGGTCGCTAATAGCTTTCCCCATCTCTCCCATCTGAATGAAACACTCTGCTCGCAGCTCCCGAGAGGCCACATCCCAAACACAAGTCTGGAACAGGAAGACATTTACTAATAGTCTCTGCATCCTTATTATGATATGCAGCAGAGATGGCATTTACAAAGTGGTCACCCTTGCCAGGAATACTAGGCAATATTGACGAAGTATGTTGCTTACTTCAATGATGGTGTCAAACTGGGCAGCAGCTGTCATGTAATCCTTGCTGCTGAAGCTGCTGTGTGCCTGAGCCAGCAGCCGCTGTATTTCATCTGACTTGGTGAGCTGACTCTGGGCCTCCTTCTGTTCTTTGTCGCTGGGGTTGGACTTGAGCTGAAACACAGTGAGGCCAGGCATTACATCAAGTACGTCCAGCGGTGATCAAAGCAGTTTTGCCACAAACTGAATTAAGTGGAGAAATATATCTATCAGGTGAGGAAAGGAGTGGAGTGGGGGGGTGAGAGCACGGAAGAAAGAGGAGGAGCTAGAGAAAAAGGGAACATGAAGGAATGCAGACGGTAGATCAGAGACACACAACTTGCAAAGGAATTTCAACTCTCATCACTACCAACTCCCACCCATATAGTCAAGCTCTTATATTTCAAAAGATACTTGTGCCAACTTTGACTCTTAAAAGCATTGCCAATCACAGCAGCGCTTACTTACCATTCCCTAAACCCATTACACTATAATCATCCTCATCATAGAGGTCATCATCTTCACGAGAGCAATCTCAGCTAATGGCATATCCTTTACAAATAGACCTGGCTATCCCGTAAGTGTTTCCTGCTAGCTCAGCCTTGGGAAGAGAGTAATGCATAAATGTGATGCATTACACCCTGCCAACGTTCTGGACTGCTGAAACAGCAGGATAGCATGCACCTCTAACCAGACCTATTGACATCATACCAGCAAAATATGGAACACATAAAACTGCACGAGTAAAGATGACTATTGGCCCCTACTGGAAATCTCAGTTCTTGCCCCCTTTCGAAGCAGGAGGCATGATAGTTGATTTCAGTTATAAAACTTTCTATAGCTTTGCTCTCAGAAATTGATTTTTTTTAAACATGTATTTAAAGAAAACTCACAAATAATACTGCTTAGTAGCCAGACATTTTTGTACTAGTTTAGCCACCTGAAGCTTTACATTGCAACACAATGGCTGTGCATCAATCTAGACATAATGATGTTATCAAAAGCTGGTGAGTTCTCTGTATATTCATTAAAAGACAATGAAAGGGCAAGGACAAACTGTCAAGACAGGTCTCAGAAGCTGCAGGCCTGCCATATGCTGTTTGCAGAATGTCACAATATCTGATGATCACATCCAATAATCATGCGCAAGAGTAATTACTGAGTCATTTTCCCCCACATGATAACCTCACCCAGAACAGAGCAGCTTTCAGTGGAATTTCAGAACTGAAAATAGATCTGCAACAAGGGCATTTATGTTATGACACCTTGGGGTAAATGGTATTTCTAATGGAAAACGTATTAGTGAGTTTTAACCTTTATCCTGAACGAGCAAATGGAAATGATCCCTTAAGGCCCAAATGAAAACTGGCTGCCAACTAAATTATCATCAACCATCTTGTAATTTGATTTAATAAATACACGCAGGGATTTTCCTGTGCTTTTTTTAAGCACTTATGTGGCGACTGAAGTGTTCTACTCACACTGCTGTTTACCTGTTAGTCAGTGCTCGATTTCAAAGATTTTTTTTTGTTTGAGTTTATTCAAGAACAAGTTCAAGTTCATGTGAGCTCTTCACTTTGATCTTCTCAATCAAACAAGACTCCTCCATGTTGTCTACTTCATCAACTAGGTAGGTCTGAAATCCTTTGCAGACCTACCCAGACTGACCTAATGCATCGATGTGCATTGTGAAAAAGCACACTTATCATTGTAAGACCTCTTCCAATTTATAAGATGATTCATAAATGCAAGGTTTATGACTGTCTGGGTTAACAGCCATATTGGTGAATTTTAGTCTGTTTCGAGAAGAAAACAGTAAAATAAAGTCCAGTTCTCCTGCATCACTGGAAACTGAAAAGCATTACATCTCACGACTATACCAGGTTATAGATCAACACTGACACCTTCTGGTGAAGTTCACCTCCACAATAAAGTGAGAATTACTTCTACTCAGTGATACTGCCATAAAGCCACAGAGTTCATCTTGGATACAACTATACTTACCACCTTCTTAAAGTCACTCTCTGCTTCATCCAGCTTCCCCTGCTTTAACAGGAGATTTCCTCTCTGAAGCCTTGCCTATTGAAAGAGGAAGTGAGAATTTGCTTTGTTGAAAGCTGTAAAAATAATTGAGACTTGGTCAACACAGCTGGCATAACTGACAAATTTCCCAATGTACAAAGTCATGTCTGTGCCTGGGCTATCTTCTGGCTTGAGCTGCAACAACTTGGGATATAAAATGCAAACATATCCTGCAGCAAGTTCTTCTCATTATGCATGCACACCAGTGTTTCTATCACTATAGCCCAGACCCGTATTGCATGTTTCTGGCAGGTTCCTACACAACAGAGTGCACAAATGATGCTGAAATGAAGGGTGAATTTCTCACATTTTGGCTCCAGGGCTGATAAGTTTTAACACCAAGTGATGTGCACAATAAAACTCACGGATGTGAAGTCTGGTTTGAGTTCGATGACTCTGCTCAGATCTGGCAGTGCAGACTTTGACTTCCCCATGGCTAGGTAAACAGTAGCTCTCCTGTAGTAGGCCATGTAGTTCTTTGGATCTCCATCTGGCCACCAACAAATAAAACCATTGCCACAAGCACTTTCAGATACACTGTCTGGGTTATGCGTTTTAAACAGCTGGTTTAATTCTGCAACTTACCCACAGCAGCATGGAAGTGAGAGAGGGCATCAGCTAGCTGGCCAGCAGCAAGGAGTTTCTTCCCCATTTCCAGGTGACTCTCCACACTGCCTTCCCTGCCACATTTTACTCCTGAGAGGAATCACAACACTGTCACACTTCACAGTAGGCAGTTCAAGTATTGCACATACATAAAATGTTAGCGAGCATGACAGACATGATACGAAACCAGGTGACATTTACATATTCAAAGCTGCAGCCTTCCCATCTCGCCATACTGCCCGACACTAAGTGGAACAGCTGTTTGACACTGAGCTATACATTTCTGTCAAAGTCACTGCACACACAGCAAAACAGGGCCAGCAACATATAAAGTTAGCTTGCTAATAAGCTACATTAGCTGGTTAGCAGCTAGCTGCTAAGCTGAGCACCGTCCCACAAACTTCTGCTTGAATTCAAAGCTAGCTAACCCTAACCTGTATGGTTTCCGCAGCCCTGCCCGAGTTAGAAATACTGTTACACTTAGTGTATCACGTCTGTCCGTCTACTGAAGGAATACCAAAGCTCAATATCAATGTTATCTTAACTGAAACAGAATAGTCAGTCTTACCTTCATATTTCAGGTCAAACAAAACAAGAACGAATGGCATGCAGGACAAGACTTTGCGTGCTACATGGCTGATGGAAACCATGGTTAGAGCAAAGTCTGGGTCAAATAACTTCTGAGGGTTTCTTCTTACAAACTCTGGACACTGTTATTGTAACTTCGCCTTAGTGTCTGACAGTCCCATGTGGTGACAGCTGCTCAGAGTAGGGATCACATCTCATTTTGTCCCAGTCAGAGCGCAGCGAGCCACTCAGCTCCGCCGGTCGTGGGTGGCTGTGATTGGCCAGACTGTAGGGAAACCCCGCCCACCTGGATTGGCTCAACAGAGAGGAGCCACGGCAGCACAAAGTCAGCATGTGTGTGTGTGTGTGTGTGTGTGTGTGTGTGTGTGTGTGTGTGTGTGTGTGTGTGTGTGTGTGTTGTTGGAAGACAGCAGGAAAGCTGTTCACTGAGCCTATTTAGTCATACTTTCTTTTTCTACACAAATTGTCTTGTCCTGCATAGGTTTTGTTTAACACCTTACATGTTCACTAAAAAGCAAGCCTGCCCACTGTTATGACAGGTATTAATGTACTGCTGTCACAAAATATTTATAGAAACACCCTCAACTTTACCGTATAATTTAAGTCCTATTCTCGTGTTGTATTTTATTCTGCAATGTACTTTTTCACCATTTTTTCCCCCAGCTGGCCTATTTATTATATCATTTCTAATGTTATTTGTGGGTAGCAGTGGTGTATTCTTTTCCTTTTAGTTACAGTACATGTTCCTTTTTATGTTCTATTCTCTGTAGCCTCTAAGTAAGCACTAATTAAGTCAGATTGTATTTATTTATTTAGGGGTGTTGGGGTTCCCATATCTTCTCATGAAAGAGCAGTGGCTTCCAAGCTGGGCTGCAGTGACCACCAAGGTTCCCTAAGGACTTTTATTTCACCTTTACTTCAGTATGTTCAGACTGTGCACTTTCAGAGAATCGTTGAATGAAACAAGTGAATGAACAAAACCCAAATATCTGCACTGCTCCCCAATGCCAGCATGTATAAGAATGTCTCTTTATAATCATATGCACAGAGACAGTTATATAAGTATGCACCAAGTTGTGCAACACAAATCTTCCCAGACATACCGTTCTATTAAAGGGCCATGTTATACAAAATTTTGGGAACCCTTACATCAGACCACATATCAACATTTATTTAAATTTGGTCCATGAAACCCCAGTGACAGTGTTTTTCTTGTGAGATATGACTGGTACTGCTGGTGGGAAGTATCTGTGGGTGCAGCGAAATATGTGACCAAAATAGAAATGCTTGTACATTCTCTCACTGTCCTAATTTCTAGGTAAATATCAGGGGAAATAAGCTGTTCTTCACTCTTACTCCTGGTGGCCACTACTGTAAAATGTACTGTTAATTTACAGCGATATCACCACAAAAAAACACTGTTTTGGCTGGCAAGCACAGATGATGAAGACACATGGCCTCCAGCAGTTTTGATGTCATTACTATGACTTGAGATTTGGATGTTGTACTGTGAAGATCATTTGGCAACACCTCAAACATTCAGCAATCCATAACATAATTTTGTTTTATTTCAAATGCTGAAAACACGCATTTATTCATAGAGTAAACAGAGTTAAATTTGAATTTTCATAGCTGAAATGCATCTTTCTGTTAGGATTTTGGACATATTCATCTACAGACATGTCTAATAGACACAATCAACAAAACATATTGGCAATATTATTAGCAATTCTGTGTTTTATTGTGAATGACGCATCTAACTGTACATGCAGTAAAAGAAAACTTATTCAGATGTACAGTTAATTAATTCCTTTAAAATTCTTTTGAAATATTGTATCCAAACGTATATAAATGTAACATGGTAATAAGTTATTTTCCAGCTCTGGAATGTTGGTCACACATAAATAGTAGATGTCTTGCTGCTCCTGCTGATGCCAGACACACTGCTGGCTCTGCTTTCACTGCTGCTCCAGGATTTTCTGCTCTCATCACTCTGTGTGCAAGCTGAAGACATGTTGAGCTCTTTGGCTGGAACAGCGGTGTAGGGATCAGGAAACTGGTAGCCAGGGAGCCCCTTTTTCTTTAAAAAAAAAATACATACGGTGTGTTTTTGCATCATTCTGTGGAAATATAGTAATAATAATAAAAACTGGGATAATCTTGCAGAATTGAAAAACGATCACAATATTACCTTGACTGACAGCCTTCCTTCCCTGCAAAGCTACTGCAAATAAGACCTCCAACAACAAGGTGGAGCCTCCCCAGCCAGTAAACACACCAACACCTATTTCAAACCTGGCAATATAGAAACAGTACAGACATTTGTTGTATTTTTATCAGAGAAGCACACTATAATGCACGCACTATCGGTGCGGTGTGGCTCAGGAGGTAGAGTGGTCATCTTGTAATCAGAGGGTTCCCAGTTTGATCCCCGGCTCCTCCAGAGTATGTCAAACTATCCTTGAGATACTGAACCCCTCACTGCTCCTGATGGACAGCTAGACACCTTGCATGGTAGCCTCTGCCACCAGTATGGGTGAATGTGAGGCAAACATTGTAAAGCGCTTTAAGTGATCAGTAGTCCATTTACCATTTCACTATCCATGATACTTCTTACGTACTTTTGAGCTTTGAAATTTGGGTCTTGAAATTCCGCTCTTATTTTGTTTCCATAATAGGAAAAGGCATTTATGGAGCACATCCCTAAAAAAATGGGTTAACATTTATCAAAGAATAAACTGAGTGAATATTTCAATGTGTGTGTGTGTGTGTGTGTGTGTGTGTGTGTGTGTGTGTGTGTGTGTCTGTGTGTCTGTGTGTGTGTATGTGTGTGTGTGTGTGTGTGTGTGTGTGTGTGTGTGTGTGTGTGTGTGTGTGCGCGTGTGTGTGTGTGTGTTCATAGTGAAAAGCTTCACCTGAGATAAGGTAATTCATACCTCCTGCAAAGGTACTCTTGCATTTGCGATCTCTGATCCTCCAATCTTAGTGCACTTCATTCCCACTAAGACAAGAATGGATCTGAAGAAGCCCAGAATAATGGAGGTGATGATGAGAGCACGGCACATGTGGATGTCCCCTGTCCAACAGCAACAAAACAAAACAATAACAAAAAGTTATCCACAATATGTAGACAAAAATACTTGTTTTGTAGACATATTTTGGCAGGTTGCTTTTGTTTCGCGATGATGTAGATTTTCACTTGCAATTCAATGCGAGCATTGATGGGATTCCCTTGCAGTCAGACACTCCTGTTGAATCAGATATGCAATCCTTCCACAGGTTGGAGAAGTAGTTTGAAGCGGTCAGAACTATGCTGTCTACCTCAGACCAGGTCCAGATCTCTGTGGGCATGGTGGAGCAGACCAGGATCCATCCACACACAGAGACCACAAAGCAGCCGATCTCCATGTACATCACCACAGTCCTGTAATTCATGTTTGTTCTGGATTGTTGAACCGCTGCACCAAAAAAAGGCCAAAACCAAGCAATGGCACAAGTGCCACCAATGCTTCCTTCTCAAGCCTTAACTGTGGAAACCTGTGAGAGAAAGATGGCATCCAGCGCTGTCCACCCACAGCCCAACCTCACACACTGCAGGACACACACCCAGATGAACTCAGACACGTGTTCACATAGGGCAACAGACACAATGTGGTTTTTGTACACCATCATGTCATTTTGCTTTGACTGTTTGTTCTTTGAAGATCACTCTCAATATGTTTGTTATTGGCATCATACCAAGGAGCCCACCAGCATGAGCTGAGTTTCATTTTACATTGAACTCTTGATTCGTCAGTGACGAGTCAGTGATGTGTTAAAACAAATGAGGTGTTAAAACACACAGAATAAAGCAACCAAAAGCTTGAGAAAACTAAGTGGAGTCTTGTCTTTATCATGAGTGGTAAAAGATTTATAACTAGTGGCACTTTTAATCTGTCACTAGCAACAACATTGCTTTTAATCCTTGGTGAGTGGTGACAGACTGAACAGTAGTAAACATGTAGTTTTATGGATTAAGCATAGATTAAAGAGGCATTATGTAAAATTGCTGATTGTTGAAATAAGTGAGGATGTTTAGACAGAACTGACAAAAAATGTGGAATTATTATTTAATTATGGTACAGACTCTAAATCAACAATGCAATTTTGCATAGTGCTTTTAATGCAAAAACGCTGATGATTAGAGTGTTGTCATAAAGTCATCATTTCCCTTATACATTATATGAAAGGAATTCAGTCATCACGACAGGCATTGTATATAAACGTATTATTTACTGTGTGTTTATTCACAGGTATCCCAGCCACAGTCTTTAAAGATGATACATGTTCATGATAAACCTTAATTACTGAGCAGACAAAGTCACCATGCTGTAAGTAAAGAGAGAGAGAGAGAGAGAGAGAGAGAGAGAGAGAGAGAGAGAGAGAGCTTAAAGCACCATATCAGTGATTTTGAATGTTTAGCCCATTTACCACAATTTACCTGCTTTTTACATCACAACAAACCATTTTGCAGATGGAGGGGTTGCTAAAGGTTTCACAGCATTTCATCAAAATCCCTTGGTTTTCACATGTAAATTTTTGGTTGTGAGACGCAACTTATAATGTTCTTTTTCCTGAGCTAACAAAGTTACCATTTATAAACCATGCAACTGATAATTCACTGTGTAGAGTATATGTTTCCCCATGAACTCAGCCCAATTTCAAGACATCCAAACAACAGTGCTGCTGCTTTTAGGAAGACTACCATGGATGACTTTATTACGGTGATGGCAGCGTCTCTGAAAGTTAATTTCCATATTGTAGTGAGATAAAGGGAAACCAATGTCTTGATAAAAGATAGGAAAATAATTTTAGAGTTATAAAATACAACTCTCCGCCCAATGAGCGCTGGGATAGGCTTCAGCAACCCCCCGCGACCCTTGTGAGGTTAAGCGGTTTAGAAGATGAATGAATGAATGAATGAATGAAAATACAACTCCTCTCTTTGCAAAAAGGCTAGCAGAAATGTGAAGTATATACAGTTTGTAGATATTATGCTAAAAATCACTGGTAAGGTCCTTTAAAGTATGGAAAAAGGTAATGGCCTCATTTACATCACACCCTCATCCCAGCTAAACTGACCATTGGTTATCCACATTTATAATCACTACACAAATGCATCTCTTTGTGACATTTTCTCTGGTGTCGTCTGCGAGAGCTTTGAGATTTTGGAGCTGCTGGATCGTCCTGAACCTTTGTAAGATCCGTACTGTCTGGATGGTCTGTAGTATCCTGTGTACTGGGTTCTGCCTCCGGAGCGAGGGACCATGTAAGATCCGTACTGTCTGGACGGTCTGTAGTATCCTGTGTACTGGGTTCTGCCTCCAGAGCGAGGGACCATGTATGTTCGTCCTCCATAAGTGTATATCACTATACTGTAAGATGAAAACATTGAAAGTTAATATTGCAATTTGACCTTCACAGCCCCCCCAAAGTCACCAGGTAAAGAGGGACTATTATGACCTTTCAGGGAAGATTACTTTGTAGACTGTCACAGCGTAAAGTACAGCTCCCAAAAGGATGAAAAAACTTCCCACCAGTCCAAGGAATATGGGGGTTCCAATGTCATACCTGAAATTATATCAGGATGAAGAAAAGTCAGCACAATTCAGTCCTGATTTATATATATATATATATATATATATATATATATATATATATATATATATATATATTCTTGATATAAGGTGCAGTATTAGCTCCATATTTATACAACTTTATTGAAAGAACTCTACAGTGGAGTAAAGCTATTTTGCCAAAATAGTACAGATAAGAAAAACATGGCACCATAAGGCTCCTGGTTGTAAACTGGCAGCAAAAGTTGTCCTGGCGATCCTGTTGATGTATAAGCAGTAGGCAGCAATATCTGACACACCTGTGGGAAGACATTTTGGGGATACGGTCACACACTGAGGACAAAACATTTCTTTCATTTGTAGAATCTTGTACTATATGTGTTGTACACTCACCACCAACAAAATGAAACACCGCTCCAGCAAGCAGTACTTTGTCCTTGGTTTTATCCGTTCCACCTATATAAGTGCATTCCATCCCAATAAAGCAAAGCACTGCAGCAAAGAATCCAAGAGTCAAGCCACACATCAGAAGGCCCCGCACTCCCTGGACATAAGCTGTAACGAACAGAAAAAAAGTAGACTTACTATCATGTTAACAAGGGATGGAATGATTACCAGTTTTACTATGAACTGTGATCAAAAGTCCATCAATTCAGGACACTGTTTCATGTTTTAATTATGACAGTAACTGTTTTTGATTAGCAGGTTTTTAAAAAGACACAGTTTTTGCAGTACACACTGTCTAGCATCATCCAAAGTCAGTTTTCCTGTTGTGTTGCACTTGGATGCACAATGCACACTTGATTTATTTAGATATGGTTGCCTCCGGTTGGGGAGGCAGTGGCATGTAGGGGACGTCTCCCTGCTACCCTCCGCAGCTGCATTTACTAGGCTGTTGACCCCCAACCACTATCTTTCCTCTGGAGTCACAGTATCTCATTTTCTTGGCCTCCTCTCCCAGCTCCTTCATGGCTTTACACAGGTTTGACCCCACCACTCCTGCACCGTGGGGCAGTTGGACTGCTGTTTTGCCACCAAAGACCCAGCATCCAACCTCCACAGGGTAAACCCAAGTTTTCCAGCCAGCCTCTTAGCACTCCGCTGCCAGTTTGGAGAACTTGAGGTGCTTCTTTTCATGGACTGCTGTCATGTGGTCTTCCCAGGGGATGGTAAGCTTGATGAGAAGGGCCCTTTTCTCCCCTGCAGACCACATGACAATGTCTGGCTGGAGAGTAGTTGTATCTTTTTTGGGAAGACTGTTTCCTAAGGCTTCCTAAGGTCTGCCAACATCTGCCACTCTTTGCCAGATGTGGATATGCTGTTCCTCTCCTGTACAGTACACTGAGGCGTGCTACCAGGCTTTATGAAATGCAGGCTTTGTTGCTGTCGGTGTATGGTTTTCCACTACCCTACAGCTCTTAAGGACCTTGTCCAGCTTAGCCAGGACATGATTATGGTGCCACCTCAAGTGTCCCTGGGTCAGTGCCACATTGCACGCTGATAGGATGTGCTGGAGGCTTGCCTTGATGTTGTCACACAGGGAACAGCTTACCTCGTCCCTGAACCACTGGGTTAGATTCTGGGGGCATGGGAGGATGTCTTAGGTCGCCCTTAATAGGTAGCTGAGGTTGGATTGTGGTGTTTTCCAGATGCCTGCCCAGGTGATGTGGCTGTTCACAATACTGTCCCATCACGTCTAGGCTCCTTGGCTGCCCTGGGATATTGCCTTTATGTGGAAGCGCTCCTGCTCCAGCCTGATGACTTCATCTACCATCATGGACCTCATGGCTGCTTCTTGGTGACTGACCCCATCATCTCTCATTGCAGCAGACTGGAGATGGCATGATCTACTTCAGCTCGCGCCTTCCATTTGTGGCCTGTGCAGATGAGTGTGATAGGGAGCTCCAGCATGTTCTGACCAAGGAGGCCTGTGTCCAAAAAGCAGCAGGGAAAACCCAGCCACTTTTGAATGTAGCTGTTGGGAGGTTATGATTTTCAAAACAAAAGACAGAGTTCTGATGTAAATGTGTATTAGGAATTATTTAATATCCCAGCACATTAGAATAATACTGTGATAATACTGAAATTATCATGATTTTGAATTTTTATATTGTCCTCTCTGTAATGCTGATATGTGGCAACAAATGACCGAGAAAGTATTACCGTAAATTGAACAAATTATGTTTCTAAATCAGTAGGTGAATTCACCACTTTAACACACACAAATAAGTATCCCTACACCACACTGCCTGTTCCATACACCTTTTTTTGACCACCTCATTTCTGTTTCATTTAGTCACCATGCACATACATACAGTAAAGAGATAAATGACAGGACACATAATATTTTTGTTCATACATGATACCTATAGCTTTATTAATATTCAACATTATACAGTTTCGTTAGCGCACACATTTTAGTTAGACTTGTAAATGTCAAAATGTTAAAACATTTGTTCTGTTTAGTTATTCTGTTGTCTTTTGAGTTACCTTTAAGTTGTTTGTGTGTGGTCCAGGCAGGAAAAGAGGAGCAGGTGTGTGCAGCTGCATTAAATCCTCCTGATGGAGTGATTAGGAGGCACCATCCAGGGGAGGGGAATCCCTTGTTTCTAGTTTGATTTGCATTTATTTCTTTAATATTAAGTTGATTTCCATTATATAGTATAATTTGTTACTAATTATTTTCTGTATTATTTTCATAAGAACCTGAACCTTTGTTTAATGTACTTTTGTTTAGTTAGTTTGTCTTTGTCTACCCTCCTTTGTGTTTAATGGTCTGATCAGCCAGTATTTAAGTTCCACTTGTGTATCTTTTGTGAGGTCAGTTTCTCTTTTGTTCAGTTCAGGTTAAGTTGCCATTCTGTTGAGTTCAGTTCAGTTCAGTTCAGTTCTGTTTAGTTGACCTCATTTTAGGGCCCAGAACGTTTTGTTAAGTATCTTTGCTTTTTTGTTTTATTAAATTAGTTATGGATTTTTCTGTTGCATTTGGCTAAATAATGCTTTTTCTTTTTTCTGAACTAACTTGCGAGTCCTTGTGCCTGCCTGTTTGGTCCCTAACAGCTAGTGTAATTGTGAATTCAGACATACGGTATTGGTGGTGGATACTTTGATTCAAATGTCTTTATGGTAAACATATGAACACACACTCAGAATGTTGCTCCAGTCTGAACTCGCCACCTAACCCTGGTTGCCCATCCCTCTTCTTACTGAGCTTCAGGACCACAGAACTTTCTATTGCATATCTATTAATAATAATAGCTTTGTTTGCATGGTGCTTATCTAAACAATGTTACAAAGTGTTTCACAAGATAGAAGTAAAATGGACAAAATAAAACACTTAAAATGAAACACAGCAGGAAACTATGAATGTTTAACAACCCAAGAACCACAAACTGAGTGCATAGAAAAATACAAAAAAACCCAAAAACCAAACAAAACAAACAAACAAACAAAAAAACAAACAAACAAACCAAACAAAGGAAAAGTACACATAAAATAATAACTGGAATGATGGGTTTTGGTTAGGTAAGGTAAAAAAGAAAGGTCTGACAAAAATGCAATTTGAAATAATAGAGGATAAATGAAACAAAGACACATGACATTTTATTTTATCCTTGATCACAAAGATAAAATAGAAGAAATATCTAGCAGTGGGGGGCTAAAACAGCATAAGGCAAAGGCCTCAGAATAAAAATGTTATGGAGAATATGAGTAACAGAGACATCATTCTTAAGGCATGTGTATGCTACAGAGCACTTACCAGTGACAGACCAGAGGACTGGGTAGTCTCTGCAGTTAGTCACTGCTGTGGAGTCGGTGAAGCAGTCCTTCCACAGGTTGGACCAGTACCAGGCCACCTTGATGATGAAGGAGCCTCCTTGCCCACCTATTTGGGTGATCCTCCAATAGTCCATGGCCATGGTGCACAGCACAAACAGCCATCCCAGCGTCGAGATCAAGAAGCCAAACACTTGGATCAGACGTTTCCTCATTTCTGAAAACAGTAAGCCAAGACAGAGGAGGGCTCCTAATGATGCTCCTGCTGAGTCATGGGGTAGACTAGGACAGCCTCACACTTTCCGTGCACCCAGTGGCAAGCAGAATGACAATGGCTCTTGTTTCATTTCAGTGGGTGATGAAAGGTCTTCAGGACAGGATGACATGGTGTGTTTGTGCCATGTGCCATTAGTGTTGATGTGGGCGGTGTGTGGCTGTAGAAGATGTTTACTGTAAACTCTCAGGAGTGTGGCTCGCACTTGATATATTCTAGACCACTTCTTGCTGCCTTTTGCTAGGAAAGGTTCACATCAGATTTACATCCATTGTACATGGGTACATGGTTTACTGTTGCCTTCTCCTCGACCTGCAAGAATACACTCTGTCCTTTCCCCACCCCCCTGAATATTAACAGGGAAATGATATCATCTGTGCAACAAATAATAACATAAAAAACAGAGTCTGCCAGAAACTAAAACTTGACAATTTATTTCTACTCACAAGCGGTGCAAGCATTTATAAAAGGCACTCAAGTCCCATAATTACTCATAATAATTTCCCACAGTACTTAGTGAGAAATAGACAATGGGCTAGTACACAGTGTAGCCCTGTTTGGCCCTCCTAGAGTTTGCATATTGCAAATCATAGTTAATGATTATAGTTAGGTCCATAAATATTAGGACAGTGACACAATATTTATAATTTTACTCTTGCACACCACAACAATGGATTTGAAATGGAGTAATCAAGATGTGATTGAAGTGCAGACTTTCAGCTTTAATTTAAGGGGTTGCACAAAAATATGGCATTAACCGTTAAGGAATTACAGCCAGTTTTGTCACCCCATTTTCAGAGGCTCAACAGTAATTGGACATTTGTTTAAAAAGCAGTTTCATGGCCAGGTGTGGCCTTTTCCCTCATTATTCCATGACAAATTGAAAAAAATAAAAAGTCTGGAGTTCATCCAAGTGTTTGCATTTGCATTTGGTAGTTGTTCATCGGAACCCTCAACATGCGATCCAAAGAGGTGTCTGTGCAGGTGAAGGAGACTATCATTAGACTCAAAAAGCAAATAAAAACTATTAGACAGATAGCAACAATTTTAGGAGTAGTCAAATCAACAGTTTGATAAATCCTGAAAACGAAGGAATGCACTGGTATGCTCAGCAACACCAAAAGGCCCATAAGACCATGGACATCTCAAGTGGATGACCGAAGAATTCTTTCCCTAGTGAAGAAAAATCCATTCACAAAATCTAGGGAAGTTAAAAACACTCTTGAGGAGGTAGGCACATCATATCCAAATCTACAGTTAAGAGATGTTTACAAGAAAATAAATACAGTGGGTATACAGCAAGGTGCAAACCACTGGTGTCACTCAAGAACAGGAAGGCCAGATTAGACTTTGCAAAAAAACATCTAAACAAGCCTGCCCAATTCTGGAATATGTTTCTTTGGACAGATGAAACAAAGATTAACTTGTACCAGAATGATGGGAAGAGAAAAGGATGGAGAATGAAAGGAGCAGCTCATGACCCAAAGCAGAGCACATCATCTGTCCAGCATGGTGGAGGCAGTGTTATGGCATGAATGGCTGCCAGTGGAACTAGGTCACAAGTGTTTATTGATGTTGTGACAGGTGGTGGAAGTAGCAGGATGAATTCTGGTGTTTATAGGGGTATAATATCTGCTCTGATTCAGTTGAATGCCACTATAGTGATAGGACAGAGCTACTGCAAAAGCAACCCAAGAGGTACTGAAAGCAAAGAAGTGGAATATTTTTCAATGGCCAAGTCAATCCCCAGACCTCAACCCAACTGAGCATACTTCTCACTTTCTGAAGACCAAACTGAAGGCAGAAAGACCCATAGACAAACAGCAACTGAAGGCAGCTGTAGTAAAGTTTCGACAGATCATTTAAGGGGAGGAAACTCACAATTTGGTGATGTTGTCCATGGGTTCCAGACTTCAGGCAGTCATAGACTGCAAAGGATTTTCCTCCTAATTTACAGTTTAACAGCATCAATAGGTGGCTTACAGATGAAGGAACAAAAATAAAACAAATGTCACACTTCATTACTGTACGTAACAACATAAATGTAGAAAATAATAATAAAAATAAATTGGAAAGATTGTGTAGCAAATTTATTAAACATTAATAAAGAACATTGTTGTTTGTCTATAACAATGACACTATCATTACATAATGTCCAATATACAGTAATATCTAGTACTGTGTAATATAAAGATGGAAGATGGCTGGCACATTTGGAAAAACATAATATCCCAAGATCAGACAGTGAGAATTTTTGGGTTTTCTTCTTCAGGGTGGGGTAAGGGTTATGATTACACTGCAACTGTATTTTCATTTTCATTGTAGTAACATTCCAATAAAAATAATTGTCAAAAAATGGGATACCTCTGATCATTTCCATCTCTATAGGGGCAATAGACAGGGATGCCTGGCTAGCCCCGCCCTTTTCATTCTCACCAATAGCGGCAACCCTAATATAGGTGGCTTCAAGGTTGGCAGAGACATGCACAAGATATCTCTTTTTGTTGATGACATTATCCTATATCTAACTAATCCTGAAAGCTCCCTTTCTCATCTCCATAATACAGTCATACAGATCTTTTTCTGGGTATAAGACAAAAGTGAATTCTACCACTGTCTATATTTGATTATAATAGTGTCAAACACAAATTTCCTTTTAAGTGGTCACCTTTGGGCTTCATATACTTGGGTATATTTGTTGATAACAACCTTAACATCTTTACAAACTCAATTTAGTTTATTGCAGAAAATGGGGGAGTATTTGAGAGAACGGATAGATATGCCATTCACCATACTGGATAGAATGAATGCCCTGTCTAGATTCTTGTATATGCTTCAGTCACTTCTTATCTATAATCCATCACTATTTCCCCCCCTGATTCCTCTCCCCTAAAATCCATCTATGGAGAAATAGATTGCTACCAATGATCTGTCAGAATAGTAACTTCACCTTATGGTCTTGGAAAGGCAATAGCCACCTAGAGCACTGCTGTGAGGAAGGAATCTTTATGTCCTTTGAACAGTTTAAACAGAAATACTTCTTGGCAAATAGAGATTTCTTCAGCTATCTGCAACTATGTGACTTTATTAGAATCAATCACCAAAGCTAGTGGAATTTGCCTACCATGACATCTATGGAACAATTGTGCCATGGATACCAACTACTATTTAAAACTATCTCTAGAGTGTATGAAGTGCTTTTGTCTAGTTTATTAATGCCTGATCTGGACAGGTCCAGACTTACATGGGAGAAAGCCCTGGGAAAAAATCTGGATGGGGAACTATGGAGTGACTTCTGCAGAGATGGTGTTACCTCTACTGTAAACTCTAGACATAGACTGATGCAATTAAGCTTCCTGTACCTGCTCTATATCACTCCATACAAACTGTACACATGTTTGGTTACATTATTTTGTTGTGGATGGTGTCTATTTGATTGTAATCTTGATTTGTTTATTGTTTGCTGCCTTGTTAACTTTGTACCATTATTTGTTGGTTATATCTTGTGTGTTATTGTGTTTGGTTTTGAAAAAAGCAAACTAAAATATTCAAACAAAAAATCTTAACCTTGGAATAAACATGTAAAATTGTTTGAAGTACAACTTTGACAAACATTATGGAGGACAAAAAAAGACAAAACAATAAATAAATAAATACACATATAAATATATACATGCATAAATAATTAAATTAATAAATATTTCTACATGTATTTATTTATTTATTTGTCTTTATTCGTGCATTTATTTGAGTCAATATCAGTATGGAGTGCCATTGAGACTTCCCAATGTCACACAAAAAAAGATGAGATTTTCCACTGAACTCCATATCCATTGTATAAAGTAGACCTTAAGCTGTTAGAAATGCATGTTGGTCAAGCTCCTGCACCTTTTATAAATTGACTGCAAGCATAGAAAGTACAAGCGAATTGCAAAATGTGTCCACCCTGTCATGGGACACTTTCTAAATAGAGTAAATATGTTCTAATCATATTGATTACAAAATGTACATTTTCAGAAAGGTATTTGGTCCCTTGTTCAGGAATATATTTTAGTTTCTGGAAAACATCTCTCAAAAATACAGAAATTATCGAAAAATATATTTGTATATGTAAAATCTGTGAAAGTTGTACTTTCTTTTCTGAATAAACTCTATAAATAAAGGTATCTGGTCAAACTTTGAAATAATACTGTTTGGCCCTAATCTCTTCAGAGCAAAATCACACAAAAGGTTTTGATAACTTGTGAAAATAATAATTTATTCACATAAAACATGAACATGACGGGGTGGACAATGACATGACGGGGTGGACCTTGGCATGACAGGGTGGACAATAGTGAAGTGCCTCATATATATTTAAAGGAAACAATGTTATGGTTTTGTCAACAAATGTTTTTTGTCAAAACATGACTTTTTTCACCTACTGTATTTTGAATTGTGCACAGGTAGGCTACATCTGGAAATGACTCTCAACAACAGCAAAAATAAATAAATAAAACCTTCAACTAGATGAAAAAACAAGATTGATATAAGCAAAACAAAAACCCTTGGTCCCTAAATGTAGGCCTACCACAAAAAGTATAAACATAGGTATCCTTTCAAATGGTTTCTTTCTCTGCATATGTTCTGTCCTCCACTTGACTTCTGGAACACTGAAAAACTTATAAAACTGTTATAAAACTAGACTTGATGACGGGGTGGACAATGACAGGGAGGACATTTCTGGCTGAAGTTTGCATTTAATGAGCACATGTTGGGCCATTAGCTAGCAACATGTATCAGTTAGGAAGGTGACTGTGTATACTTTAACAAACATATTTTGAATTTCTGAAAAGCATTTATATAGATTCATATTTTGCAATGACAGGGTGGACACATTAAGATTGAACACATTCAAGTTCAATCATAAAATGATGAAAATGTCAAAATATAAATGTTGATATGTACTCTCTCTGCAGGAGCTATTCTTCACTCCATTTGTAAAAGACAAAGCAGTGGTGGTGATGTCACTGATTACAGCAGGTGGTTTCTTATAGTGGCAGTAACCACCTAATGACGGGGTGGACAGCAAATCCAGGGACACATGCAAAACGTTTATTATTATTATGACATTACACCATAAATGATCCAATTGACTCATCTTATTCAAGTACTTGATGAGAGCAACAAGAGCATGTAAAAGGTTTGTACATTGTATATCATTTATCTACTTATTTCACTCAGTGAAGTTAGTAGAGAGAAGTTTGGGACATGGCAAAATCACATGCATCTAATCATAGAAAATTTTTTTAAATATGAAAAACACCCTTTTAAAGATGTATCTCTGTACCAATGTGTGTTTAAATGTTTAGCCATTTATAATAAACCCTCAGAGTTTTGTTATTTTGCAAATTTTTCATGAAAAGTGAGTGATTTCTGCCCGGGACACCAAATGGTACCCTATATTGATATTGACTCATTTATTTATTTGTGTATTTCTACATTTATTTATTTATATATATATTTATTTCTACGTTAATTAATTAATTAATTTATTTCTACATTTATTTATTTATTTATGTATTTATATATTTATTTTTACATTTATTTATTTAGATTTTTATTTATTTATACATTTATTCATTTATTTATTCCTTCATTTATTTCTACATTTATTTATTTATTCCTACATTTATTTCTGTATTTCTACATTTCCACATTTATTTATTTCTGTATTTCTGTGTTGTATGTTAATGAGGTGGGCGGTTCTTACATTACTCTTAAGCATGATTGGTCAACTGAGCGAATCAGACAGAAGCACGATTCATGCATGGAGGAACGCGAAACTGGAGGTAGTAGGTGGGTGCATGATTTACCACATCATTCGCCAGTGACCATATATCACTGACGATGGCTCTCAAAATGCTTTCCATTGCATATTACACAGTAGCTAGTAGGGCATTAACGTAAAGGTCAACCCGTCAAAAGTCAAAGAAACACACACACACACACACACACACACACACCCGGTCGGCGCTTCACTACAGCCTCTTCACCACCCGGTCGCCTGGCCGGCGCTCCACTACAGCCTCCACTACAGCCTCCTCTTTTCCGGAAGACCAGACACCTATACGCGTACTGCTGCCTCCGCGGCTGAGTGTCGCATTACATAAGAGAGTGGAATACGCCGAAACACGGGGGCATGCCAAGTGACATGTAACCGGATTATTCCAGTTGCTGCGGCACAGTTACCTTAACCGGAATATTGACCCGAACCAGAATATGGTGTGCATGTAAACGTAGTCATTGATTGAAAAGTCGACGTGAAAAAGTCTGGCGTCGTTAATGTCCTAGTAGCTAGCTAGTCCACTACTATCCACTACTACTGCCAGTCCAGGCAGTTGTAGTGGATAGGATCACACGCACAAACCAGTCGTGCTTAAGAGTAATGTAAGAACCGCTCACCTCATTAACATACGACACAGACATACAGAAATAAATAAATGTGGAAATGTAGAAATACAGAAATAAATGTAGGAATAAATAAATAAATGTAGAAATAAAAGAAGGAATAAATAAATGAGTAAATGTAGAAATAAATAAAAGTATAAATAAATAAATGTAAAAATAAATATATAAATACATAAATAAATAAATAAATATATAAATAAATAAATGTAGAAATACACAAATAAATAAATGCATGAATAAAAACAGAAATAAATAAATAAATACATGTCAATACATGTTTATTAATTTAATTATTTATGCATTTATATATTTATATGCATATTTATTTATTTATTTATTTATTGTTTTGTCATTTTTTGTCCTCCATAAAACATGTCTTCAGGAGTCATCATTATCTTTTGATAGAAAGTGTTTTCTGTCAGCATCCCTCACACATACATATTCTTATCAAAGTACAGCATTGTGGAGGAGCTGCTGTACTCTGAAGAAGGTCTCTGGTTTAGAGACTTTGCTTGGCCTCTTGGGTAGGAAGAGATATGAGAATGGGAGGTAGCACCCTTGTAGATATAGCCCGCCTGATCATGACTGCAAGGAAACACAATAAAAAAAATTATCTTCACAAATCAAGGGCCTACATGAATCCAGAAAACTGATACATACTTTTCAATGCTCTATACAAGTACTGAAGAATTCTTTCCCTAGTGAAGAAAAACCCATTCACAATGTCTTCTGGAATATGTTTCTTTGGACAGATGAAACAAAGATTAACTTGTACCAGAATGATGGGAAGAGAAAAGGATGGAGAATGAAAGGAGCAGCTCATGACCCAAAGCAGAGCACATCATCTGTCCAGCATGGTGGAGGCAGTGTTATGGCATGAATGGCTGCCAGTGGAACTAGGTCGCTAGTGTTTACTGATGTTGTGACAGGTGATGGAGGTAGCAGGATGAATTCTGGTGTTTATAGGGGTATAAAATCTGCTCTGATTCAGCTGAATGCCACTATAGTGATAGGACAGAGCTTCACAGTGCAGATGGACAATGACTTAAAACATACTGCAAAAGCAACCCAAGAGGTACTGAAAGCAAAGAAGTGGAATATTCTTCAATGGCCAAGTCAATCCCCAGACCTCAACTGAGCATACTTCTCACTTTCTGAAGACCAAACTGAAGGCAGAAAGACCCATAGACAAACAGCAACTGAAGGTAGCTGCATTAAAGTTTCGACAGATCATTTAAGGGGAGGAAACTCACAATTTGGTGATGTTGTCCATGGGTTCCAGACTTCAGGCAGTCATAGACTGCAAAGGATTTTCCTCCTAATTTACAGTTTAACAGCATCAGTAGGTGGCTTACAGATGAAGGAACAAAAATAAAACAAATGTCACACTTCATTACTGTACATAACAACATAAATGTAGAAAATAATAATAAAAATAAATTGGAAAGATTGTGTAGCAAATTTATTAAACATTAATAAAGAACATTGTTGTTTGTCTATAACAATGACACAATCATTACATAATGTCCAATATACAGTAATATCTAGTACTGTGTAATATAAAGATGGAAGACGACTGGCACATTTGTAAAAACATACCGTAATATCCCAAGATCAGACAGTAAACTGTATCATGCACCCCTTAAATCTTAACCTTGAGTACCAACTTAAGACTTTTACAGAGAATTAGTTGATCTAAAATTGAAATACTATGAATACATACTAAGCAGAGAGAGCAATTACAAGGTCAAAATGATATTACGAACTCAAAGAGAAAGCGCATTAAGTGTTGCAATGGCAAATTAAAGCTGAAGAAAGCAAGCGAACAATTATACTTAATCCTACCAAAATTAATGATACCTTTGAAAAATAGCATATAGACCTTTATACCAATCAACGGGGGATCTATGGGACCTCACCAAAATAACTTTTGATGTGGTTGAATGGCCATATCTATTTTGTGTTTTGGATAAATTTGGTTTTGGCGCTGTCCTTACTGATTTGATAAAATCACTTTATAAATCTCCCAAAACTAGGATTATTATTAATGGGATACCTCTAATCATTTCCATCTCTATAGGGGCAATAGACAGGGATGCCCGGCTAGCCCTGCCTTTTTCATTCTCACCATTGAACCAATAGCGGCAACCCTAATATAGGTGGCTTCAAGGTTGGCAGAGACATGCACAAGATATCTCTTTTTGTTGATGACATTATCCCATATTTAACTAATCCTGAAAGCTCCCTTTCTCATCTCCATAATATATTAAAGTCATACAGATCTTGGATCCTGGGTATAAGACAAAAGTGAATTCTACCACTGTCTATATTTGATTATAATAGTGTCAAACACAAATTTCCTTTTAAGTAGTCACCTTTGGGCTTCAAATACTTGGGCATTTTTGTTGATAACAACCTTAACATCTTTGCAAACTCAATTTAGTTTATTGCAGAAAATGGGGGAGGATTTGAGAGAATGGATAGATTTGCCATTCACCATACTGGATAGAATGAATGCCCTGTCTAGATTCTTGTATATGCTTCAGTCACTTCTTATCTATAATCCATCACTATTTCCCCCCCTGATTCCTCTCCCCTAAAATCCATCTATGGAGAAATAGATTGCTACCAATGATCTGTCAGAATAGTAACTTCACCTTATGGTCTTGGAAAGGCAATAGCCACCTAGAGCACTGCTGTGAGGAAGGAATCTTTATGTCCTTTGAACAGTTTAAACAGAAATACTTCTTGGCAAATAGAGATTTCTTCAGCTATCTGCAACTATGTGACTTTATTAGAATCAATCACCAAAGCCAGTGGAATTTGCCTACCATGACACCTATGGAACAATTGTGCCATGGATACCAACTACTACTTAAAACTATCTCTAGAGTGTATGAAGTGCTTTTGTCTAGTTTATTAATACCTGATCTGGACAGGTCCAGACTTACATGGGAGAAAGCCCTGGAAAAAAATCTGGATGGGGAACTATGGAGTGACTTATGCAGAGATGGTGTTACCTCTACTGTAAACTCTAGACATAGACTGATGCAAACTTCCTGTACCTGTTCTATATCACTCCATACAAACTGAACAAATGCAACTCAGTCACCCCTTTGTTTTAGATGTGGCTTAGATGAGGGAACACTCTACATTTCACTTGGCAATGCCTTAAAATTTCAGGGGCTTTGGCAAGGGCTTTGTCACCCTATCCAGTATTCATTGTGTTAACTTTTTATTGGAGCTTGAGATTTGTTTACTGAGTAATTTTCCTGACACCTATGTTAAAAAATAATGATGCTATAAAGCTTACAAAAAAAAATTTCTGGCCATTTCTAAAAAATGTATTGCTTTAAAATGGAAGTCAGATTCCCCCTGCCAATTGGAATGTGGTTCTCTGAAATCAATAACTGTATACCCCTTGAGAAAATGACCTACTCAAAAATAAAAGTAAAATATTTTGCAACATTTTTGAAATGTTGCCCTGTGTTGCTCAATGATTTGTTTGGTTACATTATTTTGTTGTGGATGGTGTCTATTTGATTGTAATCTTGATTTGTTTATTGCTGCCTTGTTAACTTTGTACCATTATTTGTCGGTTATATATATATTGTGTGTTATTGTGTTTGGTTTTGAAAAAAAAAAACCAAACAAACTAAAATATAGTACAGCTTTGACAAACATGTCTTCAGGAGTCATTGTTATCTTTTGATAGGAAGTGTTTTCTGTCAGCATCCCTCACACATACATATTCTTATCAAAGTACAGCACTGTGGAGGAGCTGCTGTACTCTGATGGAGGCCTCTGGTTTAGAGACTTTGCTTGCCCTCTTGGGTAGGAAGAGATATGAGAATGGGAGGTAGCACCCTTGTAGATATAGCCCGCCTGATCATGACTGCAAGGAAACACAATAAAAAAATAATCTTCACAAATCAAGGGCTTACATGAATCCAGAAAACTGATACATACTTTTCAATGCTCTATACAAGTACATGGTAGATCTACATGCCAGACAGAAATAGCATTGTGGCAACACAGATATTGCTTAACTATAGTTGCAGTAGGAGGTTTGCTTTGTGATGACTCATACAAACCTTTTGGTACAAGAACCAGCAATGGAGAAGCAGAACAAACCACCTCCAAGAATACAGAGGATTGATCCTCCCCAGCCGATAAACAGAGCAGCTCCCAGCTCATACCTGGAGACACAAAATGAGACAATGAAACATTACATAACCCGCTGAGTCATGTTAAGATATGCTGGCAGACTATGTAGGTCAAATATGTGTCTCACTTCTGTTCCACAAACATGGGGTCGAAAAACTCTGTCGTTATCCGGTGTGCATAGATGGAGCATGAAGAGAGTGAGCAGAGGCCTGAGTGGAATAAGAAAAAAGAACGTAACGTTAGAATGACAGAAAAATGCTGTTTCACTGATGATTCTAGCTCACCTTTGTACTTACCACTGAGAATGAAATTCACACCAGCAAAGCAGGCTATCCTGGCTTTGTTTACAACAGTTCCTCCAATTTTAGTGCATTTCATTCCTACAAGGGCAAATAAGGCACCAAAGAAACCCAAACATACAGCTGCAATCATCAATCCCCTGCAAGCCTGGATGTACCCTGCAAGAACAAAATATAGAGATCAACTTACTTACTTGATCAGTGATTTTGCACAGATTTTCTATGATTTTGCATTTCCTGTACTCTCCTATTTTTACATCCTAGTGACTTGTATAAGATCAGTGACAATGCAAGTGACAAATAAGTACAAATAAGTGCAAGTACACAAAAGTACAGTAATCTATCTATCTATCTATCTATATATATATACATACATACACACACATACACATCTATATGTATACTTTTATGATTTTTTGCATAATGCAAAAAATCATGACGCTTGCACGATGAGTAGCTGATTTGCACAATAGCCATGTGCTCTAGAATTATGACACACATAATAACATAATAACAGCCAAAAATCAGCATGGTTGAAAAAATGCTTACTTTCAGCCTGTTAGCAAAGCTAATAAAACATGGCAGATTAGATTTAGGTACACTGAAATGGTAGGAAAGCATTACTGAAAAGAAAAAAAAACTGACCATCCAGTGCCAGCATCGAGGGAAACTCTTTGCAGCTGGATAGTCCTGTTGAATCAGTGATACAGTCCTTCCACAAGTTGGACCATAACATGGCTGTGGTGAGGACTGTTCCATCGAGGGTCAACACCTTCCAGTAATCCAATGGTAAGGTGGAAGATTCTAGCATCCAACCCATAGTGGTCAAAGTGAAGGCAAAGATCTCTGTAACCATGCCATTCATTGTTATGTGCCAGGCAGGGCCGAAGTGCTTGTTGTGTGTTTTTCTTTCCCTCTTGCTTTTCTTTCTCTTCTCCCTTTTCCCCTCCAGGTGCCAAGGACATGATTGGTTTCCACCTGTGACGTCCTGTCATGTGGCTCACTGGCTCCCTTGACTTTGAACTGGCCAATCATCCTTCGAAGCCCTCAAGAAAAGGAGCATGTCTAAAAGTTTGGTCTTTTTGACCTGAGAAGGACAGGCAGGTGGCAGAGAACCCGAAGGATTTTGAGACATTTGGTGAATTCACAACAACTGTATCATGAATGTAGAAATCATGGTAGAAAACTTAGAATCTCCAACAAGGCCTCAAATAATAGGACTACAATTAATCTGTCAAGAAATAGCACAGAACAAAATAATGAATGGAAAGTAATCACGGAGCTGAACAAAGATGCTGGCATTAGATGGTCAATCCAATAAGAATCACAAAGGCAACTGAGAAAGAGATTGGGAAAGCTAAGTTAGTGAAGATAAGGTTGTTGAAACTAAAAGACTGGCCAGCAAGAAAGGGAAAACAGAGAGCCTCTCGATCTTACTCCATATTGAGAACATTGTTCTGAGGAAAGTCTTGTTGGGCATGTTCAGTTATCCAGTGAGAGAATATATTCTGCCACCACTTAGATGTTACAAGTCTCAGCAGATGGGCCATGTAGCAGGACAATGCAAAGTAAAAGAAAAGTGTGCACGGTGTGGAAGCAATCGTGCATACAGTAAATACAGAGGTAAATAAAGAAGGATTAAACAAGGAAGTAACAGAAAAAATGAAAGGTTATATGAGGCACACACAAGAGGAAAGAGAATCATCTGCAGTAAGGAGAATAAACACTGTGCAAGAGTCATGTTCTCATATGTGTAAAGTAAAGGAGGGGCCTTTACTTGTTGATCAAGTTAACTTTGTTATATTTTTCTGCAATAGCTTATATTGCTCTCTAACAAGAAGATAGAAGTGAAAGGATTGATACAATTGTTGGAGCAGCAAGAAACTATCAAGGCATCTCAAGCACAGAGGGAGAAACAATATATGAGATGTTCATCCACTAAACTGTAATGATATCCTTTAAAGTAGTGAGAAACATCATAACGGTAATCCACATTATTCAGTGGAATAATGTGGACTAACCCTAATCCTATCTTGCGTCACCCGCTACCCGTTGCCACTACCTGCTACCCGTGAATTGCGCATTTAGCAGCTTCCGCTATCCCTAAACGGTATCTTGTGCCCACACTACCCGCTATACATTATGCCAACTCCATTATTTGCGCCTGGAGGTGTGTCCATGGGCGTGTTTCATGCGCTTTCCCTACAGTTGCTATCTTGAGCACACACTTTAGGGAAATTGGATAGCGGGTCCTCAGGACCACCTGCTATCCCATTTGGGCATTTACAAGAGCGCACCCAGGCGGCTTCAATGGGCGTTCACTTGGACACATGTGGATGTGCACATGCAGCTCCACCTCCTGAATAAAAAGCCACCTTGCTTTAGCCTCAGTTGAACCCCTGAGAAAATGGCAGAGATAGTACTAAATTGCGACCTTCCTCTCTCCATCACGGGTTTCAGTTTGCGGATTTAGGATAGCACAGCCTCCTCTTAAAGGCAATGGCATGTGGCACACTGATTGGTTTAATTGGCGTAACGCCCAAACCACGCCTATGCATAATATAGGGGGTAGCGCAGGTGTTTTACGGATAACGGCAGGTGCGCAAGATAGCAACTTTTGCGGGGGAACACCTCTTACGCAATGCTAAATCCCATGGGTTAAGGAATACTGAGCAGAAGTAAGAGAGAATTTAAATACACAGGGTAATGTAGATGAATGCATCAATTCTAATAAGTAAAATAAATGGATAAGTGGTAAAAGAGAAGTTGTACCTTGGTGGAATGATGAATGTAGTAAGTCCATAAAAGCACGAAACCAGGCTTTTAAAATGGTACGAAAGAACTTAAATCAAGAAAATGACATTAATTATCAAAGAAAAAGAGTTAAAGTCAATAAAAGTGGCTAAATCAACAAAGAGAAATGCATGGAGGCAGTTTTGTTTAAGCAAAGGAAGGGAAATCCAGTTGAAAGCATAGCGGTATGTTAAAGAAAATGATTGGGAAAAGAACATCTGCATGTATTCCTGTCTACTTGGTGGTGAGTAAATAACGATAACTGATGAAGAAAAGGCTAATTTACTTGGCAAAATGTTTGCAAGTGTGCACAGTGGAAACCATCTTGAGGATGGACATAGATAGTGGAAAAAAGAGATATGAGAAAAGTACAAGAAAATCCTGACGTGAACAGGATCAGAGAAAGATTGATTTTTGTCTGGATTTACAATTTACAATTTCAGAGCTGAAAAGGGTACTGGCTTGTGTCAAGACTATCTCTCCACCCTACATATTTCATACCGTGGCTATGTAAGCACCACACATGCTTGGCCTCTCCAGTTCCTTGAGCTTTTATCATTTCACTGTTTTGTGCCTCCTCGTCACCAAGTTTTCATTAGCCAAATGCAAATAACCCTGGAAATTACATAAATGGGGAAAAAAAGATCAGTTACATACATAGATAGATAGATAGATAGATTTTTATTTAAGTGTCCTGCATACAATAATGCCCAGCCCCCATAGGCTTATAAGACACTCCCTGATACAAATGAGCCTGGTAGATAACACACCTCGGGCTCTAGTTTCGCAGACCAGGCGAGGCGGGGGCGTAGCGCAGATGCGCTTCGCCAACTGGGTGTGGCCAGGCGGATTTTCCAAGTTTGGCACGCCATGCTCGGTGGCGCAAGGACTCCACCGTCCCTCCTACCGGCGCAAGGGAGGAGAGAAGGCGTGGAGTGGGTTTGACACAGCCGATTCACATGTAACCAATCAAATGAGCCCCTGTCCTCGCCTTTAAAATGCGCTGCGCGAAGGCTTAATGAAAGTTTACACAACTGACGTGGAGGTCTATTGCCGCAGGCGGAGCGGAGCCCAGGAGACAGGCGCGGAGCGGAGACCGGCGAGCAGTGCGGACACGTCACCAAAACCTCACAGGCAGGCTTCCGGATTGTCAGGCACATTAACGATGCAATAAATACCAACAAAAACACTATTCAATGCTACGATCACAATCAGCACATACATATATCTCCATATCAACTGTCCCGTCACATGCTGATGTCAGATCAAAGGAGATTGGCACCGTTTGTGCTGATTGTGAGGTTTTGGTGATGTGCGCCAGCCAGCCAAACTTCCACTGCGCCAGCTCCGCTCCGCCTTGCGCGGAAAGTAGACGTGGTTTCAGATGGCGAGCTTTTGGCGCACCTCGGCGAAGCCTTTTGGCACGAAACTGTCACTGCGCCAAGTTGAATCTGTTGACACCTCCCCCCGCTGCGCCGCCACTCCCATCTCCGCGCAAGTCCGTCTGCGAAACTTGGACACTGTTCGCCTCTCCCGCTTCGCCGGTCGAAACTAGCTCTGCGCGGGGTTTGCCTCACTGCGCCACCCCGCGCTGCGCCGGGAAACTAGAGCCCCTCCTCTGTCCACTGCTGGGGGTTCCTTGTTAGAAGCTGAATATATGGATTGTGATTACTGCCATATATTCCCCTCAGTTCACAAATAGTGTGTGAGAAAATGTCAAGATCAGGGCTGCTAATTCAAATGAGTCAATATGGTATCAGAGAAAAGATGTATAGCTGGATATTAGATTTTCTATAGATTTTCTCTTGGGAATTTAGAATAGAAAATGGAATTCCTCAAGGAAGTGTAATTGGCCCTATCCTTTTCAATATTATGATAAATGATATATTTAGTGATATGAATACATATATTAGTGCTTCATTATATGCATATGATGGGGCAATATATAAAAGAGTGAGAAATTTTGTAAATTTTGTGATTAAAAATCTTTAGAGTGCTTTGAAAATTGGTCATAATTGGGGTTTTAAGATTTCAGTTGCTAAATCATGTCATATGTTGTATACATGAAAGAAAACACCAACTAACATCAGCCTATCTCTGTATGATCAGCCTTTAGAGAGAGTGCATGAATTGCAAGAAAAGGTCACAGCAAGGCTCTGGTACTGTTCTTCTCAATCTTTGGTCTGCCAAAACTGGTTCAAACTGATCAAGGCACCAATATCAAGGCAAAGCTGTTTGACCCAGGTACTTAAAACACTAGATATTTGTCATGTAACTTGTAGCTCCTACCATGCGGAAAGCCAGGGACCACTAGAAAGTTTTCATCAGACCATGAGGTTCATGTTATGCAAACACTGCCATGATTCACAGAAGAATTGGGATTACTGCATCCCACTTGTGTTCCATGGAGTGCCCCCCTCTTTGAATCTCCTAGATACAAAGTCTGATGGAAGCACAAGGTGTGCTGTACTGACTTTTGTTGAGTAGATGCTGGTACTGTCCCAAATTCACATCCATTACTCCTTGTTGATGACTGTATTTATGAAATTGGTCCTGCAAAATGTCAGTAAACTCAACATGTTTACTGACATTTTGGCGAACTCCAGTACACTGCCACCCCCTTTGGTATGTGTAATGGTCCCACTACTTTTCACAGGCTAGTAAATAAAGTATTGGGTGATGTTTCAAACTGTAAAGCCTATCTGGATGACATAGTTGTGTACCGTATTTCACCAATTAATCGCCCGGCCGCAAATAGCCGCCGGGTTCTTATAATCGCCTGGGGTCTGCACGCATTTTGCGTATTAAACGCCCACCCGAATAACCGCCGGGGCGATTATTTGCATTATATGTAGGTAACCCAAAATAAGGCTATTCACCTTATTTTTGCAGAAGTAAACAGTTAGCCGCACAATAACAGTGCGGCACTTCCGTTTTCTGTCAAAATAAGAGCGCTAGGGAGCGTTAGAACAAAAGGGTGTACCGTAATATTAAATCGACCGACTGAAAATATGTTGGACAGTAGCTGTCATCACGATAATGACCTGGTGCAAAAATAAATAAAGGCCTGCAGCGAATAGCCGCCTGGTTCTTTTAAACGCCCGGGGTCCAAGTCGATTTTGCATATTAAACGCCCGGGCGATTAATTGGTGAAATACGGTATTCTAATAACTGGGCTTGTGACATGTCTACACTGAGAGAAGTTTTTAAATGCCTGTTGGATGCATCCCTCACACTCAGTCTTGCCTAATGTAAATTTGGAAAAGAAACTGCTCTAGCTTGGTCAGCAGGTTGGGTGGGGACAGGTGTGACCTGCAGATGCAAGGATCAAGCCATTGCTGCATTTCCTATACCAGGTGCCTGGAGGGAACTGCGCCGTTTCCTTGGGATGGCTGGATACTATCACCAGTTCTGCAAAAAAAAAAAAAAAAAAAAAAATTATCTCTGTGGCAGAGCTGCTCTTCAATCCTGTCTGCCCCAGATTTCTCCAAGCCTTTTAAGCTTGAAGTTGATGCTAGTGCAGCTGAGGCTGGGGCTATTCTTCTGCAAGAAGACAACCAGGGCATCGATCAACCTGTGAGTTACTTTTTGTGCAAGTTTAACAAACATCAGCCTTAGGGATTCCACCATTTTACTTTAGATCAAGTGTTAAACCTATTAAGGTCTTAACTAATCATAATCCTTGTGTTCCTCTTCAGAACATCCAAAACCAGCGTCTAATGAATTGATCTCTGCTCGTTCAAGACTCCCTTGCCTTTGAACTGGCCAATCATCCTTTGGAGCCTTCAATGAAGGGAGCACGCCCCAGGAGTTCAGCCTTTTAAGTTTTCTCTGCTCTTAGCCTGCCTGAGCTACTGTGCAATGCGCAAACTCATAGTAAAAGAAAAAAGGTATGTGGTCAGAGGTTGGGGATGATAGGTGAGTTGGGGGTACCCTATACATTTTTACAATCACACAGTAAAACAATGTCTAGACACACTTGGATTAGTGGCTGGTGCCTCTCTGAATGTTTTGGAGAAGATCTTTTTTCAGATAAGCTAGTCAGGTCTTTGCTTTGTAATTTTGTTTTCAGAGTTAGTTTAGTCAGATCTGGTTTTCTTGCGTTGATTTCCTTTTATGTGGCACAATCATTCAGTTCCATCCTCTCCCACTTTGTGAGAACCTTTTGATTTATTTGCTAATAGAGCAACGAGCTGTAAATAAATTATTTTCATTTTCACTTTGACTCTTTTTAAGATTGTTGGTTGTTGTGTTATTTTCTCCATTTCCCTCCCTAAATTCAAAAGGGGACGTAATACTCATGTTGTACAGACAACTCCTCAACACTGCTGTTTAAGTTGGTGGAGAATTCAGGATTGATGTAAGGTTCCCATGCCCTGGAAAAGGCAGCCTGGCTCCACACTGGGGGAGTTAAATGGGCAAACAGGGATTAATAGTTAATGTGTTGTGGGCTGTTATAATCTGTGGGGAGGGGTTTGGCATCATACACATGTGATTCCAGACAACTCAGATGGGATGTTAGTTAAGGGAGTTAAGGGAACAAACGTCTTCATCACCGAGCACGTCACAAAACAAAACGCCGACACAGCCGGGAAACCACGCTACTTCAAGAAAGTACCTGGACTACAAACTGTAAAATATTCATCCCATATATGGAGGAACTGGACAAATATCAGTGACCGAAATAGATAAATAAACTAAAGACACCATTAGTTATTGCTTCAATTGCCATACTAAACCAACCAACCTACTTGAGTGTGAGAGGAATATTATATATATATTTTTTTCATACAAATTCCTCATAATTCATTTGTTTTCCTCTCAGGATGTAGTTATAAATCCAATCATGTAAATAGGATGCAGTGGAGTGCTTTGAGATTGTCAGCTCCATCTAATGGTGACATCACATCCCATCTGACTGTGTAAACAGATTTATGTCCCCACAACATTAGCAATACCAGGTACACACACACACACACACACACACACACACACACACACACACACACACACACACACACACACGTTTTTGATTAACCGAAAATAACTCAATACAGACAATTAACAGCATGTCACTGAAAACTGTATGCTGTCTCAGTGATGAGAAGGAACTAATTTTGTGCCACATGGATGAGAAAGGTATGAATACAAAATTGTTTTCATGATGTCACAGAATTTAAAAAAACAAAACAAACAAACAAACAAACAAACAAACAAACAAACAAACAAAAAAAAACATATAGAAAGCGCATCTGTGTTAGGGAACTCGTTAGAGTTAGAGCCCCATCTGGTGGTGTTACATAAGCATGACTAGTCATTGTCTTGATGTCACCCATAGACATAGAAAGAGGCCGTCGGACGTCAGCCTACTGGGATTCCACCGTGAGGCGTCCACTCTACCGAGTGTGAAACCTAAAGGAAAAATTTCGATACCAATACATAGACCCTGTTCCCACCTGGTGTTAAAATGCATCTCCAAATGAAAGCATCAAGCCACTGCACCCACCGCATCACCTCACCCAAAGACACAGCACACTGCAAAGTAAAAACAACCGCATTTTATCATCCATGATTTGAACACCTTTGCTAAATTACCTTGATGCGCCTCTTAAGTTAAACGTTTTTCGAGGATTGGAGATTTTGTCTGCTTGGGGATATTTGAGGGGGAAAAAACCTTAGTAACTATGATGAATTATTCAAATTGCAACATGCATCATGCTGGTGTGACATCTACAAGTGTGTTGTCACAATTGTATTGTTATTTATTTTATTTTGTGCATTTTCTTTGAGAGAGGCCAGATTTAAATTTGTTTTACAAAATGTATCAGTCAAAATGACAGTAAAGATAGATATTCAGTTACACCAGCAGATGGAGCACAACGCGCAGGTGAGCACTGGTATTACGTCTTGGTTATATGGACCGCGAGGCCTCCGTTCTTCATACAGACCACAGCCTGCATGACGAACAGACATAACGTCTCCTGTCTGTATTCTTCCTGTCCAAAACAGGTTAGTAACATGTGCTGAAGCATCACAATGTACTTTGAAGGACTCATAAGCCTTTCTCCTCTCAGTTTTGCTAAATACTGATACACGAAGTAACATTAATATAGTATTTTGTTTATGTTGAAAAGTCGAGTATAATGGAAAGTGACCGGTTTTCCAAAATGGCGGCCTCCTTTTTTTTTTTTTTTTTTTTTATTTCCGGTGAAAAATGGGATGTACCTTATATCTGTGCTTTTACATAAATGGTTGGCATAGGGTTGTGCACAATATAGTTAAGGTTTATTATTGAAGGAAAGTGAATATTATGTGTGTGTGTGTGTGTGTGTGTGTGTGTGTGAGCGACTAAGTTTAATGCTTAGCTGTATTTTTGTTAGCTGTTCAGATAAAATAGTATTTTCTTACTTGCACTAAAGCGTTCGATACGCAGTGAGACTGTGGAAACTTAATCAAAAAGGGATTGAATATTGTATTATTTGTGTAATTTTGAAGTGAATATAAGCTTGTAAAGCAGTATTCATAGACTTTATAGTGCTCTAGCAAGATACATATAGATGTATTTAAAAACTTTATTTTTGGAGAAATGTGGAAACAGACCAATGTAAACAGTAACAGTTGATCCTATATTTTATTGCAACAGTGGAATTTACTGATTTAAAAATTATTGTCATTATTGCAATTTTGTTTGAAATTAAGAAAAAGAATGAAAAGACAAAACGGAAATGATATGATTCTGTTTAATAAATATACAGACCACAGCCTGCATGACGAACAGACATAATGTCTCCTGTCTGTATTCTTCCTGTCCAAAACAGGACACATCTTCTGTTAACAGGTATCTCTTGCGAGGCCTGTAACACTGGCACTGAAGCTGACATTACAAAGGGAATGCTAAACTAAACTACACTACCACTAATCTCTCACCACAACCAGCACATTAATCACAGAAAATATGGCATTATTAAGCAGAGTGTATTTGCTGAGTTTCACAGCAGTGGTGTCACCAGTGTGCCCTGGTTGTGCTTCAGCATCCACTCTATTAAATTTCCATTCATCAAATGGTTCAGTTTTCATTTTTGCAGATGTAGGATTTTTTTTAGTTTATTGGATCAACATTTTAATTTTAATAGCTTTATTTCCTAGCAATTATAATTTTGATTTTGGCCATATGGCTACCATCTTGAAAGTGGTCATATTCAGTTGTGAGGCAGAAGGAAGCTTCTGGCCAATTCCAAAGTTCCACATTTGAATTCTGTGTCATAAAAAATGACAGATTTGACACCAAGATCACCCATATCAGACAGTCATTCAAGTGACGGCTGCCATCTTGAAAAATGGTGGCCATTTTGAATATTTAATGACAATTGTCAATTATCCAAAAGACATTTACCAAGTACTATGTTTGGTAAATAAGTCTGAAATATCCTATTATATCCATCACTCATAAGAAAACAGTCATTATTGGTGGCCATTTTGTAAAATGGCTGCCATGGGCGCCATGTTGAAAATTCATGATGCCTCCATATCTAATTATTTTTGGTATGCCTTTGGCTATATGTGTACCAAATTTCATGCTTTTATCACAAACTGAGCGATCATTTTGGTTATCCGCCGTACTATCATCCATATCTAACCAGTCTGAAAAAATGGTGGCCTTTTGAATTTACAATGAAAATGTTAAATTATCCAAAGAACACGTTACCAAGTGCATATTGTGAATTAATTCAACAAATCTTGTCTGCAATATCATATTATAACAATAACTCTTTAGAAAACAGTTGTTGCTGGCGGCCATTTTGAAAAATGGCTGCCATGGGCGCCATGTTGAAAATTCATGATGCCTCCATATCCAGATCTTTTGGGAATGCCTTTGGCTATAAGTGTACCAAATTTCACGCTTTTATCACAAACTGAACGATTCCTTCATATTATGGAGCTAAGCAGCTGCACTAAGAGGCTGGTCACAACTCCCCTCCCTGGCTGTCTGATGCCTCACACACCTGCTCTTTTTCATGAAAGAGCAGTGGCTTCCAAGCTGGGCTGCAGTGACCACCAGGGTTCCCGAAGGATTTTTATTTCACCTTTACTTCACGATGTTTATCTGTGTATGTGCACTTTCAGATAATTCACTATAATCATATGCACAGAGACAGTTATATAAGTATGCACCAAGTTGTGCAACACAAATCTTCCCAGACATACCATTCTATTAAAGGGCCATGGTACACAAAATTTTGGAAACCCTTACATCAGACCACATATCAACATTTGTTTAAATTTTGGTCCATGAAACCCCATGACAGTGTTTGTCTTGTTAGATACGACTGGTACTGCTGGTGGGAAGAATCTGTGGGTGCAGTGAAATATGTGACCAAAATAGAAATGCTTATACATTCTCTCGTTGTCCTAATTTCTAGGTAAATAACAGGGGAAATAAGATGTTCTTCACTCTTACTCCTGGTGGCCACTACTGTAAAATGTGCTGTTTACAAAGATATCACCATAAAAATCACTTTTTTTTTTTGGCTGATTCAAGCACAGATGATGAAGACACATGGTGTCCAGCAGTTTTGATGTCATTACTATGACTTGAGATTTGGATGTTGTACTATGAAAATCATTTCTCAATGCCTCAAACATTCAATCTCAGCAGTCCATAGCATAATTTTGTTTTATTTCAGATGCCGAAAACATGCATTCATTCATAGAGTAAACATAGAGTTAAATTTGTATTTGCATAGCTGAAATGCATCTTTGTGTTAGCATTTGGACATATTCATCTACAGAAAAATCTGATAGACACAGTGAACAACCAATATTGGCATTATTATCAGCAAGTTGGTGTTTTATTGTGAATGACTCATCTATCTGTACATTACGTATGTCTTAAAATAAAACTTATTCAGATGTACAATTACTTAATTCCTCAAAAATTCTTTAGAAATCTTGCCATCCAAACATATATAAATGACAGTAACATGGTAATAAGTTATTTTCCAGCTTTGGAATGTTGGTCACACATAAATAGTAGATGTCTTGCTGCTCCTGCTGATGCCAGACACACTGCTGGCTCTGCTTTCACTGCTGCTCCAGGATTTTCTGCTCTCATCACTCTGTGTGCGAGCTGAAGACATGTTGAGCTCTTTGGCTGGAACAGCGGTGTAGGGATCAGGGAACCGGTAGACAGGGAGCCCCTTTTTCTTTGAGCTGTGAGGTTTAATTCAAAAAATACATACGGCATGTTTTTGAATCATTCTGTGGCAATATAGTAATAATAATAAAAACTGGGATAATCTTGCAGAATCAAAAAACGATCACAACATTACCTTGACTGGCAGCCTTCCTTCCCTGCAAAGCTACTGCAAATAAGACCTCCAACAACAAGTAGGGTGGAGCCTCCCCAGCCAATAAACACACCAACACCTATTTCAAACCTGACAATATAGGAACAGTACAGACATTTGTTGTATTTTGACCACAGAAGCACACTATAAAGCATGCGCTATACATGACACTTCTAACGTACTTTTGAGCTTTGAAATTTGGGTCTTGAAATTCCGCTCTTATTTTGTTTCCATAATAGGAAAAGGCAATCATGGAGCACATCCCTAAAAAAAAAAAAAAAAAAAAGGGTTCACATTTATCAAAGAATAAACTGAGTGAGTATTTCAATGTGTGTGTGTGTGTGTGTGTGTGTGTGTGTGTGTGTGTGTTCATAGTGAAAAGCTTCACCTGAGATAAGGTAATTCATCCCTCCTGCAAAAGTTACTCTTGCATTTGCAATCTCTGATCCTCCAATCTTAGTGCACTTCATTCCCACTAAGACAAGAATGGATCCGAAGAAGCCCAGAATAATGGAGGTGATGATGAGAGCGCGACACATGTGGATGTCCCCTGTCCAACAGCAACAAAAACAAAACAATAAAAAGTTATCCATAATATGTAGACAGCAATACTTGTTTTGTAGACATATTTTGGCAGGTTGCTTTTGTTTCGCGATGATGTAGATTTTCACTTACAATTCAGTGCAAGCATTGATGGGATTCCCTTGCAGTCAGATACTCCTGTTGAATCAGATATGCAATCCTTCCACAGGTTGGAGAAGTAGTTTGAAGTGGTCAGAACTATGCTGTCTACCTCAGACCAGGTCCAGATCTCTGTGGGCATGGTGGAGCAGACCAGGATCCATCCACACACAGAGACCACAAAGCAGCCGATCTCCATGTACATCACCACAGTCCTGTAATTCATGTTTGCCTGATTGCTGAACCGCTGCACCGAAAAAAGGCTAAAACCAAGCAATGGCACAAGTGCCACCAATGCTTCCTTCTCGAGCCTTAACTGTGGAAACCTGTGAGAGAAAGATGGCATCCAGCGCTGTCCACCCACAGCCCAACCTCACACACTGCAGGACACACACCCAGATGAACTCAGACACGTGCACACATAGGGCAACAGACACAATGTGGTTTGTGTACACCATCATGCCATTTTGCTTTGGATTAACTGTTCGTTTGTTCTGTGAAGGTCACTTTCAACACGTTTGTTATTGGTATCATACCAAGGAGCCTACCACCATGAGGTGAGTTTCATTTTACATTTAACTCTTGATTTGTCAGTGACGAGTCAGTGATGTGTTAAAACAAATGAGGTGTTAAAACACAGAATTTATTTCACTGACCATAACATTGCTTTTAATACTTGATCAGTGGTGACAGATTGAAGAGTAGTAAGCATTTACTTTTAAGGATTAAGCATAGATTAAAAAGGCACTATGTAAAATTGCTGACTGTTGAAATAAGTGAGGATGTTTAGACTCAACTAAAAGAAAAAAAAAAAAAAGTGGAATTATCATTTAATTATGGTACAGACTGCATAGCTCTGATCATCAGCCAGACACACTGACAACTTATTTGACTATTCCACAGTGTTTATCAGCTGACTCTATATTCAATAATACAATTTTGCATAGTGCCTTTAATGCAGAAACGCTGATGATTAGAGTGTTGTCATGAAGTCATCATTACCACTCTACATTATATGAAAGGAATTCAGTCATCATGACAGGCATTGTATATAAAAGTATTATTTACTGTGTTTATTCACAGGTATTCCAGCCACAGTGTTTAAAAACAATACATGTTCATGATAAACCACAATTACTGAGCAGACAGTCACTATGCTGTAAGTAAACAAAATATATATGCAACAAATGACCCTCTAGGCAAGGCAAAAATGGAAAGAATATGGAAACATGAAATAATTTACAGTCATACATGAGGTGCGTTGAGGAGACAGCTTAAAGGGCCATAATGGTGATGCTGAATGTTTGGCCCATTTACCCCAATTTACCTGCATTCTACATCACAACAAACCATTTTAAAAATCATGGGGTTTCAAGAGGTTTCACAGCATATCATTAAAATCCCTTAATTTTCACATGTACATTTTTGGTTGAGACACCCAACTTATAAAGTTCTTTTTCCTTAGCTAATAAAGTCACCATTTATAAACCATGCAACTGATAATTCACTGTGTAAAATAAATCTTTCCACATGAACTTGGCCAATTTCAAGGCATCCAAACTCAACAGTACTGCTGCTTTTAGGAAAACTACCATGGATGACTTTATTATGGTGATGGCAGCGTCTCTGAAAGTTAATTTCCATATCGTAGTGAGATAAAGGGAAACCAATGTCTTGATAAAAGATAGGAAAATAATCTTGGAGTTCTAAAATACAACTCCTCTCTTTGCAAAAAGATTAGCAGAAACGTGAAGTATATACAGTTTGTAGATATTATGCTAAAAATCACTGGTAAGGTCCTTTATGAACAAAAGTAATATGGCCTCATTTAAATCAGACCCTCATCCCAGCTAGGCTGACCATTGGTTATCCACATTTATAATCACTACACAAATGCATCTCTTTGTGACATTTTCTCTGGTGTCGTCTGCGAGAGCTTTGAGATTTTGGAGCTGCTGGATCGTCCTGAGCCCATGTAATATCCGTACTGTCTGGACGGTCTGTAGTATCCTGTGTACTGGGTTCTGCCTCCGGAGCGAGGGACCATGTATGTTCGTCCTCCATAGGTGTATATCACTCTACTGTAAGACAAAAACAATGCAAGTTAATATTGTAGTTTGACCTCCACAGCCCCCCTAATGCAAAAGGTGAAGATAGATTATTATCACCTTTCAGGGAGGATTGCTTTGTAGACGGTTACAGCGTAAAGTACGGCTCCCAAAAGGATGAAAAAACATCCCACTAATCCAAGGAATATGGGGGTTCCTATGTCATACCTGAAATTAGATCAAGACAAAGAAAAGTCAATACAATTTAGTCCGGATGTATTCTACATAAAAGTAAGGTGCAGTTTTGGCTCTTTATACTATATTGATAGAACTTATACTTTATTGATAGAACTCTATAGTGAAGTAAAGTTCTGGTATTTTTCCATCGTAGTAATGCAGATTAGACATGACAAAAGGAAACATCCTGTACCGTAAGACTCCTGGTTGTAAACTGGCAGCAAAACTTGTCCTGGCGATCCTGTTGATGTATAAGCAGTAGGCAGCGATGTCTGACACACCTGTGGGAAGACGTTTCAGGGATACGGTCACACGCTGAGGACAAAACATTTCTTTCAGTTGCATAATCTTGTATTGCATGTGTTTTGTACTCACCACCAACAAAATGAAACACTGCTCCAGCAAACAGTACTTTGTCCTTGGTTTTATCCGCTCCACCTATATAAGTGCATTCCATCCCGATAAAGCAAAGCACTGCAGCAAAGAATCCAAGAGTCAAGCCACACATCAGCAGGCCTCGCACTCCCTGGACATAAGCTGTAAGAAACAGAAATAAAGTAGACTTACTATCATGTTAACAAGGGATGGAATGATGTTTACCAGTTTTACTATAAACTGTGATCAAAAATTCACTGATTCATGACACTGTTTCATATTTTAATTATGACAGTAACCGTTTTTGATTAGCAGGTTTTTAAAAAGACACAGTTTTTTCAGTACACACTGTCTAGCATTGTCCAAAGTCAATCTTCCTGTTGTGTTGCACTTATATGCACAATTCACACTTGATTTATTTATATATGGTTGTGTATTGTGTTGGTCTTTTGTGTGCAATGCACATCTAATAGGTTTATATATGATTGTTATTTTAAATCTGACCTAGGGAACTTATGCTTGCGTTTTGTGTTTCATACATTAATATATGGCATTGGTGTCTATTAGGAATTATTTAACATCTCACAACATTTAAATAATACTGTGATAATACTGAAAATAGTGATAAATCTGGTCATAATTATCATGATTTTTAATTTTTACATTGTCCTGTCTGTAATGTTAACTGAGCTGATATGTGGTAACAAGTGACCAAGAAAGGATTAAATTGTAGAAATTATGTTTTAAATCAGTAGGTGAATTTATCACCACTTTGACAGACATGCCAGTGTAATTGTGAATTCAGACATATGGTATTGGTGATGGACACTTTAATTCAGGTGTCTTTATGGTAAACATATGAACACAAACTGAGAGTGTTGCTCCAGTCTGAACTTGCCACCTAACCCTGGTGGCTCATCCCTCTTCTTACTCAGCTGCAGGACCACAGAACGTTCTATTGCATATCTATTAATAATAATAACTTTGTTTCACAAGATATAAGTAAAATGGACAAAATAAAACACTTAAAATGAAACACAGCAGGAAACTATGAATGTTTAACAACCCAAGAACCACAAACTGATTGCATAGAAAAATACAAAAAACAGACAAACCCAACAAAGGAAAAGTACACATAAAATAATACCTGGGATGATGGGTTGGGGTTTGGTAAGGTAAAATCAAATCAGGTCATAGAAAGGTCTGACAAAAATACAATATGAAATAATAGAGGATAAATCAAACAAAGACACATGACATTTTATTTTATCCTTGATGACAGGGATAAAATAGAAGAAATATCTAGCAGTGGGGGGCTAAAACAGCATGAGGCAAAGGCCTCAACATAAAAATGTTATGGAGAATATGAGTAACAGAGACATCATTCTTAAGGCATGTGTATGCTACAGAGCACTTACCAGTGACAGACCAGAGGACTGGGTAGTCTCTGCAGTTAGTCACCGCTGTGGAGTCGGTGAAGCAGTCCTTCCACAGGTTGGACCAGTACCAGGCCACCTTGATGATGAAGGAGCCTCCTTGCCCACCTATTTGGGTGATCCTCCAATAGTCCATGGCCATGGTGCACAGCACAAACAGCCATCCCAGCGTCGAGATCAAGAAGCCAAACACTTGGATCAGACGTTTCCTCATTTCTGAAAACAGTAAGCCAAGACAGAGGAGGCCTCCTAATGATGCTCCTGCTGAGTCATGGGGTAGACCAGAACAATCTCACACTTTCCGTGCACCCAGTGGCAAGCAGAATGACAACGGCTCTTGTTTCATTTCAGTGGGTGATGAAAGGTCTTCAGGACAGGATGACATGGTGTGTTTGTGCCATGTGCCATTAGTGTTGATGTGGGCGGTGTGTGGCTGTGAAAGATGTTTACTGTAAACTCTCAGGAGTGTGGCTCGCACTTGAGATATTCTACACCACTTCTTGCTGCCTTTTGCTAGGAAAGGTTCACATCAGATTTACATCCATGGTAAATGCATTTAATATACTGTATAATAAACCGCATTGCTTCAGTGACTTGAAATAATTTTCGACCCCTACATCATATCATATTACTGGGGTGAAATCCCTGAAAAGTTAAACGAGGCACACTGTGAATCACCACAAGAGAATACAAAACAACTGGAAACTGTTGCCTTCTCCTCGACCTGCAAGAATACACTCTGTCCTTTCCCCACCCCCATGAATATTAACAGGGAAATGACATCACCTGTACATCAAATAATGACGCACAAAGCAGAACCTGCTGCATATTGAAACTTGTCATTTTATTTCTATTCACAAACTGTGCAAGCATTTATAAAACACACCCAGGTCCCATAATTACACATAATAATTTCCCACAGTACTTAGTGAGAAATACACAATGAGATAGTACACAGTGTAGCCCCAGTTGGCCCTCCCAGAGTTTGCATATTACAAAATCATAGTTAATGATTATGTCATGGAAAACAAGCTCATCCGTGTTAGACATGGTTTTAAATGCTGACATTACAGATTAACAGCATCAGTGGGTGGCTTACAGATGAAGCCAGAAAGATAAAGTAAATGTCTTATTCAGTAGTACACACTTTTTTACGGTACACAACAACATAAATGTAGAAAATAATAATAGAAAAAAAATGAAAAGATTTTGTACCAAATTTATTGAACATTAATAAAGAACATTGTTGCTTGTCTGTAAGAATGACATAATCGTTACATAATGTTCAATATACAATAATATCTAGGACTGTGAAATATAAATATGGAAGACAGTTGTCACATTTGGAGAAATATAATATCCCAAGATCAGACAGTAAACTGTATCATGCGCCTTTCAAATGTTAACCTCGGAACAAACATGTAAAATTGTTTGAAGTGTTACTGCTGGTGAGCCTCCACAAGCCAACATCAGTAAATCCTATTGATGTTGTTCATTTCACACCGTACAACTTTGACAAACATGTCTTCAGGAGTCATCGTAATCTTTTGATAGAAAGTGTTTTCTGTCAGCATCCCTCACACATATACATTTTTATCAAAGTGCTGCATTCTGGAGGAGCTGCTGTACTCTGGAGGAGGCCTCTGGTTTACAGACTTTGCTTGCCCTCTTGGGTAGGAAGAGATATGAGAATGGGAGGTAGCACCCTTGTAGATATAGCCCGCCTGACTATGACTGCAAGGAAACACAATAAAAAAAATAATCTTCACAAAACAAGGACCTACATAAATCCAGAAAACTGATACACAAGGTGAGGTTTTCTTTGTGATCACTCATACAAACCTTTTGGTACAAGAACCAGCAATGGAGAAGCAGAACAAACCACCTCCAAGAATACAGAGGATTGATCCTCCCCAGCCGATAAACAGAGCAGCTCCCAGCTCATACCTGGAGTCACAGAATGAGACAATGAAACATTACATAGCCCACTGAGTCATTGTAAGGCCTACTGGCTGGCTCTATAGGTCAAATATGTGTCTCACTTCTGTGCGATAAACATGGGGTCGAAAAACTCTGTCGTTATCTGGTGAGCATAGAGGGAGCATGCAGAGAGTGAGCAGAGGCCTGAGTGGAATAAGAAAAAAGAATGTAATGTTAGAATGACAGAAAAATGCTGTTTCACTGATGATTCTAGCTCACCTTTGTACTTACCACTAAGAATGAAATTCACACCAGCAAAGCAGGCTATCCTGGCTTTGTTTACATCAGTTCCTCCAATTTTAGTGCATTTCATTCCTACAAGGGCAAATATGGCACCAAAGAAACCCAGACAGATGGCTGCAATCATCAATCCCCTGCAAGCCTGGATGTACCCTGCAAGAACAAAATATGGAGATCAACTTACAGTCAGGTAGACTTGTTATGTTCAGTGATTTTTGCACTGATTCTCTGTGATTTTGCATTTCCTGTACTCTCCCATTTTCACATCCTGGTGACTCATACAAGGTCAGTGACTATGCGGGTGACAAATTTACACCCAAATTCTGAAGGACAATTTGTCAGCAGTAACTATAATTGTTTTTAAGTTCCTTGTGGTATAGCGGTGACAGCACTGACGTGACACTGATGTGATTTAGAGGCAAATATTACCTTGGTGGTTAACTCCAGAAACTAGTCAACCATGGTAGAAACAGCCTGCGGCTCCCAGTAAATCTCATTTATAGCCACCATGTCCTGAGAACCACAGCTAAACATTGACATATTTGGAGGTAAATGAGTTGTTTCTGACTTGCATTTTGCCTCAGGCGTCAAGATATCTATTAGCTTTAGAAGGTACTGAGCACCAATGAGCATCAACCTGAATTCTTTGACAAAACTTGCATGCATACGTGGGGTCAAAAATGACCCTGGAGGTGTTTTTTTTTGCAATATCTTAGTCATTTTAAATTTTTATCATTTAATCTTCCATGTATTCCTTAAATAGGTTGTCTTTGACATGAGGCCATTTGGATTTGTATCTAACTGTTATATTTTTTAAGTAATTGCATTTTTTTTTATATCAATACCCCACTCTTCCATACGTGGGGTCAAAAATGACCCCAAGCATTTTCTATGGAATTTCAAGGGTTAACCCTAGGAACCTTTGATTTTTATCAACTGTGAATGTCAGGTATACATTTAGTGTTGATGCACACATCTAATGCCATCAGTCTCACCACCCTGAAGGTTATTTTTACACAGCAACATACATGTAAGTATTATCAGCATTTTTATACCTCAGAATATATATATGATGACTGGAAGGTAACCCACACCTACCAACCTACATCACTGAAGCTATGGGAAGGTGTAGAATGACAAAAGCTGCAATCCAGACACAGGAGAGAAGTAGACAGGGCCAGCAGAAGAGACAGAGGTGTAAGATGTGTCCAAGAAACAAAGATCGCAAAGCCAGCTATAGTGTTGGAAATGCAGTGACCGTATGTGCAGCGCTCATAGCCACAAGCAAGTAGTTTGTAACAGCTGCTCACAGTGAGAAGAGAGAATCCCAGTGGACGTGCATAGACAGACGGACACACAAACAATGAATGTTGACGTTTTGATAGCTGCATTGATAGCAATATTTTGATCAAATGGAAGAAGGTGATAAATCAGGGCTACTCAACTTAAGATGGCTCAGGGGCCACTCAGCAAAATTCAGCTCCAAGGGCCGCAAGCTAAAAACGTCTGTCCTGTTTTGGACGTTTAAAAAATAATTTTGTCACAGCCTACATGACTAGTCTAAAAATGAATGAAACATACAGAAAACAGCTACATTTCCATCCAAGGCCAAACCTCACTGAATAAAAGATTGTCATGCAATGATTAATGATGAAATGATCAGGTTACAACAAAATGAGGCTTTATTCACAAAATGATTAGATAGAATCATAATATTTTTATTATATGATAGTGGCGGGCCACATAAAAATGACGTACAGGCTGCATGTGGCCCCTGGGCCATGGGTTGAGTAGCCCTGTGATTAATGAACATGTAAAACATGAAATTATTCTTGTGTTGACCAAAATAGAATAAGAATCATTATTTTAAAACCAAAATGAAGAAATATTGCATTAAACACATTGTTTCTAATAGGGATAATTTTTGGATGTTTACTTTTTTTGACCTATTTAAAATATGTTTTTTGATAAAATGTTTATTAAAAGTGATAAATGGACATGTCAAACATGAAATAATTCTTTTGTTGACTAAAACACAATAAAAATCATCATCTTTAACCAAAATGAAAGACATTTCTGAAGTTTACAGTGTAAAACCCATTCATTTCAATTGGGGTAATTTTTGACCCCACTCATGGAAGAGTGTAGGGTTTGGTGAGCCATGCATCTAAGGGTTAAGGACGAGGGCATTGTGGATGAACCAGTATTAACTGTATTTTATGTCTTTTGGAGACTGGAGATGTAAATTAGCTATTATAACGTCTCTGAGTTTTATATATTTGTACATGATCAGCGATGATATACCGGTAAATGCAATAAAATTTGATATATGTTCAAATCACCAAGATAACCGTTGCATGATGAGTAGCTGATTTAGAGTTATGACACATTCAACATAAAAACAGCCAAAAATCAGCATGGTCAAACAAACGCTTACTCTCAGCCTGTTAGAACAGCTAATAAAACAAGGCAGACTAGATTTTGGGTACACTGAAATAGTACAACAGTTGCCAAGCATTATTGGAAAGAAAAAGAGCTGACCATCCAACGCCAGCATTGAGGGGAAGTCTTTGCAGTTGGATACTCCCGTTGAATCACTGGCACAGGCCTTCCATAAGTTGGACCATATCATGGTTGTGGTGATGACTGTTCCGTCGAGGGATGACACCTTCCAGTAATCCAGCGGCAAGATGCAAGATTCTAGCACCCAACCCATAGTGGTCAAAGTGAAAGCAAGGATCTCTGTAACCATGCTACTCATGTTGCACGGACAGCTCCTCAACCCTGCTCTTTAAGTTGGTGGAGAATTCAGAATTGATGAATGGTTCCCCCGGACAGAAAGCTTTGTGGAAAAGGCAGCCTGACTCCACACTGGGGGAGTTAAATGGGTAAACTGGGATTAATAGTTAATGTGTTGTGGGCTGTTATAATCTGTGGGGAGGGGTTTGGCCTCAAAAACAACACAGGGAATCAGTGGTCTATGTACTGTAGCTTCCTCCACACTTTCACCTCATACACGTCACTGAGACTCAGTATGATAGGTGGTGAGCAAGGCGCTGGGCAGGGGGGATCCAAAGGTCTGGAGGTAGATGTGTCACAGTGACGTCACTTATGACGTTTCATGTAATAAGAAGCAACTGCATGTACAATATGTGTGTATGTGTATGTGTAAGTGTCTGTGCTTGTTATTTTATTTGATTTTGTTAGTTTATTTGTCAGAGACAATGAAAAAAAATATTTTAACAAATTACAGTAACATGATGCAAATGTGTTGCCTACAGGTTTTCTAGCCTAGGCTAATTTGTGTCTCCTGTCTCTGGTTAGGCTTTTCTTTTCAAAAATGGTCATAACATCATCATTACCAAAATTACATGTTAAATTGAGCGCATAAAAAAATAGTGACATTCTAATACATGTGACATTATCATACAGAAATTACAGAAGTACATAAATGTATATATGTGTGTGTGTTTTTATACATGCATTTGTGCTCTGAGTTTTATGTGTGAAATCAGACAACTCAGATGGGAGGAAACACACACACACACACACACACACAAAGGGAGCATGTGTGTTTAGAAGAAGATAACTTCCTCCCAAAAAGTTGTCACCTATGATTAACACGTTCCAAGAGTGTGTATGCATGTGTGTGTGTGTGTGTGTGTGTGAGCGAACAACTTTTTGAGGAGCCTAAAATAGCTCAGTAGAGATAACTTATTAACAGCATGTCACTGAAAACTGTGCGATGTCTCAGTGATGAAGAGGAACTAATTTGTGCCACATGGCTGAGGAAGGTATGAATACAAAATCGTTTTCATGATGTCACAGAATTTAAAAAAAAGAAAAAAAAAAGAAGAAGAAAAAAAAAAAAACACATAGGAAACACACCCATGTTAGGAAATTCATTGAATCATTATAAACTGAGTTAGAGCCCCATCTGGTGGTGATACATAAACATGACTAGTCGTTGCCTTGACATCACCATTAGATGGAGCTGACAATCTCAAAGCACTCCATTGCATCCTATTTACAGAAAAGGATTCATAACAACAGCCTAAGTGGAAAACAAATTAATTAAGCAAGAGGAATTTATAGGAAAATATAATATTCCTGTCACACTCAATTAGGTTGGTTGATTTGGTGTGGTTGTTAAAGCAATAACTTATGGTATTATGTCTTAATCCCAAAGCAAGAACCTTGATAACAATGTTCTTGTTGTTTATGGTATCTCCACTCTGGATAAATAGTATCATAACTAATTTGTTAGAAATTATAACAGGGCAAATTGCTCCAGCAAACACACACATACCTTCTGGAACAGAAAAACAACAACAACAACAACAACAACAACAACAACAACAAAACCCGCAGCACAACATAAGATTGTTCACTGTCAATAAACCCCCCCTCTCCAACTATAAACATGTTTTTCAGTGAGTGTGTATTGGAAACTATAGAATATGTTTTTTTTTTTTTTTTTTTTTTAAGAATATATTAATGTAGCACTGGTTTGAACTGATGTGTAAAAAGGACCTATTTCATTATTTCGGCAATAATAATAAAAAATTCATTAAAATCTGTATATCTGATATGTTGCAGTATAAGCCATAATTAAAATATCACCACACTATGCAGATCCCAGTGGAACAGCTGACATACAGGTTGCATCAAGGGTTTAACAACATTTTCTTTTTTGATTTAACTGTGTAATAAATTGGATAAGATTTTCTCACTCTCTTATTATTGCACCCACCCTTTACAAATGTTAACTGGTGATGTTCTCCTTTATACATCTGTGACTCAGACACACTCAGTTTGATTATTTCCTTCTAAGGATTACACATTTGCCACAGCTAACACATACACCATCACCTCGAACACAAACCAATATCATCAAATGTTCAGACATTTCTTTCTAGGGTAATGCCGTATTTCCAGTTTCCACAGGTTTGAACAATATTGAATGATATTGTCAAATGATATTGTATGTTATCAAGCAATGCAGTCACTTTCATCTGTATTCATGCATAGATGATGCAAGAAAAAAAAACATGAATTCTTGACAAGTAATTATAAAACTCTTCTGTATCTGATAAAAATAAAGAAAGCCTGCGAGAGAACATCATAAAGTATTGTTAAGCAACACTGGTAAATAATCCAGTCCTGAACTAAATTTAAGTTATTTTCTACATCATGTCGTTGGTATAATCAATTATAACAGATATAAGATAATGATAGCTAAGTGATGATAACATGAAAGCAAGTCTAATTTGAAAGGTTTTGCTACTTGAAACACTCAAAATAAGAGACTGGAAAAGATAATAACAAATTAGGATTTTTTTTATTTAAAGGAAAGCAGATAACCTGTTGATATGCTGACAAAATGATAACACGCTGCCAGGCTGTGTGCTCTATGTTGTAGAGTTATTAATAATGAACATCAAATAAAGACTCTTTTTCAAAATACCCGTAGATATGTTCAGTTTTAAAATGAAATCCTAACATCCTGGTCGCTCAGGTTTTTACCCTGACCCTGAGCCTGGATGTAAACAAAGTTTCTGAGGGCCTACCACCAGTGTGTCAGCATGCCATGTTTGTCTCTGTTTCGTCTCGACTTACCTTCTAGCTTGAGGATGGTATGATGTGGCCTGCAGTGCAAGGCTCCAATAGCATTCCCAGCACAGTTGTTCCACAGACCCTGCAGCACCCATGTTGCTGTGATGACTGAAGATGCCCTGCTGGTGGCCCTCCACTCGTTGGACACCGTGGCACCGATGGTGGCACCGAGGCCGGCAAGGCCGCCGAGGAGAGCCACAATCTGCACGCCTGACATTTGGTGGTTCAAAATCTATATGTATACTGTCTTTCAGCTGATTCAAGAAAATGACAAAAAAATCAAGTCGCCTCAGGCAAGCAAATTACACTGCAGACATGTGTTTCACTGAGATGATTTACATAAAGGACATCTTGCCTTGTTCTCTTTAGTGGGAATGGGTGGACAGCGGGGGCTGAAAGTAAAATAGTAAAGGAAGCCTGCACTGACGGTTAGTCATTAAATTACAGGAAGCTCCTTTTGAAAGGGCCCCTTCAGCTTATTTTGTCTTTTTTGTGCTCCAGTTTTGGTCTGGGAGTAAGGTCAAGTATCACATTAACATGAAAAATAATAAAGGTGTAATCAGTAAACCTAAAAGACTATGAGCAATGTGGCAAAGTCCAGTTGCTGGTTTAACTATTTCTGCACACAATATTTAGCAAGTAGTAAAGCCAAATGTTGTTCATCATGGTCTTTGTTCTGTAGATGTAGCCATGTTTGAATTTATCAATTAAATAGTGCCAGTAATGATCAGAAATTTAACCTTTAAATTAAACCTTTTACATTAAATTAAACCTTTAAATTTACAGTTTAACTTAAAAAAAAAAAAAAAAAATCTGATGAAATTCACAATATGGCACAAAATATTTAATTTTAGATCTTGCTCATGAACCACTGTAAGAGGTAAATTGAATATGGAAGAGAATAGGGATTTGACTTCATACTTTATGTGATAAAGTATTAATTTGCCAAATGTGCAAATCTACATCTGCAATCCCACTGAAAAGCTGAATGTACTACTGATGAAAGATATTTGATAAAACTCCCGCATATATTTGAATAACCTTTAAAAAATCACATAAACTGAAGCAAGATGCTGTTCATAATTGGGCGGGCCAAAGGATAAGACTGTATCCCAAAGAGTCACATGTAAAAAGGTCAAGGACCCCACTAAATATGAGATGGTTCATCCCAAAGGGCCACCATTTAATATAATTTTGAAAGATTTGGAGATTATTTGGTACAGAACAAATGTTTCTGCGCTGTAAGGTATCACTCGAGAGGGCAAGACACCAGTCATTCCTAAACCACTGCCTCGTTGCCACTGTCCACTCTATCTTTGGGGGAACACCCTTCCAAGAACCCCACTTAGGAAACCACTGGCTTATAGTGCACGGCGCACTTGAACTTTTCACCAAATATTTGCCTTCATCTGCTCTGAAATCTGCCCTCTCTTCTTGTGTACATGGGCCTTTCAGAGTGTTCAAGGGGGTCGCCAGTAAATATGAATTAATTCAGTGTATAATGACAGAATGCATCAGGAAGGATGGCTATTTTGTTCACTGGATGTGATGTTACCTCACCTCCCCATATAAGAAAAAATTATTTATGTTCACTACTGTACTGGTGCCTTTCTGTGGTTTTCAATGTGGGGTCCTTGAGGGGCTTCCAGCAAAAAGAGGAATAATTTGAACTGAATTCACTAGAAACTGTAAACATTCCTGGTTCCTGGAGGTACCGAGGTCAAAATGGAAACTCAGAGGGGACAGAGCTTTTTCAATTGCCGCTCCGAAACTGTGGAACGAGCTACCCCTCCGCATCAGACAGGCCTCCACACTGTCCATTTTTGAAAAAAACCCATTTCTATTCCTTGGCTTTCAACCCCGCATGAGACTCCGCTTCTGTTTTAGTGTTTTGTTTTATTTATTGTTTTTATTTGTTTGTGTTTGTTTTAATTTACTTTTAATTGTTTTATTCTCTTTATTAAATTGTTTTATTGTTTTATATTGTTTTAAAAACAATAAAAACAATAAACAATTATTCTAATATTTATTTTCCTGTTATTGCCTATTTTTGTACAGCACTTTGTTCCAGCTGTGGTTGTTTTAAAGGGCTTTATAAATAAAGTTGAGTTGAGTTGAGTTGAGTTGAGTAATAAGTTTAACATGTTATTTTAGTCTTTCAGTATTGAAGTAGGCCTATGACACCTTAGACAATTTAATACTTAAACAAAATATATTTTCCTGGCAAACCTCTAGGACAATATGACTTCAGATAGGGATTAAGAAAGTCAAACTGATTGTCTGGAATTGGAATATGAAAAAGTTTGAGGACCCCCTGTCAGACAGATATGCCTGTGTGAGGGGTCGTTGAGATGAGGTTTGGGCAGTGATGGAGGGTCCTGCCAGCCAATCCGCAGGCTGAGGGCGGGACCACGCGGCACTCATCTGACAGCCGAGCCGGCTGCGGGCGCCCCATGTGGTAATCCTCTCGTGCATGTCGGTAGGTGTGATACTGACAGACTTGGTAGTTTACCGCAAATGTTCAGATAGCGTTGCCTTCTCTTAGTCTTTATCGATATCCCTGTGCCACATAGCCCGCAGAGGTCGTTTCCAGGTTGTTTTCAGTGTGAGGGGCATGGAAGGTCTGCGGAGGGAGGCGAGGGATAATCCGTCGGCTACAGCTAATCTCCTCTCCAAGATTTTCTTCTGGTAAGGAAAGCAGCCCGCAGTGACAGACAGCCGTGTTTGACATTAAATGAATGGAAAAGTTCTCCTGTGTGACAGTTAGTGGCCATTCATGACAGGATGCCTGAATGTGGTAGCAGGTAGCCGCTGAGCATCCTTGGAGAAATCCCACTGTCTTGACTCGGAGGAGAGAGCAAGACACAGCTAAGACCCCCTGGAGCAAACTGTTTTGATGTTGTTTCCATATATTTGCAAATTACACATATTTGCGAACAGGCTTAACGGTTTTTAATTGGACAATTTACAAGTTGCCTTGACAAAATATTAGACAATGTAGCCTGTCATTCTGTACACTTAAGACCTGCCATCTGGCTGTAATAAAAAATAACAAAACAAAACTCTATATCCTCCAGTCTGGGCTATAAACTGGATTATTTCATTTAATTTGAATAGCTGTGGCATCTCGTAATGCATGCAAAATAACCACTGAAAGCAAAGTGAACCATTGCTTTTCTGCTTCTCTATGAAATGAAGTAGGAGGCTAGGAGCCACACAGTGCTATCCTCAAACAGTGTCTCTGGTTCAAATTTCCCTCCTGAAGCTACATAGAAAGCTTGACGCCTTAGTCGCCTGTACATTATCTTTGTAAACCTTTGTAAATTACTCTTGAACTACAAACAGCAAGACCTAAATATCATGTCTTATTGTAATAATTTTCTTTACAGACCTAAACATCTAAACGACTGAAAACACTTTTCCTTATTTCTAGCTGGCTGAATCCCTTGTTCAGAATTGGCTACAAGAGGACGTTAGAGGAAGATGACATGTATAAAGTTTTGCCAGAGGATGGGTCTAAAAGGCTCGGGCAGGAACTACAGTGGTAGGAGAAATGAATGCTTAATGTCTTTCTTCATTAGCTGATTTTTCATCAGCATTTCAGTGACTTTATTTATTGCCTGCCTTTCCTGTCTCTTTTTAATGGTTTTGATGGTTTCTTGTGACTCACCATTATTTTATGATTGAGAGTGATATTGCTTACTGTAATTTAATGTAATACGCCCCCTTTCTTTTCACTTCTGCATCCTTTTCAAAGGTATTGGGACCGGGAGGTTCAGAGGGCAGCCAAAGATGTGCGCACACCCAAACTCACCAAAGCTCTTATTCAGTGCTACTGGAGGTCGTACTCACTCTTTGGAATATTCACTGTTATCGAGGTAAGGTGCAGTGTCACAAGTAAACCACACAGCTTCTAGAGAGCAAACCTGTATTCATCCTCCTGTTTTGTTTTAAAGCAGCACATCCACATGTGATTTGTCCCATTTTCCATCAGGAAACCATCAAAGTCATTCAGCCACTGCTGCTTGGGAAACTGATAGAGTTCTTTGAGAGTTATGACCCCAACAACAAGGCGGCAGTCTATGAGGCCTATGGCTATGCTGCAGGCATTTCTCTGTCCACCACCTTCCTGGCTGTGCTTCACCATCTCTATTTCTACCACGTCCAGAGAGCAGGCATGAAGATTCGAGTGGCCATGTGTCACATGATCTATCAGAAGGTCAGTCATCATGAGTTATTTTTATCTGTATAAAATCATCTGCTTTGCATTCTCACTTTCTTGTGTTACACAATTTTGCAAATGTGATGATTTACATGTGCGAGGTTAACATGATTTAAAGGAATAGTTCACAAAATAAAAATATCAGCAATCCCTCATGTCAGTCAAAACACTGTTTGTGTTCTGTGGGCATACAAACCAAAAGAACTAAAGTGACCTGATCCTTTTTCTTTAAAGTTACAAAAGGGTAAAAGTAACCTAAAAAAAAAAAAAACTGTTGTGCAGCACAATCAAGTGTTGTGAAACCAAATGAGTGTGCTTTGGGTCCAAAAGTCCGTGATTTACAGCATTAGCCTATTTCCTGGATTTTCTGCACATATGGAGCTCTGGTCGCCCACAGGCATGTGGTGGGAAAGGTTTGCTGATTTCATGTGCTACTTGTAAGCTCCTGCTTCTGAGTTGTACAGTCATAAATACAAGTTGTTATGTATTCAACTACTTTTCAGTCAGAAATAACATGACTGGTTAAAACGTAGCTTGCAGTGTTGACTGTATTCAAAACTGAGTGTTACGTTTGCACCCACAGTACACTTGCGTGACTTCAGAAAGCTTGCGTTATCGTACATAGACTGCTCAGTGACTCCAAACAGCTTTTATGGTCTTTTTTTTGTTGACATTTTTGGAACGCTATAGAACCAGGACCTGGCCACATCTTTCTGCTCCACTTTCCACAATGTCTGGCAATGGATCTATGAGCCTTCTAAGTCCGTCGGTTTTGGATGAAAAACCAAGACACTCATTTTTTTCTTTACAATCTATTTTACTACGATTGACACTTAGCTATGTTCTCAGGTTTGTCCATATAGACATTGTTTATTTGGTTTGCTATTCATCCATGCTAGTTGGCAGCTTTACTATGAAGTCCAGCAACTGGAATACCAAATAGTATTTTGACTGATATGAGTATTGGTAGATGATGACCAAATTTTAAATTCTGGATGAACTATTCCTTTAACATCTTTGCTCTGCAAAGGCTCTCTGTCTTAACAGCACAGCATTGGCCAAAACTACCACAGGACAAATTGTGAACCTCTTATCCAATGATGTCAACAGATTTGATGAGGTAATAACCAGAAAAGTAGCAATTTCTATTTTTAATGTATGTTTCATATGGGATTTGCTCATTACATGATACTGGTTGCACCTCAGCAACACACTGCACCTCTTATCACTTTCTTACAGGTAACCTTATATTTGCACTTTTTGTGGGTTGGTCCTCTACAAGCAGCAGCTGTGATATTATTGTTGCTGTATGTGATTGGCCCATCATGCCTTGCGGGCATGACTGTCCTTGTCATCCTGATGGCAGTCCAGACCATGTTTGGACGCTTGTTCTCCTCTCTCAGGTGTGTGGCCATACACCAAATTTATCAAACAGGGGTGAAAGCTGTTTTACTTTTATAAAATATCTGCGTCTCGTGTTGTATTGGTACTTTTATTATAAATTTTCTCCACCATTTTAGGGCCCAAACAGCAGCTTTAACAGACGACAGAATACGCACCATGAATGAAGTCATCTCTGGAATCCGCATTATAAAGATGTATGGATGGGAGAGGCCTTTCTCTGCAATGGTGGATGAGGTCAGAAGGTAGATCACGTTTCGTGTTGATTCAGCAATTCCTCTTCATATCTACTTAATAACAGCTCTGGTGAGTTTGTATAGCAATCATGATAATGGATTGTTCTTATCTAATTAAGTTGCAGTAATAGAACATGCTGTAACTGATGACAGCATTCATGTATATGACGTGAACACACTGCACGTTGCAACACACTGTCTATTCATTAATTCACAAAAATGACAATTTCTTATGTACATACAACTACTTTCTCTTGCATCATTACCTTAGTCCCTCACTTTGCAGGAAGTGCTGTGCAGGAAAAATGGTTGTGCATGGAGTCTGCAGTTTGTCTCTATCTACATTTACATTGCCCATTAAGTCTGGTCTGGAGACTTCATCGGTAAAATTTCACTTATGAATGGGCTCTGGCACTGTTAGCCGGCTTTTACTCCATATATTTGCAGGTACTATCAGTTGTAAAGCGTTACATTCAATTCAGCCTATGTTTCAATTCTAATCTGCTGTAAGCGAAAGGCCACACTCTGCATGGTAATGTCAAGAGAGTGGTGCTGTGTTTAACAAGTGTGTCATACAATAAATGAATGGGAAAGAATTCTGCAGGGAGTATGAAACTAACACAAGAAGTATGAAAACCTTAGGCATTATATTAAATTGATACCCTGTTAAATAGATATTCCTTTCATCTAGTTAATCATCACAAAAATGGTTACATTTTAATTAAGGTTAAATGATATCATGATCATTGACTTGCCTCAGTGTGATATACTTTTTCCACTTGAGAAAGTACTGCTGCTGTATTCTGTATTACAATTGCATTATAAATCACAAAACAAAAACTGTTTTTTTTTGTGTTGGCCTTCCACTGAACTGACACTGTATAAACCTGTTTATGTTATAATGGCAGTGGTAGCATAATTGATATTGAGGATCTGGCAAAATAGTATGTTTCCTACACACTCTGGTATTTTCTATCAACATATTCCATTATTGTGCAGGAAGGAGATTTCTAAAATCATGAAGAGCTCTTACCTGCGTGCGCTGAACATGGCATCATTCTTTGTGGCCAGCAAGATCATCATCTTCATCACCCTGTGCATCTACGCCCTGACAGGGAACAGGCTGTCGGTTAGCAGAGTGTTTGTGGCTGTCTCCCTCTATGGGGCAGTCAGACTCACCATCGCCCTCTTCTTTCCCTCTGCCATAGAGAAGGTCTCTGAGGCTCTCATCAGCATTCGCAGGATTAAAGTAAGCCAGCCTTGTAGGAAAAAATGTGTGAAGGAAAAAATGTGTCAGCCTTGTGTTCATTTCACAGACGCTGTCTATTGCTTTTGAGACAGTGTGATAGGACTAGCCCTACTTGATTATGACAAAAATCATGATTAGGATTATTTTGATCAGTACTGAGGTCACAGTTATTTAACATGATTACTCATTGATTGGAAACATCATGCATCTATTAAAGTTAAAAACAAAAACTTGTCTTTTTAACAGTGATTTTCTTTGAATTTTAAATATAAATGTGCCACAGCCTGGCTGAGAGTGAGTTTGAGCTTTTAGGGAGGAGTGAAAGTGCACCACTGCAAAGCAAAGAGGTGTGCTGAATTTACAACACAAGACAAAACAGGAGCACCATTGCAAAACTGAATGCAGCGTAATAATCATTTTATCTCGATTATGTTGTTTTCAAAATTGTCCAAAGTCAAAATTGTAATTGAAAATCAAATTGGATTCATTGTCTAGCCCTACAGTGTGACTGTGATTCTTCCTCTCAGAATTTTCTTCTTCTGGATGAAGTTGCGCCTCAACATCTGGGGCTTCCTGTGGCAGAAAAGAAGGAGTGTATGGTGAAGATTCAGGACTTAATTTGCTACTGGGATAAGGTGAGGATTATTATAGGCAGCATATACTTGCCCCTCCACTTTATCTTAAGTGTAGATGAAGGCCATTTCAACATGAATGAGCACTAAGTTTAATTTCTTTGTGAAAGTATGTTTACTTATTTACTCACTCTTTATTTTGCTTACAGATGCTAGATGCTCCTACTCTGCAGAACGTATCTTTCACAGTGAGGTCAGAGCAGCTCCTGGCAGTCATCGGACCTGTTGGAGCTGGGAAGGTCAGATGTAATGTCGATGGTACATTAAGAAACTCAATATATGACAGCAGGGCTTGGTGATATGGACTAAATCACATATAGCGATATCTTTGACTCAATATGTCAATATTGTGATGATACTGTAGGGATGACCATACTTTGCTTAGTTATTTGTTAGATTTGATTTGTGCTAAACAGTCATAAGTAATGTGAATATGATGACCAAGCAGGTGGGGGCAAATAACAAATTATCATCAACAATCTTATAATTTCACAAATTACATCACTTTACTGTAGCATGGCCTTTAAAACCAGGAAAAGTCAACACTTACACCCTATCATGATATTACAACATTCAAAATCTCATACAGTGCCCAGCCTGATATCACGATATTGATGTAAAATCGAGATATCACCCAGCCCTAGATTACAGTGATGGATAGTTAATATTGGCAGATTCTGTTAGACACAATATTTACCACATGTTATACTATGGTGTGACATGGATTCCATGCTGTCATTGTCCTGTAGGAATTTACCCCCTGATCAGTGCTTGTATGTTGCAAACTTGACCTCAAAAAGGTATTCAAGGGTCAACCCTCCCATTCTCTTCCCTTCCTTTAGTCTTTCAAGTCAGTCATGGTATAATTTCACATATGGCATGATAGCGTTGTTCTTGTTAGCAGGTAGCTGAGTCACTCTGAACTGAAATGCCAGTAAAGACAGTTTCCTTCATATGTTTGTGACAAACAACAACAGACTAAGTTGTTTCTTGAAGTTTAAATTTTTGTTATTTGTGTTGATCAGTCCTCTCTCCTGAGCACCATCCTCGGAGAGCTGAGCCAGGAAAAGGGTGTAGTCAAAGTCAAAGGAGAGCTGACCTACACCTCCCAGCAGCCCTGGATTTTACCTGGTACGATCCGAAGCAACATCCTTTTTGGCAAAGAGTTCAACCCACAGAAGTATGATAGAGTTCTGAGAGCCTGCGCCCTCAAGAGAGTGAGAATCACATCGAGTCATATGTTCTTAATTATTGCATGCCTTGCCACACTTATTTTAACTAGGTAGTCTAAGCAACGTTTTTGCATGTCCAGCTGGTAGCGTACATGAAGGTAGTGTTTGCTGTGTGAATGTGAATGACTCCCCGTGGTAAGTGTTGGCAGTGGGACCCTGTTTAGGACATGGACCTCCTGCCAGATGGCGACTTGGCGGTGATCGGGGACAGAGGCGCCAACCTCAGTGGAGGACAGAAGGCAAGGGTCAGCTTAGCCAGGTGTGCAGAATACCTGTACAGTAATGCATGTTTTCTTTGGTGCCAGTCACAGTCACCTCAGTGTGTTTGTGTTTTTTAGGGCAGTGTATCAGGACGCAGACATATACCTGTTGGATGACCCACTCAGTGCCGTGGACGCTGAGGTTGGCAGGCACCTTTTTGAAGAGTATGTTTTGTTACTTTAAATTAACACATCGCTATTACTTTTCTTTCTTGTTAACATTATGTGAACAACTTGCCATCTCTAGAAACTCAAATCAATGTCTATTCCTCAGGTGCATTTGTGGACTATTGAAGGAGAAACCTCGCATCCTGGTTACTCATCAGCTACAGTATCTGAAGGCTGCAGATCAAATTGTTGTCTTAAAGGAGGTATTTGTCTGCTTACTTGTGTGTTTGTGTGTGTGTTTTAAAGTGTCTTTTCCTGGTTTTAAAGGCTGTATTACAAAGAAGGTATGCAGATTTAGTTTTTCTATTATTTCCTTCGACCTGCTTGGTCATTATGTCCATATTACTAATGATTACTTATCAATGCATCAATGCTTGTGTTTAAATATCTATAAAACCACCGATAGTCATTCTTGTAATATCACAATATCAATATCAAGGTATTTGGTCGAAGGTATCGTGATATTTGATTTTGTCAGTGTCACTCAGCTTTAGTTAGTGGCAGTTGGCAATGGTGAGTTTTGGTTGCTTGACTATATTGTCAAGGAATGATGTTGAATAAACACTTAACTAAGATAATTTATGCACTTTGTCTGAAGAGATGGGAAGTTGACACATATAACTAAGGAATTTTGATGACGTGTGTGTGTGTGTGCATGTGTCTGTTCGTGTAGTTATGTCTCTCTCTCATCATCAGGGTCAGATGGTGGCGTTGGGAACCTACAGTGAGTTGCAGAGCTCGGGCGTGGACTTCACCTCCCTGCTGAAGGAGGAGGAGGAGCAGGAGGAGGAGAGGCCTGTCACAACTCCCCTCCCTGGCTGTCTGACTCTCTCCTCCCGTGCCTGCTCTGAGGGCTCCATGCGGTCCCTGTCCTCCTCTCGCTACTCTGTAATGGACGGAGCAAAGCAGCATCCTGTGGTAGGCATATTCCAAAAATTCAAGCAAACAAAATCTGCCCTGGTTAGATCCAACTTGCTCTTTTCTGTAGTGCACACCTTTGTATGAGATCCTTAGTTTCCTCGTCTCACACACTGAATAATCTTCATTACTAAAAAAAAAAAAAAAAAAAAAAAACAACACACGGTAAAAACCTGAAGTCAAAATCCCAGTGTGCAAAATACTATAGCAACTGAAAGAAATATTTTATTTGTATTTTTTGCTCTATTTTTGACTGATGTAATGCTGTTCCACAAAAACTAGTAACCGTTTTTTTGGGAGTGTATGGGGATCCGGGAAGCACTAATACTGAATAAATACATTTCTTTCAATAACATAAATATTCCTCAGTGGTTCCAAACTTTTGAATTGTAGTGTAAAGCTATCATCGTTTACTTACTTGATGGAAGTGTAATTGCAGGAAAGAGGCATGTTGTGCATTTAGCCAGTCACCAGAGGGCAGCAGGTACTCACATCTTCCCCGCTGCTCATCTGTAAACCATCTGAAGCCTTACTGGGCGGTTTGCATGGACTGTGGTGTATATCTGCAGGCAGAGCAGCCCATGGAGGAGGAAAGCCGCTCAGAGGGGAAGATTGGCCTGTGCCTGTATGTGCAATACTTCAGAGCAGGAGCTAACTTCCTGGTCCTCTTGATCCTCATACTCCTCAATATCATAGCTCATGTGAGTTCATTTTCTCCTCCACACCTTTATGCTGTATTTGGTCTAGACAAACCTGAAAAAAAAATGACCTGTCACTTTTAGAAGAAAAAAACAACAATGCACATTATCTTCTGTGACACGCTAACAATTAAAATGCTATAATACGTTCTCTTTGTTTTTTATTTAGATTGCATATGTTCTACAGGACTGGTGGCTTGCTTACTGGTGAGATTTTATTTTTACACACTGTGAAATTTAACATTTTTTTTGTAGGCTAAAACTAATTTTCCCAGAATGGACTTGATTGATAGTATTTATGGAAGAAGACTGAGAAGACTGAACCCAACTGATGATGTTTTTGTTGGCGCTATCTGTTGCTTGTTGAAACTGTCCTTGTGCCTCAGTTTAGGGACGATCACATTTTGTATTGCACCTCCATCTTGCAGCTTTCTTTATTTGATGGCTGTTGTGTTTATTTGTCCTTGTGGCTTTTGATTCCTTTGTGGCTGACTTGCAGGGCCTCTGAACAAGAGCACATCAATGCGACACAGCGCCTCAATGGCAGCTTCCCCCAGCAGCTGGACCTTGACCTGTACCTAGGTGTTTACGCAGGTGAAGCTCATTGAGTGCACACCGTTTTTTTTTGTGTAACGTTGAGACTCTGAATACGCCAGGCATTCACTGAACACATCCACAGTTCTTTGGCTGTATCCCAAGGCCTTCAAGGCCCAGTGTCTGTACGTGGGCCTCAGCTGTACAGGGAGATAGAGGTGCTTTTCTTGTTCTCTGCTGTTGGATTGCTCTGATTGTCTTCCCGTGACTCCTAACCTTTTCACTCTTCCAGCATCTGTATTCACAGTGATAGATCAATGTTAAAGAAAAATTAACCATTGAGTGAGCAATTGAAGTAGAATATATCTGTTCTTGTATTTCTTTTATATGTTTAACAATGGGACCTTAAGTGCACAGCTGACCTTCTTGGAACAGACGTACGGAAAGCATTGTGGGCTGCTGATGGATGTGTATCTTTGTCAGGTTTAACAGCCGCCTCGATAGTGTTTGGCTTCCTGCGCAGCTTGGTCTTCTTTAATGTCCTGGTGAGTTCAGCCCAGACGCTGCACAACAGCATGTTTAACGCCATCCTCCGGACGCCGGTGCGCTTCTTCGATATCAATCCTATCGGTAAGAGCCCCACCTCCACGTCCAGCTCTCATGGAAAAAGTTTATCCTTTATAAATCCGCAACTTATTTTCAAGCTGATGCCAGGAGTGATCACGCTATGAAATATTCAATTTCAAATATCTATTTTTTAGATTCAGTGGGAGTTGCCGGTGTAGGTACTGTTGTAACATCTCACCACTAGAGAGCAGACTGTTACTTACCTATGTCAGGTTTTGTCCCACTTCACATACATCATTACGCCTGTCCCTGAAACTCTACAGTTTTCCATTGTACTCCAAGAAGGTAGAATATAGTGAATACTTAAAAATGTTCAAAAGTTAATTTTTTTTTGGTAGCAAATTATTTTTCCAAATCAGAGATTTCATTGCAGTATTTAATAAGCATAATAAGACAACATGTTATTTTAAGTGTTTATTTTATTGTTCTGTAAATATAATTGTGATATAATCAATGTGAGCTAATTATTATGAGCTAATATATTTTAATGGCTGTAACTCTGAACCTTTTTATAAGGCGTGTGCTGTTTGTTTGCCACCACTACAGAGTTTATGGGTTGAAAAGCAGACTGTGTATGAACTGGCATGCTTCAAACCGCTCCTGGGAATTAGAGTCTGTGTACCCAAGAGGCCAATTCAGTCAAAAACCCATGAGAAATTACTTAATATTTAGCCTTAATGTCTTTGAAAATGAGTGAAGACAGCGCTATCTATTTACCGTCAGCCAGAACAAAAAAAGCAAACAGTGATATTGAATGAATACTGTTTGAATTAGATCTTGGACAGTGTTGTGTTTGGACTACAGAGCTGGGTAAATACAGGCATATTTGTCTTGTGAGCTGTATCAGAAATCTTTGATTATTTCATTAGCTTTGTAGGCCGTAGCTGTTGGGTCAATGGAGTGGGCAGATGGACATGATCTTAAAAGTGAGCAAACACTACAAATAAGTCTGCCTTCACTGAGGCAGAGCTGGCCGCTTATCTCCAGGAGTGTTTCACAATACTGTTTTCTTTTTTCTTTTTTTTTTTTTAAGACACCAGTTAAATACAGTACATATTTCAAAATCTATTTCAATTTGTTTTATTGTTTAGATAAAAAAAAATAAAAATATACCCCATATTCTTTTCTCTGTTATTCTGTGGTATAATTTTTTATTAGGTGAGTTGATGTCAGTGCCATCTGTCATTCATACCCAAAGTCAACTGTCAAGTGGCCCACTTTGAGAACTTTAATTTTTCTAGAGCATTGTTCACCTGTCAGCGGATAATTACTCAGCCTAATCTCTTCATAGTGACATGCATGTACAACACAATCAGCTCGGGTGGGAATTCTCAACAAGAAGGAAACTTGTTTCTGTATAATGAGTCATAATAAGCTGCTAACACAAGTCTAAATATGATTAGAGGGTGTTCAGTAGCTTGTGGTTTCTACTGGCATTAGAGGTGGGTGTACCGACAAAGCTTTCTTTTGCAAAGCTGTGTTTGGAGCAAACACCACAGGTCTTAATCTCCATGTTTTGTTTTTATCGCTGCTCTTGTGTTGCGTATTGGCCTACCTGATGGCTTATCTGGGTGTGCCGGCCTTGGTAATCTACACACAGGAGGAGAACAAACACTTTGAATAATGTAATAATCTGTTTAATAGCGCAGTAAAGGAGAGGCTTAACAGACACTGCTATCTGATTGCTGTTGTGCTGCTATCAGTAACCATTGTATGACCAGTCCAGTCATTACAGTTTGGCCTTAAGGCTGGCAAACAGTGCTGTGTGTCTGACTGGATTTATAGACAACTGTCTAAAAGACTGCGTCTTTGTGCTTTGTCCAGTCAACACTAGATTAAGTGTGAACATGACCTTTTTAAAAAAAAGAAGAAGGAAAAAAAGAAAGTAAAATATAGATAAAAAGTTCTGTCTTATTTTCATTGTTTTGAAAGGTTTTCACTTAGCTTCTCCCACTCTGTATTTTTCATCACTTGAATGAAACCTAACAGAATAGACCAGAACAAAGACAGCTGTTATCAGCACTGATGCTGTCAGTTCTGGTGTTTTCCATTATTCCTATATTGCTTTCTTTCTTATTGTTTTGCCTTGCTCTTCGAGATTTTTCTTTCACTGTACAATAAGTGCTATTTCTGTGAGTTGTTACCATAAGTATGAGTGATGCATTTGTAATTGTGCGTCTGTGTGTTGTAAAGGATTTGACAACTGTTTACAAGTGTAAGTGATAGGTGTGCTGCTGCTGAACAGGCCTTATGTTTGATAGCTGTTGGCTCCTGTCTTTCTCCAAGTTAAAGGTTACCATTTCAAGCGTCACTGCACAAAGGTCTTATTTGTTATTCTTTGAATGTGGTTTATAACAATGGAGCACCACAGTGGTGAATTATGATTGACGGTGAGGTATTGTAGCTCTCCTGTATCAGACTTTGAATGCCTTTGCGCAATTTGAAAGTAAAACTTGTGTCTGTGTTATCTTTTATACTGTGTAAAGGTAGTTGACTTCAGTTAGTGATTTTGGTGATTACAGACGTGCATTTTGGAATAATAGTTTTACGCTACCTAGATGATGTTGATAGCAACGTGGACTGTTTTTTCATCCTCCATCATATTAATTTATATAACTCATTATGTTCAAGTTGCTCAATTTCAGGAATATGAACGGTCTTATTACAACTGTTCATCCTAATGTGATCCAGTTAGAGCAGCACAGACAGCATTGGATGTGTTGAGCTGATGTTGATCCCTGTAATTTAGTGTCATTGAGTGGGCTAATCCCCTCAGAGACTGCAGGCCAGGGCTTCAGCTCATCAGCACAGTCAAGAAGTGGAGTCCCAGTCAACACACACACACACATGCATGCACAAATGCAGGCACACACACAGATGCAAATGCGCAAACACACATACACCTCTAACTTTGCTCTTTCACGCCAGCATAGTGGGCCATCTCAGTGCTGGGTGTCACTCAGGTGCTGTTGACGCAGGGAACATTAGATCGTCTGTAGTCAGTGATGTCAGATTCTAATTGTGTCTACAGAGGCAATGTTTTCAATGTCTATATTTCAGCTCTGGGATGCAAGAGTGTTAAGAGCGAAGTGGTGGAAGTAATGCAGAGAGGATGATGATATCGAAGTGTGTAAATTGAATGTGGAGATGGAGCCGTGTGTGTGTGTGCAGTATGGCTGATAGGGCTCCCCCTCGCTCTGCACTTCCACTATTTAATTGCATGAAAGGGAAGGAGAGGAGATTGCAGGAGCCTGGCGGTGTGAGCGGAGAGAATGGATTTAGAATGTATTAGTATTGGCAGCAAGGCGCCAGCGGTGGGAGGCTGCCCCAGGCCCCTGGGCCCTTCATGGAAGTGCAGGTGAGCTGTGCCACCTCCAGCCTTGGCAGCCCCCTCCCCAATATTCCTCCATTATCGCTCCTGCCTCACTGAAAGGCCCCACCAACTGTAGTAGGGCCCACACATGGAGTGGCTCAGAGTCGTCCCCTTATCTTGATGTTTACAGGGAACAGCGATTTGCCACACGCCCTGTTCCAGCCGGACCCCACTGTTCCACTTCTTTAACTGTGATTGGGGGCCCTGCTCACCTAATATCTCCACCTAAGGGGCCACCTTGGTTGGGAGGGCTTGATATTTCCTCAGCCTGAAAAAGTGGTGCAAATCACCCCTGGAGTCTTAAACCATGAGAAATTGTTTGATACTAATGCAGCTGATATCCTGAAACGTCTATACCCCTCTCTACACAATAGGTGATATTGTTGACAACCACCCGTAGTGATTGAAGCCATTGTCCCACGCCGATCTTACCTCATAGGCATTTCCATGCAGTGAATGTCTTTGTGTAACTGCATCACTGTAATGTATCCCCTCTATAGTCTGCAAAAGAAGGAGAAGGGTCTTTACTTCATCCCTGCTGAAACTCTGTTAACTGAGCTGCTTGTCAAACAGCTGATAGTTGACTGATGTTCTCTGTTCTAACACCCTCTAACCATGGTATGATGTAACCACGAGAAACCTAGCCTTTTCTTGTTGGCATTGTTTGCCAGATACGCATGAATTTGGGTCATCTATGGCTTAGACAGTAAAATTACATAAAATATTATTGGATCTTCCATAAACACAGTTTGACAAGTCCTCCCCCCTTCTGCCCCCCCACCCCCCGGTCTCCAGACTAAAGCAGGGAGATTCTAGTGACAATAACACCAGTATAGTAGCAGCACTACCCCCTTGCTTGAACCCTCCCCTCAGGATGTCTGCATGCTAAAGGGGCACTCACACTGTGAATAAGATTAGTCTGCCTCCAAGTGTACAACATGCTTACGCCACTTGACTTTGAATCAGTACTGATTTGGAGCATTGCTGGGTTGTTGCGGGGAATAATGCTCTGGCTGGGTTTATGCAATGGCTGTTATGGGGAACCCGGCCTCGTCTGCATGCATGTTTTTAGGCGGGAGCGGCATTTTGGATAAAGCTGTAAGCTGCTTACGGCCGTGGAGAGAGGTGATTACAGAGCCCACCTCCGTAGGACTCACTGGGAGCCGGGAAGGCAACTTTTAGGTCAGCGCTGCCCGACTCCACCACGCCTCCAGAGTACCATAGTGCCACTTTCTGCCAGCGTACCGCCCAGCCATTCCTTCTTGCAGTTCCTCTCCAAGGCCCATCCTGTTTCCTGGCCTATGCTGGGGGCCTAGATAAACTCATCTGCATGCTTGTACAGTCAGTTTCACTGCATCGGGGTTGAACCCTAAATGTGCGAGCGCTGCTTTGTTTTCATGCTCCTTAGACAGATAGAATTGTTTGCTTAGTGAAGTGTCACAATGAGAGATAGTGGGTTGTTTAAGTATGAAACATTAAGACACCACTACAGACGGCATTTAGATAGAAAGAACATAGCAGACTACACATCCACAGCTTGGGTCTTTTAACTTGAGCTCAGCTCTGGTAGCAGTGATGTTGGCACTGTTCTCTGATGGGTTTTTGTCTGTCGCTGAGAGTCTGAAGCCTTCCTTCAGGCCTAGAGATAGAGAAAGCTTTTCTGTCTTGCCTGCCTTAAGGTGCTGTGGTGTGAGGATTGGCTATCACTGACCCTGCAGTAAACAGTGTGTGAAAGCAGCTGGAGTGTAATCTTGTGTGCTGTGGGATCAGAATAGGGGAGCAAAGTTTCTAAAGGAGCAACAATAAAAGGCGGCTAGAGCACCTGCAGAGTCTCGGCCCAAATAATGAGCACCTGAGCAGATTGGAGGCAACTCAATTAACGTCACTGACACTGCCAGTCAGGATAGAAAGGCAGGTACGCGGCTTCTGTTGCCCCTTTGTTCACAAACAAAAGGTTCCCTCATGTATTCAGCCTAGAGTAGGGCAGTCTTTATGAAATGCAAGACAAATAATGATTCATTGTTTACTCTAGATAGGCCTCTCTGTTTTTCCATCTGATATCGCACTCAGCATATAGGCTTTGTGCTATTAATACAGAGGAGACATGGGTAACTGTTACTCAATAGTCCAGTGGGCCTCTACAGGGAAATAAAAATATCTTGTGTCATCTGGGGGCAGATTAGCTAATGGATAAACATATCTGACATATTGACTTAGTTTTATTCTTACAAACTCAAGTTAGGGCTATTTTAGGTGAGATTTGAGTGAAGATTTGCATGAATACAAATTATGAATTAGATGTGGCACAGTGTTTTTTCCTTTTTTCAATTATTTGCTTCTTTTACATGGAAAAAAAAAATACACCACATCACTACATTACACTGTTTTTCACTTTTTTCCCTATGTGGACAAATCTCTCACTTAATGACATTAAAACCAAAATAATAAAAAAAAAATAATCTGCTTCAGAGGTTGTGATCATTCCTCCATACACAGATCTAATGTAATCCAATCCAATCTAACCAGTTATCCTCAGTTTTCTCTCTGTTGTGTTGTTCCCTAGGAAGAATCCTCAACAGGTTTTCTAAGGACATTGGTCACCTGGACTCACTGCTCCCATGGACGTTTGTGGACTTTATCCAGGTGAGTCTCACCTCGGCAGGTTTGGTCGCTGCCGCTGCAGCATGGGGAGGCCATTTCATGCCTGGCTAAGCCTGCTTTGTGGTCCGGGTCCCCTAATCTGGAAACAATTACTGTAGGATTACCCGCCAGCGCGGCCCAGCGCCTGCACAGATTTAATAAAAGTGTCTGCACATAGGTTGAGGGCGTGGCTCCCACAGTGTGGCACAACAGAAGCGGCATCTCCAGAGAATGTGTACAGAGACTAAGCAAGTGATTGGGAGAGAGAAAGGTACCAAAGAGGAAATAATGGCCACAGGACGATGGGTCCGATGTAGAGGGAAGCAGTGGGGGAGCAGGAAGAGGATGACAAGGATGATCTGTTGAGTGGCAAAGAGAAGAAGTGTGAGCAGCAGGCATGCAATGCAGTGGAGAGAGGTGCTGTAAGCATGGTGGAGGGGGAAGGGGACAGGTCAGTTGAAACAGCTCCAGAGCGGGACTTGCCCCTTGCAGCACCATTCACCTAATACTCCAGCATATTAAAGGCCCGGTCGCCAAGGGCCACCCTGATGCACAGCCAGGTTAGGTTACCAAATGCCACCATGCCACTGCGATGGCCATATCCCACGAAAGCCTGCGGAGATGAGCCAGCTCATGCACCTAGCACCACAAAGAAGGGAATGTTCGCTGCACAATTCGAGGTAGAGGAGCAGGCGTGGCTCCTTGGTTTGGGCTAAAGAATAGAACAAAGGCGCGCTGAAAACGAATCCCCCCTCCACAATGCCTGAGTGATGTTTGTGGCAGATACCCATCTCACAGGAGACAAAAGCCATCTTAAATGCTGAAAGCACAAAAGATCATACCCACAAAAGCTTTTTGTCTGCTATAGTTCCCCACATTTTGATAATAAGGTGAATAATGGCCAGAGTAAAATAATAACGTTGTGGAAGGCCCGTAAGTCCAACTGAAAACCAGTGAAAGCAGACTAGGTCATGACAGAAAACAGGCTTGAGTCCTACATACATGATACTCAGTGCACTGTATACAAGGCCTGCCCATTCCACTATGTTTCAATTATTACCAGCTGTTGACTGATATAAAATAATGTTTTAAGTATATTAGCGGGTGTTGCTGTGTAACAGTGAAAAAGAACGTGCAGGTAACTAGAGCAGTTCTCCAACAAACTGTGCCAAAATAAGACTGGACGTATTATGTGCGCGTCAATTATGCTGGTCTTTTGCTGCAAAAGAATATGGAAGGTGATTGTGAGGGAGGACAAAGGTGGCATCATCTGGACAAAGTACTTTTGTTTGTGCTTCTTTCTGCTCTTGTTTGCAGGTGTCTTTCATGGAGCAGTCTTTAATGCTTTCAGGAAGGACGATTTTCACTCTTTTTATCAAAGTATTAGCTGGACAGAAAAGCTGCTGATCCTTACCATTGTTGCTCATTCGCGGAGGGACATTTCCCCATAGTCATTGTTTAAATGGTTGTCAGGGGGGAATAAAGTGAAACTTCATAAACAATGCCCTAACTGGTTTATCTCTCTCTGTGGGGAGAGGCCGCTTCTGTGTGGGGATTTGCATCAGAGCCAAGCCCTCTATGGTGGAGTAAGCACTTCACAGCTCCTCAGCACTCCCCCCCATGCCCGTCTAACAAGGGGATTCCCTCAAGCTGGGGGAACCTGGGTACATCGTAGAGCCCTACTTTTTCCACAGGTCTCATTTAGTAGTAATTTAGTATATTGAAAAAAAGTGCTCTTTCTCTTCCCTCTTTATGGTTGGGGGACAAAGACAGAAATGTCAATTAAAAACACCTCAGGCTTTGGGGACGGTCGGCTTTTGTGTGGACTTGACCTTTAAATCCTGGGTTGCCTCTATTTTCACAGAGGGGGCAGAGGAGGAGGGCAAGACAAAAAGGGGTGAGCGCTGAGGCCTTTCAGCAGAGGATTTCTTGTGAAAGCTCTTGACCAAGTCACACCACTAACTGTGGGGTCCGCAGCTACATTCATTGGTCTTCTTAACCATCCATTCAAATTGAGTTTGTCAGCATGATTATGCTCAGATACCAGCTACAGCTGTACAATGACTAGTATCTTAACATTTTAGTGATTGTATCAGGGTCTAGTTTGAGGACCCAAATTAATCTGACTGTGACTTTCATTTGAGTGGGACTTTTCCTGGTCTCACCAATGTTAGTGGCTTTTAGGTATCCACAAATGTTGGCTCTGTGTCATCATAAATTATAGCAGTAAACCCTACGGTTGTCTGGAGAGGGAGGAGAGGGTGTGTGTGCGCACGTCCATGTGTGTGTATGTGAATAATATTACTACTGCAGACACAAACCCAGCACAGAAGCACTGAAGACACGCACACAGAGCAAAGATGGCTATTGTTTAAAAACACTGGCGGGTGGATCGTTGTGTGAGTCTCTATATTGTGGCGCATTGTGTGTCAGGCCTCTTCTGTGGCTTTGTGGGATATGAGAACTGCTGACGTAACTGTGAGCGCTGTAGGATGGGATTTCACTGGCTTTCTCTGGTTCTTTACCAAGCTGGTGACAGAGGAATGGAAGAATGCACTGGCTCCAGGCATTACACATACCAGGTTAGCCCGAGAAACACAGGAGATGGAGCAGTATGGAAATATATATGCCATAAATCCCCACTGACCATTGTTATATGACAATGCCATTGTCTTTTTGCACAAGGTGGAAAAACACAAGTGACACAGAAAGATGAGAGGGTGAAAGACGAACTAGGTTTTATTTACCTGTTTGCCGTGGTTTGCCAAAACAGTGTCAAATTAATTTAAAAAAAAAAAAAAAAATCAATATACTAAAATAGCCAAAATACTCAGTGTGTGTTTAATGAGTGTGTCTTCATGGTCAGTGTGACTGGTAACTCTCAGCAGTACCGCACATGGTCATTTGATGGCGAGCATTGGCCAGCAAAAGCCTCCAGTGAATGTATGTGTGGTCTCCCATGATGCTGTGGTCTCACCTGACTCAGCCATACACACAGGCTCTTGGTTTCTTTCTTCCTGGGAAGTCACATAACATAACATGGCCTAACTCTAATCTAGAGTCCCCCAACATGGCAATAAGATGATGATAAAGGACTTTGTGCTTCATGTGGGTGACGTTTGTATTTGTGAGCTGTTGTTTTTTTTTTTTACCCACTGTATGAAAATGATTTGTGTTTATAAGAGACACAGAGAGAGAAAAAGCGGATGATTCATGCATCTATGTGAGGGCATGCAGAGTGTTAGGCAGTTGCAGTTTGCTGGACACAAGTGATTTATAGGAGAGGGAGAGAGACTGCATTTCAAAGCCTTTCTCTTATTTCCAAAATGGGGGTGGAAATCAGCAGCTTGACTGAGCCCAAATAAGTGACTTCTTTTACCTTTTCACAGCACACAAAGGCCTAATCCTGGGACTACTTGAGCCACCAATGTAGACAGCGACTGAGACCACCACAGTATGTGTCAGACCCTCCTCACCACACACAAAACACATTGACTGCAGCTTTATGAAGTGAAAATGGCCCAGAAAGGGAAAATGTGAAGGAGGTGTCCACAGTCATTTCTTCCAAAGAAAGGCCACAGCATCTGGGCATTTAATGCTAAAATAAAGCCGAAAAGCAGAGCAGAATGGATTGGGTCACTCCTATTGTTCCAAAGCCCAAGTGGAACGGCCCTGTTTTGTTTCAGTACCACTGACCCCTACAACTTATTGTGCTCCTCTGTCAGAGAAAGTGTGGAGTGAAAAAATTCCAGTGACGACAGAGGGCTCCTTTGGTGGAATTTTCTTTACCCTGTCCTCCCTTCATTTCCCGTTTTGTTTGCGCTTTTTTCCCAGTGGCAGCCTCTCTCAGAAATATTGCACACTGTCAGTAAATAAAGGGAGGATGAAAAAGGGGTTGTAAAGAAGCGTACTGATTCCTTGTGTCTGGAGGGATGTTTAATTAAAGGGAAGTGTTTATTTTCCGCTGTGGAACAACAGTTGCTATCTGCACTGAACACAAATATAGCAATTAACTTCAATTTTCTACATTTATTTGGACATCAAAGACCTGATAGAATCATTTGGAAAATAAAGCAATTAGGGTCAGCAGAGATCTGAATGGTCTTTGGACACAGCAGTGTGCCCAGTTTGCTTGAATGGCTGAATCGCATGCGTGCAGTAGCTTTCTTTTCTTGCTAAAGAGCAATTAGTGGTAATTCTTTATTTAAACTGTTTGTATACAAAAGCTTTTATCCACTTTTATGTGCAGTGGGCTGTGGCTTGGGGAGTTTTCTGTTCCTGTGTGGTTTCATATGAGATATGGATGTGGTCTGAGGGGTGGTGCAGGGGTGAGGTGTGGGGCTGCGCGGGGGGGATAGATCACTACTTATCAGAGTCATCTGTGTGTAGTGTGGGTGGGGGCCACGGTGTTCTCCGATGCTGACATGATAAGCGCCAGACCACGCAAATGGATCACATCAAACAGGGCTTTGGCGACACAGGGCCCTGGGGAGCAGGAGGAGGCACAACTCCTATCTAATGGTTCCTGTTCCTCCTCCATCCCCTCAGATGACCCCACTGTCAGATATGCCAGCCTGACCCGGCCCTCCGTATAACCCTGACTGAAAAATTCCCAATTGGGAACAAAATTAACCAATTAACATATGTCAAAGAGCAATGTCACTACATCACCATGTCACCAGTAAGCAACAGAGGATTGAAAGACGTGCAGTTTATATAAAAATACATTTGTTCAGTTAATATTTGAGCCCCACTAGGGAAGGTTGGATAGCACGTAGGAGTAATAGCCCCTGTGCCACCATCTCACTTTGCAGTCTGGTAGCCTTCCATCAAGGCTAAGATTGAAACTTATGTACTGTGAAATTCTTAGGATCAGTTGTGCTCAGTAGCTTCCACTCACTGCTTGATTGTGTGGGCTCCACTGCAGCGATGGTTAGACTAGTAATACCCTCTTATCTAAACTGTAAATGGAATTGAGTGGCTTTTCATCATAAAACTACATTGAAAGTGATCATGCTTAAATGTGCACTTAAGCGGCTGATAACATCCGTAATTAAGGTGCTAAATTAAATTTTCATCTCTCTGGGCTAGTCTGAGACCATTGAAGGTAACAGTATGATCCTAATCTCACCCTCTTAGGAGTCATCTCTTAGGTTGTCTCTAATTTCAGGGTGTGAGCTTTCAATTTTATCATCTATCAATCGAATATGAAATATGTAACACAGTATACCTTGCAGTTTAAAAAATGGTCTCGTACATACATATGTCTGTGTTATCAGATGGGCAGTTAAAAATACTAAACTAAATCAAGTGATTTTTGTTTCATATATAGCTGGACAACCACCCACTCATTCTCATATTGTTTTAATTACATCCCAGCAGATAATTACAATGGCATTTGATATTGTCTAGTGAAACATAACCACTTAAAATTTTGATTTATTCTATCAGTAATAATGTGATACTTTTTCAGATACCTTTGCACCCAGAGGAAAGCAATATCCTAAAAAAATCTCCTCATCGCATTTTCTTCTTGCAGACATAGATAGGAATTATTAAAATCCGTATGAGAGTTTGACCATGTTCTCATACTCTCAAAATTGCCAAAGGTCGATTTAAGTGACGACATTTTAGACTCAGCTGGCAAACAAAAAACATGTAATAAGCACGTCATTTAATGGTTGAGTCAACGTGGTTCTCATTGGCCTGGCTCACGGATCAATTTTGTGCTTTTTTTTTCATTTGAGTTTTCACTTAAATCGACCCTTGGCAAACACACAGCTGTAATTTTTCTCTCATTCCGTAATATCCACTCATTCTACTGTAAGTCTGTGTCGGGTCATTAAGGAGAAACTTCTTGGAAATCTGTGGTATGTACTTGATGTTCTTATGCTTTTCTGCCTTTAAGTTTGCATCTGTTTTGATTACTGTAAAAAACCTTGAATTGCACTCACTGTATGAAATGTGCTATACACTGTAAATGCTTGCTTTTTGCTAAGGGAAGGGTGCTTAAGGAGAAATATACCAATGCTAATCCTAAATGCTTTATTTCTCTAGAGATTAAGAGGAGGTTATGTTATACAACAGATCTTTCCTGTGAGTGTTTTGGTGCTGTCAGACTCACTGCTTCCAATCCTGTTTAGGCATCAGGTTGCATGTGGCCAGTGGTCTAGATGTGTCAGGTAGCCATTAACACGGGTGATGAGTCACTGTGTTGTTGAGGGCTGTGTGGTTTGCGTGCGATGTATCAGACACCCACAGTGTGGTTCCCAGAGCCCTCTGCCAGTCACTGTGACCATGCCTGTTGGCTGCCTGCTCTGCCAGGGAGGCTTATAGGCCAGAAGTGTTGAAGGGAAAGCCCATGGGAGCCAGGGATACGAGCCGCAGTGGCCAAGTGGTAAATTCTCACCTGCTACTAAGTGAGAATTAGCACTGTGATCGTTTTCCTTTCACACTGTGAGTCACACAACCTCTGTCCCACAACCTGCTGTTACCTTTCTGTATGGCAGTGATGATCTCGCGCAAATACAACTGAAAGAGTTTCTCATGTCCGGCTTTAAAAAATAGGTCTGACTGCCCCGCTGGTCGACCACACAGGAGCAGCGGGGCTTTTGACTCAGCTGCTCATTGGTTGATGTTGTCCTCGCATCGCTCCCTCTTTTTTGTCCTTGCGTCTCAGGTGTTCCTTCAAGTCGTTGGAGTGATTGCAGTATCAGCCGCTGTCATCCCCTGGATCCTTATTCCTGTTGTCCCTCTGCTTGTTGTGTTCCTGTTCCTACGATGCTATTTCCTGCAGACCTCCAGGGACATCAAGCGCCTAGAGTCTACAAGTAGGTTTTTTCAGGGACATGTCCATTTGTGGTAGGAGACAAAGGCAGACCACAGGAATGCTAATAGACCATTGAATAAAGCCATAGTCATTAGCATAAAGGCTAAAGGTGGTGGTGGCCCATGGCTTGGCCACACGCAGTTTCCTCAAGTGAAGGGAGTTCATGACATCACATACAATGGGAAAAATGCCAAGTGGGCATGACTAGGCCATTGCAGGCCTTAGTTCATCTATTTTATTCTGGGCTGAGAGCCCAAATGCACATTGTACAGCAGGCTCCATCATCTCAAGAACAAAAGTTCCATTAAATGGCTCCTAGGAAACATTCAGGTTTTGTCTTTGGTTTTGTAAACCGAACAAATCCAAAGAAAAGATTTCTCAATAGCAGCCCTTGCATTAATTGAAATTGTTTGGCATCAGGGGCATATTAAATGTTGATGTGTATGTGTACGTATGATGTGTCATTCATAGGAACTTGGCAATGTATCATCAGATCTCCAAATCACACCTTATGATGCATTAGACAGTAGGTGGAGCACCGTCTAACACCGCAAATGTGAGAAATAGAGGTTCTTTGAAACAGAGAATATTTAGTTGGTTGGAAATATCCTGGGATGAGTCATCATAAAAATAGGAAGCATGAAAGTGAACAGCTTTCCAAAACCCTGTGGGAAGTTTTATTTGTATATGGAATAATAATCAAATCACAAAGGAGAACTGAACTCTTTTGAGTTGAACACCTTGATCCAAATGTAAATTGTTGTTTGTATGAATCTACACAAATTGATCTGGCCTGTATGTTTTTTATAGCTCGGAGTCCTGTCTTCTCCCACCTTTCTTCCTCCCTCCAAGGCTTGTGGACCATCCGTGCCTTCAGAGTTCAGCAGAGGTTCCAACAAATATTTGATGCAAATCAAGATCTCCACACAGGTTAGAAGAATTTTGATTTGTGCCAAAAGTGTCAAAGATTCAGGGTCTTGACTTTGACAAGTCGATTCACAGGAGTGCTGCTTTGGATGTGTCTTTTTAGCAACTGCTGTGGCCGGGCTGTTGTCGCTGTCAAGGAAACATTCCTATCTAAGTTGTCTGGTTGTGTTGTTTGTCCACAGCGGCCTGGTTTTTATTCCTGACAACTTCTCGCTGGTTTGCTGTACGTCTTGATGGAATCTGCTCAGTATTTGTCACCATTATTGCCTTCGGCTGCCTTTACCTGAGGGATGGTACTGCATGGGCTTATGATACGCCACACTAATTCTACTCTACTATACTCTACACTTGTGCAATACATTATTGATCTATGACATCCATTCTTGAAGCTGTGAAAATAAACCAATTAATGTGTGAATGTATGTTTATTTGTTTCCTAATATCACAGGCCTGGAGTCGGGTGCGGTGGGTCTTGCTCTGTCTTATGCGATGACACTCACAGGCATGTTCCAGTGGGGTGTCAGACAGAGTGCAGAGGTGGAGAACATGGTGAGAGTGAACACATATTTCCATGGATTTATCAGACATATCAGTTAGTAATTTTTGTGGGTAATTATTGGTATTGCTGGAACTTAATATGCAGTTTAGATTTGGTTCGACATCACTTTCCCATTTCAGATTTCTTCTCTGAAAATGTCTCAAAGAGTGATTCAGGATTGAATTCCCTATTTTTGGCAAGCAAACTGTGAGTTCAGTTTGGCCATGTAATGCCAGGAGATATGATCAGACATGTGAAATGGGTAAAACATGCCAATGAATATGTATTGTATTCCCAGTTCAAGCACTATCACTCCCAGAGGGAATACACAACATCACCATGTCACATATTTCAAAGAGAACCTCTTTTCATACATATTTTTTGCTCAGGAGCTGTGCTTAATTTTAACATGAATGATTTGAGTTAAAAAATGAAGGAAATGAAATTTGTACTAAGGCTACTGCTGACCAATGTCTTGTCCAAAAACCTGGATGACTCCTTTTAATTTGACTAAACAACATATCTGAAACCACTGCATAGCCTCTTGATAAGAATGGGATCCTTAAAAGGGAAGTCTGGATTTTTTGTGATCTATTTTTATTCTCTCTTTTTTCACTGAAGTTGATGCTTTGCCTTGTACTGGACAGGCAGCCCCTGGGCCACACTTCAATCAGCTCCAAAAGGACTGTGTGATACATTTAAGGACACCATGGAATTTGGAAACCTGTTACCTCTGGACAAGAACAATTATTTGAACTGTCTTCAAATGGAAATAGGTCCATTTGAACACCCATTCAAATGAAATTCAAATGGATTGTCTTCCCTCGCTGTATGTCAACTATCCATGTCAAGAAACAAAAAAGGTTTCCCAATTCCCAATTTGTCTCATGCAGCAACTTCAGTAGAGAACATTGGTCCAGCAAACAGCACAGGATTTAGTGATATGACGTAGCAGCTCTGATTCACCGCTACACACTGCCGTGGCATCCTGTTGGCCTGAGGTAGTGCTTTTGGAGCTGAATGACGTTTGACCCTATTTGCATCCACACTGTGTAGTCTGCCTGCACAGTGTGAGGTAAAATACTGACTTTTGTCAAAATTTTATCCACTGATTGACAAAATCATAGGTGAGTCATCATTGGTGAGTATTAAATAAGAATAGATGTCAGAAATTCCAAACTATTCCTTTAAGTGTGAACCGGATACAGTGGTACTCTGCACCCCAATCTAACCTTAATCATATATAGAAAGGCCCAGGTAGCCTAGCTAGAGAGGATTTGGCATTCATTTATTCATTTTGGAAATATTGTAATAACATGAGTAGGGGTAACACTGCTTACATAGTAAGATACTCAAGTAAGGGTAAGAGAAAACAGGATATTTTAGGTATTTTTAAGATGTGTTGTATATTGCAACATTGTAGCATTTGTAGCATCTGTCATCTTAAATTTTGCAGATGACTTCAGTGGAGAGAGTGGTTGAGTACACCGAGCTGGACAGTGAAGCACCTTGGGAGACGGACAAAGAACCTCCGTGTGATTGGCCCAAACATGGTTCCATCACCTTTGACCGAGTCAGCTTCTCTTACAGCGCTGCTGGGCCTCTGGTCCTGACGAACCTGTCTGCTGTCTTCACATCCAGAGAGAAGGTTCTCCTCCTTATTCCCAGTTATCCATGCTTACTGGTGTGCACAGCCCATGACTTTGGTTGATATGCAGCTTGTGTAGAAGGTGTGAAGCTGTTCTTTCTTATGTGGCATTATTTCCAAATCAATTATTAAAGGGACACCATATTGTGCTGCTGAATCTCCAGGACTATACCATTTGTGATTCATGGAATACATATCATGTAATTAAGACTGTTCAAGTGGATCCATTTGTTCCCATTTGCATTTTGAGTTACCTGACGGTGACAACTGTTTATTCACTGTAAGAGAGAGGAGAAGCAGAGGGAGAGGTGAGAGGAAAGAGAGAGGCAGGCAGAGGGAGATGGATGAGGATGATTGAAATTGTGTTTAATGCAGGGGGTGTATTTTGCATGGCTACGGTTGGCCAGGGCGGCTGATTTCACAATGGATGGGTTGATAAGTGGAGAGGCCCCGGCTCTGACAGCCCATGGGAGGGTTCTCCGCTGCATGCCATGGGGGTGAAAGGCTTTGTGCATCCTGACAGTCCCCCTGAGACCCTTTTCACAGGGAGACCTGCACCTACCACTTGCAAGGTCGTTCTTACTCCATCCCTCATCACAATCACATCCATAATCATATAAAAACACACCCACCTCAGTACCACAGACCTACACTTAGCGCAGAGTGAGGTGTCTTGGTAGGAACGCATCACTTAACCCAAAGACTTTCCAAACCAAAATCAGCAATGCTCCCTGCTCGTGCTTTTAGATAAACAGCGATTGTACAATATGGTTTCCTAATCGAATATAGTTACTTCTTTGTATTTTTTGTCTGCATTGAGGGCATTTGATTAGTTTTAATGCAACAACTGCAGCTGTGCCAGAGAGGACAGTTGGGGGTCTCAGCTGGACTGGGAACTGTGTCCATTCATTGAAATGCACTTTTTATGATAACCCATTTCAGGGGATTTGATATACAAAGGTCGCAGTGTGTACACTAGAAAAAACTGGACAAAACATAGTGGGGAAACAGAAGGAAGGAAAGAATTAGCAGTGTTTGGGTCAGTCAATGACATCAGAGAGTAAAAATGAAAATAAAAAGTGGGTTAGCCTCTGTTTATGTATTTGAAATTTCACCTTGATTATAATTATTTATGTTGTGTTTCACAATGACATAATGTTTCCATAAAATATAGCAGAATTTAATTCCAAATTCTTAAGTCTTGAGTCATCAGCATGTCCAAAATTCCCAAACAAAATAATACACTTCAAATATGACCAGCATTGTATTAAGGCAGGTTCACCTGATGGAGCTTTTCTTGCTAAACATTTATGTCTGCGACCTCTGATGAAGTTTGAAACACATCAAATAAATGTTAAACAAATGCTGACCTTCTGTCAAGCATATTTTCCACTATAATTTCAAGTCTTGGGGCTGCGGCTGTGCAAAACTGGATACATTTTACATGCTTTAGAATAGATATTTAGTTGTAGAATCATATCCATCAATATCTATGTGTTTTATTTACATTCTGTGTTCTGGATAAAAGCTTTAAAGGGCATTTTTTAATTTTCTTTTTCATGATTGTGTCATAACTGGTGGAATTTGGTAAAGCACATAAAAATATATCTTGTCTCTTTACCATAGGTTGGCATTGTTGGACGCACTGGTGCTGGTAAAAGCTCCCTCATCTCTGCCTTGTTCCGGTTGGCAGAGCCTGAAGGACGAATAACCATTGATGGTTTTCTGACCTCGGAGATTGGTCTGCACACCCTGCGTCAGAAAATGTCTATCATTCCACAGGTATCCTTTTAGAATAACCATTTACGGCTTCTGTGTCTTAACATTAAAATGGTATGCAGTAACCAAAGGCTACAACTTGATGGAATGAGAAAAAAAAAAAAAAAAAAAAAAAAAAACTCCAAAAGTCTTAGATATTGAAGATGAGGTGTTACTGTAGACTTTCAGGATGATTGTATGCTATACTCTTAATACTGCGATGCACTACTTGTCTTTACAAAACTGGTTGACTTCTGCTTTGACATCTTCTGTAAGGTTCTGTATTTCTGCCATTCCCAATCATGCTGCACAGTCACCGTCAGATGAACGCTGGTAACAGAAACCTTCACGCTTTGGCCTTCTTTTTTATACGCCTGTCTTTTTAAAAGCTAAAACGAGTGAGGAGAATTACAGTCGTCACTCAGGGGATTTCTGAAAGTGAGACAAACGGATGCCTTGAGACAGTTTAACTTTATTTCCGCTTGTTGAAACTGATACGGCATTAAGAAAATGCCAGCCTGCGGGTGAGTGTCAGCAGAGTGGAGGGAGGGGAGAAGACTCCCACGGCCTGTACTGTGAAGAGAGCAGTTCCCCATCCCTGACAGAGGATTAGCCCTCTACCCCCCAAACATGGGAAAGCTGCTTAGGAGAAGTCTCCCCCATCCTCACAGTTAGAGTCCCCTTGTACACCGTCACTTAGCCCAAGACTCAAACATTTCGTTGGGTGCAGCCAAGATGCCCAAAAACAGTTTCATTAATGCTTTTCTATGGATTTGATAGGTTTCTGGCATTGCTACGACTTCAGATAAAGTTTTACTCTTATTCCAAACTAGTTTTGAGATGGGTGTGATGTATGTTTGATGTGATTTTGTTTACTCTTTCTGCTAGGGGGGGATAGCTACATGAAGTGGCAGGTTAGGAGTTAGTACAACTTCAACTGGAAAAGCATCTGTACACACTGGATTGTGTTTGGATGATATGAAGTATTACCAATATTATGAAGAGAAGATTTTTTTCCCCGTACTATGCTCTTAGTTTTAAAAACTTGTCGAAAGAGAGCGGTCTCTATTGAATTCACATTTATACATCCGGACGCCCTTTTTTATTCTCAGAGATACAGTGATATTTCAGCAAATGGGAAATATCTCAATATAAAATGCTTGTTGCCTTACCTTGTGATGTGGAATCTTCAGATTCTGATATGTATTCTGTACATTGCCAGTGAGGAGCTTGATTATTTTCCTCCCACAGATTTGATTATGATAAACTTTTATTAGTATGTGGCATTAAAAAAGGATCAATTTCAGATTCTATTGAATTCTCAGGAATGACTTAGTAAAAATGAATTCCGTGGCAAACAGAGGGCTTAGAATTGTTGGAGCACATAATCGGTCTATGGAAAGCTGTGCTTGAAAGCAGTTTTTCCAACCTAACATTGAATCCTCAATTAAAGTGTGTCACAAAACTAGTTTGAATTGGGACTTCAGCAGGCTTAATGACAAGGTGGTCTTCTGGTGACAGAGGGAAAAGCTCATTGGAAGTAAAGAGGTGGAAAATTTTCTAAGGCGCTGGAAACGGGGATGAAGTCTGAAAGCTTAATATTTTTCCTGTTAAAATCGGTTGGAAATTGAACAGTTAGTCCTGAGTTTTCGGACTTAAAGGTCTGTTGAGACATGATTTTGTGTTTGAGGTGTGTGTGTGTGCCCTCTGTATGTGTATATCCACATGATTGCACTCTATTGCTGCTGCTGCATATGCTCTGTCCTGCAGGAAAGCAGCAATCAAGGCATGGAGGTCTGTTCTTATAGATCAGTATTGCTTTAACATAAACACATAATGCCCAGCCTTTTACAACCATTGTGTACTTAACTCACACTCCTGGTCTAATCTTGCAGTTGCCAGGTGAACATTTCCTATCTTGATTTGAGGTCAGATTAATATCTTGAGTAAGCTTGATTTATCACAATGCCGTGTCTGTGCCGAGGATACAATTGATCCCTGACAGTTGCGGATGTGGACAGTTGCTTGCTGCTCTGCTTTATCTCCCTCTTCCCATTCACACTCATTAATGTTTTTTCAAATGGTCATCATGCCCATTTAAGTGTCATAAATTCAGTATTATGTTCCAGAAGAAAGCCCTGCTGTATTTGCTCACTGATAAAACAATGAGGAAATGATACTATGAAAACCGTATCTGCAGTTGTATTGTACCACGAGGGGTGAGACTGTCTGTTTATGACCACCTAGGAGAGTCCCAGTAAGCGTTCAGTAAATCACTTCAACATTGCAAGAGGATTTATGAATAAGTATCTGACCTGACACAAAGAGATGTAGCCCTGCTTCTGTTTATCAGGTTTACCGCAAACAGAGCGGCATGCTGGAACAGTGCCTGTGGACTGGCAGACAGTTCCCACTGCACTGTAATAAAGAGCTTTATTTACTCTCTTAAAGATGGCTGTGTGGCTGAACCTTGATACAGGTGTGTGGCTCACCATAAATACATATCTTGGGAATCTTAGCTGCCTGAGATCTGAGACTATCCTTTCATGAAAGAAGTCAACTGATGTGATAGCTGCTCTTCACAGATGCTTGTGTGTTTAAAGCTGTGACTTTTGGCTATTAAAACAAAGATTATTTTAATGCAAACACATATGTGCTTTGTGTGGTAACAATGGGCAGATGGCACTTTTTGTGTTGCATTATATATTCACATACCAAGTTCAGACAACCTCTGCTCAGTTATTCCCAACCAACACCGGAGCACAAGCTCTGGTTTTCCATGTAAAAAGATCAACTTATTGAAGCATAGTGGGCCAGGGCGTTGAATAGGGCTCCTGAGTGTAGCAAGCTCTTTGTGAACATCTTTCCCTCACACATAGCCTAGCGGCGCTCTATAAAGCCTGTCTTAACCCTTTCATACATATTCCCCCTTGTCATTATCTTAACTGGCCACGGCCTTCTCTTTCTATATCCATCTATCCCCAGGACCCAGTTCTCTTCACGGGCACCATGAGGAAGAATCTGGACCCTTTCAGCCAGCACACAGACGAGGACCTGTGGAATGCACTCCAAGAGGTACTCCAGCGTGGCTCTGAATGATTCCCCCTCGCCGGCCCAGGGGGGGATCCCTCTGTCCCCCTGCACAATGCTGCCATTCAGCCTCCCTGCTCGCCACAAGTCATGGGGGGAAATCCCATTAGGGCCGTGGGGCCCAGCTCAATGTGCGGCTTGTAACTGGGAACCATTGAAAGTGCTGGGGGAGATGTGTTTGGGCAGTCAGGCCAACCGGGATGAAGGCTCCCCCCACAGTGAAGGGCTCCAGCTCCTGGTCCTGTCTCTGAATGGGTTTGGTGGCCTGGATTAAAGCTAGAGGCTGGCCACAAGAGAGCACTGGCCAAGGTCATCAGTGGACCTGGCCCTGCATTGTGCCAGGCGGTTAATGGGTGTGTTTGGATGGCTCTTTAAAGACATCCCCATAGGAAGCCTTTATGCAGGAGTAATGAAGGGTTGGGGCTCTGCTCTCCCTCTCTGCAGGTGCAGCTGAAGGCCGTGGTGGAGGAGCTGCCCAATAAGTTGGAGACGGTGCTGGCTGAGTCGGGCTCTAACTTCAGTGTGGGCCAAAGGCAACTGGTGTGTCTAGCCAGGGCCATCCTCCGGAAAAACCGGATCCTTATCATCGATGAGGCCACAGCCAACGTGGACCCGAGGTCAGGGGACACTTTCATCCATTGATAATGTTCCATGTCCATGTTGGGTCAGTTCATTACATGTGTAACATGTTGCCTGTAAACCTGTTTAATCCAAATGGGATTGTTTGCTCTGATGCTAACCACTAATATTTCTGTATGAAAATCATTTCACATTGGTCTAATACTAATTAGGACAAAATTAAATATCACTTAATTAAATAAAATTAAATATCTTCAGCTGAATATTCTGGCAATATTGTAGGATGATTGTTACTGCTTTCATAAAATGTTTACCCTGGAGATTTTTAATAAACAATCATTAGATATGAATACCAAGCAGGTAGAGTCAAATAACAGAACAGCTAGAGCAGTGTAATAATTTCAGAAAATTGCATTCCTTTTCTGTGATGCAGCCTTTAAAAAAGGCTTTATTAAGATATCAGAAATCCAAAATCATCACTATAACAATGTAATACAGATACATAATCTAGTCCTAATATCGGTATTATGATGCACAATTGCTTTTCTGGGCAATGTAGTGCAGTTCAAACAGAAATTAATCTTTAATCAGACAAATCTGTGAAGAACAGAGCAAGCGTTGGTAACATTAGATGGAAGAATGTCACACCCGTCAGTCACAGGAAAATATAACGAGATGCAACACAGTACTTGATGGTAAATTTAAGATTATGTAAAAGGATTACATTTAGCTGTTGACTTATATGAGCATCCCTACTGTACTGTAAACAGCCACTAAGTTTCAAAAATGAATACACTTGCAGTAGGCATTTGAATAGTTTTTCAGAGTATTGACAAACACAACACCAGTTATAACAATCTGTAGAATCAAACCAGATAGGATGCACTACAAAAAAGTATAAAGTGAATGCATCTCTGTGAAGTAAAGGTCTCCTGGTACCTTCTGCTGTATAAATGTCTCTACAGCTGCACATACCTTGCTGAAGATTGGTCATTGTTTTGTGTCAAGTAAAATCCCTGCCCAAGGGTCTATAGGAAGAGAGTTTTGTTTCTGCTGAGGTGTTGTGTTCCCTCGCTCCCTTAGAACTGACAGCCTCATCCAGCACACGATCCGGGACAAGTTTAAAGAGTGCACAGTCCTCACCATTGCTCACAGGCTCAACACTATCATTGACTGTGACAGAATACTGGTAAGTAAGGGCACAGTGGATTTCCATTGTTTTTCAAGCACCCCAATCAGTAGCTTATTATGAATAAACTTTAAAGTAGACTCATACTTATAGAGAATAAGATCACAGAAAAGCAGAGGAGAGACCAGTGCAAAAACAAATAACCAGTTTCTGGAGCAATTCAGTCCTGGCAGCCATAACATGGTACATGGCCTAACACAGACCATGTAGCAGAAGACTGATTTCCCATCATCGATAATAAATTGATCTTTGACATTTTGTCCTAAACAGAGCCAAAGTAATATGTTGGCTGGCCTATATTATTGGCCAATATCAGCTTATCACATATGTAACAGTATCTGTTGGCCATTACATAAAAACAAGACAGTGCATAAGTGTCATCATTAATATTTTTATTTTTTATTTTTTTATTTTTAGTTTAGTTTCCAAATCTTTGTTTCCAAATCTTTGTATATAGTGTTGACAAAGCAGCAAATCATAACTGAGCAGATTGTGTTGAGAGGATAGGACAAGCTAAGATAGGACATTTAGTGTTGAGTTCTAAAATATCAAGCCTCCAGTGCATATGAGTACAACTTTTTGATTACCAAATTTGAGGATTCCATGCAGCAATTGTGTTGTTATGTATGTAAAAATGTATTGGCCAATATATCTCTATTGAAGTTTTTTTTTTAATGCCAAATATCGGTATTGGCCCATCAAATCAAGCCTGGCTCTAGTACTGAATACACGATACACTGTAAAATAGCCTGTGCAAGGTGCCTGTCTTGTATTCAGGCTACTGTATAACACTGAACATCTGAACCATACCTGTGGTTCAGAGCTGGCAAACGCATCTTTCATTGTGAAAGCCTGACTCCGCAACGTTTCTGGAGTTTTAATTCACTGCTCCTATTCTGCTGCAGCTGGGCTGATTCCTCCCTCACAGCGCTTCCTCTCGTTCTGTCTGTACCCCAGCCTGAGCCCCATGCCACTTGATCTTTGGCCTCTTCCTGCTACTGCCTGCAGAGGTGCCAATTAGTGCCATTTGTGGCAGCATTTGTTTGCCGTCTATGAGGACAGGGCATGACCTGGTGGTTGGGCGGTCACCGAGAGGACAGAGGAGAAAAGCCAAGTATCACACAGCAGGGACCGTTTCACACCTACACTTGTGTTAAATGCCCCCAGATTGTTACGCTGTCCAGGAGAACTGAGTCGGGACCCACCTGAATTGCCTCATCCAAATCTTGAGCTGTACCATATTTTGGCACTGAATGCTTTGAAACTGAATATCTGAATATCCTGCTACTAAACTGTCGATTATGACAGCAGCTGCAGAATTCTTCTGTTCAAGCTCACCACTCACCAAAATTGGGCTTAAGTTGTTACAAAGCACTCCTCACCATTGTAAGGAGATTTTTCTTGTTTAAATTTGTCTGTAATATAATTGTAGACTTTTCCGAAGTCCTTGAATTGGTACTTTGCTTTGTGTGGTTTACATGGAATGTGATGACAGAGAAATTATGGTAATTTTCTAGAGAGTGGAGAAGGTATGATTGTTGGATTTGACAGAGGGCCACCCTTGAGCCGCTCAAATGCCTGGATAAATGCACGGATAAATGACTGATCTTCAGTCTGTCAGTGTCAGCGCAGTAGACTTTCACACTCCACAACATGCTATGCTCATTGTCCATGGCACTGTCGAGCAGAAACAGTCACCCATGTTTGCTGTTGGCATGAGTCACATAAAATGGAGGGTTCAGAGGTGCAGAGAACTACTGTTTCCCCTTTCACCTTGCACTGTCTGCCTGCATCGCTCAGCAGTGAAACCGCTGAAATGTTAGTTTTCAAGAAGTAAAGTATACAGGTGGTGGCACACACACGCCCAGCTTTGAGTGTGTGTGATTGCAGGTTCTGGATGCTGGCAGGATCCAAGAGTATGATGAGCCATATGTGCTGCTCCAGAACCAGGATGGACTCTTCTACCAGATGGTCCAACAGACAGGCAGAGCTGAGGCCGCCTCCCTGCTCCACACAGCCAAACAGGTGACCACACCTTCCTTTGTCCCGGGACTGTGCTGTCACTGAATGTAGTCCAGCCTTGGCACACTAATCTCTGACTCTGCCTTTAACTATAGACCTTATTGCTCACCTCCAAAATATACAGTTGAGCAACATAAAATGTGCATAACCCTGACAATGCAAAGACGCTTGATTACCATTTTAATTTAAAGTGCCTACTTGGAGCATTGCGACACCATAACATTAATTTCAAGAGAGAAATTGCCCCTTTGTAGATTTACATCCTCTGATCTTATCAAAGAAGCTCTCCATATAATCTTTTTTTTCCAAAATGTAATTTTGAGATCATTTTAGAGATGATTCTAGAAAAGCAGCTTTCTTTGCACTATATCTATTTTGAAATATTGGGTTTAACTTCATCGTGATTTGGGATAAACTTTCTATGGGGATTACTGTAATAGAGAATGTCCATATTTTTTCCCTGTGAAATTCATTTGTGATGTATTTCCCCTTCAGACACTGAGCAGATAAGAGCCGGCTATTCATTGTTCAATTTCATTTTATGTGCATCTGTCTGGGACTACAGATACCGTATTGCAACTTCAAACAGGTCTTTGTGAAATAAGAAAAAGTAGGCATCATTTCATTTTCTCTCTGTCCCTCGCACAAATTTATCAGCAAAACTGTATCTTCTCAGCCAGAGAGTGAAATGAGTAAAATACTGATTTCAAAGACTCAGCACACTGTGGTATTATTTAGTATCGTCTTACCCTGCACACTGGCGGATTGGTAGTGACATTGTTCAAGCCCTTACGTTTCCTTTCTTTATTGTAGGGTGCTCTCCTTAGATCAGATTACTGCAACATCCATAACTGTCTTGCACCACTTATTAAATACAGAGATGGTCCACAGGCTGAGTGTGAAGTTTCTATAGTTGTCAGTCAAGGTTTAAATACATCAAATAATCTGATACCAACCTCCAGCTTCTTTGTCCTCGCTGAATGAAAAGCCCAGAGTAGGCAGTATATCTGATGTCGGGGCCAGACTGTTTTCACTTGTTTTCCTCCTCTTTCATGAACTTTGTGCTCTTGAAATTGTTGGTTTGTCATCGCCTCTTTGTATGAGGGAAAACAAGCATTCTATGGACATTTTGAACAAACATTGATATCTTCCGAGGCAATTTACAAATTGCTCAGGTTAGGAGCCAGTGTTAGAGAAAATGAAGCCTCTAGATAATTTTAGTGATTATCTCAGATACATTTTCCCCTGAATTTCACAGTTGTTTCAAGACTAAATAAGCCACTTTTGCATGCTCCAGCGGGTGACAAATCCTTCCACCCAGCTCGGGATCTGTCATAAATCAGACCTTAGCAGATCTTAGCTCAGATTAGACTGTGTGTTTGTATTCTGTGACACCGCTTCCCTGATACCCTTCCAGGTTTACATGAACAAAAGCCGAGTGGCAGACGTGCAGCGTGCCAAGGACAGCTGTGTCATCTTCGAAACGTCACTTTGACAGTGTGGAGAGCTGCTGTGACCCTTGTGCATGCCACCACTGACCAAATCCCTTACCATCAAAGGTGACCAAACACACTCGGTCTTTTATAGTAAAATGTCTTTTAGACTCCCAGTAGACACACTGTAGTAGTATGTGCTACCCTTGATTGGCACAGCCCTTTGGTTTGTAACAGAAAAGAGGCAAGTGTCTGAGGCAGGTTGTGCTTTTATTGGCAGCGTATTACTGTATGGCTGTTTATTGATTACACTCCGCTATGTTTATGTATGTGTGTTCTGGCCTCCTGGGTAGCTTTAATCCTGCACTGGCGCTGGAAAGAGTTGAGATATTGGATGTGTTTATCCTGGTGCAATAAATTATTGGTGACTTAAATTATTCCAGTCAAGACAAACATTACTTTGTAGCGCTGAGAATCTCTTTGAGGTATCTGGAGTATGCTTGAAGAAAACAAGAACCTGAGAGGCAACAACAATGTTTTCAATAATTATTGTGCCTTAATCAGAGTATCGATCCTTTATAAATGCACTGTAATAACTGATTGGTCTTCTTGCACTTTGACCACAATGTTTATATTGCTACCTCGGTTCTTAGTCAGGAAATGACATTAGCAAAGGTCAAATGTGAAGCGTCTTGCTCTTGCAGTTATATTAACACCAAAGAGCAAGTGGTAGACTCTGTCGATTTAATGTCGCTGAAGAGATTTTTTAATTTGGAAAAAAAATGAATGTATTATATCTTTTATTCTGTTATTCTGTTCATACAGAACAATTGGCTCCCATGCTTTTGAAACCCTATTACTTTTTTTTATTATGGCAACAAAAATAGGAAATTTACCACCGCCTTCATGCAGCAGAATGAAAATGTGTAGCTTTCTAATTTACACAGTCATTCAGTGTTTATTCTCTGTATCTTCAGTGTTTGGTTTTATCCCAGTGCTTGAGTTTATTAAAGCTGCAGTAGTGACTATTATCTAGTATTTCAGTGTTTCAGACTGTCTTTTAGTTATTAATGAGCCATGCAAACCATTTGAATGTAATTCCTCGAATAAAACGATATTACTTGAATATTTTACTGATGTCTTCATTTTGCTGATACAGCACTGTCTGCTCTTATTACTCTGAATCACTAACCACTTCCCTCTGCTGTTGCTCATATCCAGTTATTTAAATGCTGTGTTTTGCCTCAGGTCAGCGGTTACAACTGGTCCTAACCATGATACTACAAATTGGTAAGTGGTAAAGGGAAAAAAACCCAGTGACTACTATGTGGCGTCAAGTGATTTTTAAAATTCTGCTTCATGGCTTTTGGTATTTACTCTTCATTATTTTAATGTTTGAGAAGCACAATGTGAAAATTAAGTCCTAATTAAAATATAATGTTGTCATCACCAGCTCAATTAGAAGAAGAGCTGCTTAACTCCCCTTCACACCGACAACAATCAGAGCCAATGATCCCACATTCAGAGATGGCTGTCAGTAAACACTTAGCCTGGTATAAATGGCAGTATTTAACTAGAGCCCAGATTTGGGTCGTGAACTGGGGGCCATCAGTTGCTTTTAAAGCTGAGTGATTTACACAATTCATTAAAGCCAGTGAATCTTCAGCCAGCGTCATATTAAATGGTTACTTACTCTCAAATAGCCCCTTGGGAGTTGAATTGTTGGGTTGCGAATAGATTAAAGTTTACATTGAAAAGAGAAATTGAATTCAGAGGTAATCAATAGCATAATGGGCCAGTGAGAGGAGCCTGCTGCCTGAAATGAAATTACCATATTTTTAATCTTAATTTTCCACTCTGTTTATCTGACAGTGTGGATGTGCAATCCAAACAGATAATGAGAGAGTGGGATATTGACAGTGGGGTCCTCTGGAGTGCTTGTTTCAGTGATTAAACGCTGTGATCTGTGATTACTTTGTGTCGGGTGTCAGGCTGGCGGCCAGGGCCCGGGGAGACGCAGGCACATAGCAGCTGGAGCATCATGGGTCTCCGAGGTGCTAATACACCTGACACAGCATTGACAGCATTCTAAACCCTATCAGGGACTGCACCACACGGCAGCCGCCACAATAGCAATACTCAGAGCACTATCTACATCAGAGTCAGCATATATCCTCTCTGCTCTCCCCTCGATAACAGCCAACACAAGAATGGCAACAACAAAGTTTGCACAATAAGTATTATTAACCTGATACCTTCCTACGCCTCTCATAATAGGGCCATTTTAAAACATATCTGAATAGGTGTGCAAATAGCAATGCCGTCAACATAGTGCTGATGTAGCTTTAATAAATAGATGTCTGAGCGACAGAAAGAGAAACCTGGCCGGCCACACAATGAAGTTTAATCCCAAAGAAATAAAATACAAAATAAGAGTCAGCACAATGACGAGGCAATGAATGAAATGATGGATGAATTCAAACTGTGGCAGTTAGCCTGTCCACACTTTAAGAGACAAGTGATACGTCGGCTGATCTGAGGACGCGATACATTTTCTATTCAGTTAAAGGTGTATTATTGTCAGTTGAGAGAAGCATAATGTAACAAGTATCTCTAACAACTGAAAGTGCTGGAAATTGTTAAAAGTTGTTTTGTTATGTTGTAATAAAGAAGTAGTTCCATGGCCATTTTGGGCTGAAGAGACAATGCTGTTTTATTTTTTATTTTTTATTTCTTTTTTAAACTTTTGTCACACAAGCATTTTCTTTTGTGATGGATACCGCTGTTTGACAAATGGAAACAAATTGCATGGTGCAGGCATCTGAATGGCAGGGAGTTGGGGAGTGTCAGACTCGGTGCTGAAAGACGATGGAGCAAGAGCCTCAAGTTTTTGTGGGCAACTCAAACCTGACTGATCCCAGCATAAAGTACTTGTTGAAGAGAAGGAGAAAAGGAGAACAGGATTTCGACAGGCTGCAGTGAAATTAGGAGAATTGACTATGGCGGCTTTGTTCCTGGCTGGTGACATGGGGTGGGGGAGATGGGGAGGCTCGAGCGATTCCCCAGAGACGGTGCGCTCAGCCTTTCTAAAGTGACTGCAAACTGAATATCTGACAAGTTCTCAAGGCCTGACATGACTCTGTGTTGCGCTATGAAAAACAAGCAACAGATATCACCTTTTAAGATATATGTGGTGACACCGGTTGTAGTGTGATAGAAAATGGCTTTTTATCTTGTTAAAAATAGAGGTTTTTCCGCCTCAATTCGGAATATGTTGATGCTCTATTTTCTGGATTGTCGCAACAACCTAGTTAGACCTAGTTTCTCCTGTGACAGACTTTGTGCAAGTATAAAATGAGAACTACCAAATGTTGATTTCAAACTTCCCACAAGACTTAGAGGTATAAGTAGCAATCTCTCTGGATCTTGTATTTCTCATCTCAAACGAGCAGCAACACTGACTGCCAGTTGTTCCTCCCAGTGTAGACACGTGAGATTTTATTAGCCACACTGCGTCACGGTGCCTCAGCAGTTTAGTGACCACCCCAAACTGACCTGACAGACTGGACTGCTAATACTGCAAACAGTAATTACAGGTCACGGGTGTAATTGATGATTATGCCTCATAAGCTCTCGGGCTATGGCATGTTTTTAACTATGTGGAGTGTGAGTAATATTCCACCTTCAGTGTACAGTTTGCTCAAATTCATCAACAAAGCCTTGCAACTTAATTTCAGCTTTTGTATTTATTCATTTATTTATTTATTTTACAGGAAAAATGCACAAAGCAATGGCCAATCTATCTATATTTTTTTCATCAAAGTTATAAAGCATCCTATTTTCTTATTCAGTGACCAAAAAGAAGAAAATATAAAAGCACTATGGGAAAACAAATTGTCTTAGGGAAGCCTGGAGTTTTACCTGTCCCTGCAGCTTTGAACCGGCTAATGTGGCCCTTTGAAAGGCCACCAAAGGAAACCCCTTTGCATGGTTTAGCCCTAAATCCCGGGCATGCTCTGTCACCTTAGAAAAATGCAGTTTGATTCTTCAACTGCGAGAGAAAGAAGCAAAGTGGAGAGCTAGACAATAGCGAAGGGCTTATCTCATCAGTAAATAAGGCTTATTGCTTAAGGCTGTAAAAGGCAATGCTTATTGGTGATGTCATCCCTTTGTGGAAGATTGATGAAGCTTGAGGCAGGGGCCATAGTGTGTGTGAGTGTGTGTATGTGTGTGTGTGTGTGTGTGTGCATGAGGAGGGACTTGTGCAGCAAGCTCAAGAGTTTTTAACTTTTGCCTGTAGAGGTTGATATAATTTAAAATGTATGACATATATTTTAACAGTTGCTGCACTAAAATTGTAGTCTTTGGTGGTAAACTAACCCAAATGCACTTCAAAGTTCCATCTGGCCAGGGGGCTTTTATCCTTGGCTATGAGAGCGGTTGATGTTCTGTGCATGTAAACGTGAAGCTTTGGGTAAAGGTGGGGACAGCTTGTGTCCCCCATTATTGTCTGGTTGCATTTGCGTGAGTCCAAGGGCCCACTGTGTCTTTTAGGGTTACTTTCTCATCATTTTTCCTAATGTAGAGACCCACAGGGTTGGTGGCAAGCTCACAATGCGGCCGTTGTATGGTTACTGTCAGCTCTCTCAAATAAGGCTTCCTGTTCATTAGACTTCTTTTCACCTCCGCACAATGTGCCGGCTTTGCAGCAATAGTGAGTCGACGCCCATCTCTTCAATGCCATGTGAATAGTTCTAAATAGTGTTTATGCAAGCCATTGTTGCCTATTGTGTGCCCAGTCTTAATGCACAGTGATTTGCCTGCTTTTGTAGCCTGGGATACATTATTTTGCCTATGTGGCTTCAGATGCATGCCTGGCCTTTCAGCTAGTAAACAGTCTAAAAGTTAACTCCCCATGGACAATACTGGAGATGCCTGATAAAGTGGCACAGAGTATAACTAACTGGCCCATTTCATGTTGCTCTATAATTACTCAAATGGCTTCCTTTCCTCAGTATATGACTGTTTCAACCTTTGCAGCCACATTGTTTTATGCCTCTTTTCAGGGAAGAACTCTCGCTTGTCTCTTTTAACTTTGACAAAAGCAATCAAGTGTATTTTTTTTTTTTTTTTAGCCCAAAGGAAATGTAGTCACACGAATGGCAACCTTAATTAAAATAAAGTTAGGAGAAGAGAGAGTTAAACTAAACTTCAGAGTTGATTGGAAGTCATTTTCTGTGAAGATCATTGTAATTTTTTTCACTAAACATACAGTAAACTCTATGCTGTTGCTTTCAGGGATTAGATTGACACTATCTGTGGCACATCTGCTGAAGAATGTTTATTCCGTGGGAAGATGTATTTAAACCCTGTGTCTTTATTCTTCAAACCGTCAGTGTGAAAATGAAAGGGTAATACAGATAGACAGCCAGGTGGATAATCTGACGCACATCACCGTCAAAGAATAAAAACTTTTTAAATCTTTAAGATAATGTCAGAATGATCTGTCTTGTAATGGAAATTTTATGTCTCATGACTTCCATCAGTTTCCTTAATATGGATTTCTGTTTTTATACTCTATGCTTGTTGTCATAACTTCATTGAATAAGTTGATTAGTACAAAGATAAAAAGTAAAACTTTTGCATTTTCCGCTGTTCATATTAATCTTGCTTTGTGTTAGTATTACTTTTTCTGTTAGTGCTGCCCTGTTGTTGGTTGTTTGACACAATAAACTATAATATGTAGTTCCTGTTCTCAGCCAACTTTTGCTCAACTGTTCAGTTAACTAAAGGTTGTTGCCTTGACACTTTGGAGATATTATTTCTAAAGCTGAGTCAATTTTGATTTTAGCACTAGGCGTGTGCGTGTTCCTCTACAGAAAGTTGGCAGCAGTTGAAATGTTTTCAATAAAGAAAAAAAAAAGTTTGAAAAATGAGAGAGCAGGACTGGGCAGCATATCATAGTCTTTATCTGTTTGTAACATTGTTCCAGAGAGCATATACATCACCTTGAGAGTGTAACTGATAGGCCTAACCATTCACTCCTGGATAGATGCACAAAAGCAGAAGATATCTGCGGCACAGATTACATTATACTCAGTTCAAAAGCGTTCACAGTCAAGAATGCAGAACTCGACTATGCTAAAGAAAAAGATGCTTTTAATGCTGGCCAATGATTACAGGTGAGAGATGTAACTGATAGGCGTCCCATTATTGTTCGGAGATTTGGTGTGTTTGACCCCCTACAGCATTCTGCTGCCAAGGGAATTTACAACAAGCCTGGGACCCCGAGGAAAGGAATGTTGTGATTGCTCTCGCTGACACTGATACAACAATGTCATGTTACACAACTATATCGCCGGTTCCTAACTGAAGGTGTGCTGTCGGTGCAGCGGAGCAGCGTCTCACTGCAGGAGCACTTAGCAGAGCCTCAGCAGCAGGGATTTCATTAACCTGTCAGAGTGAGACTGGATGTTGTTTTGTTTTTGATTGCCACATCCCCTTATGCCCATGGTGTTGCTATTTCATTTGACCTCCATTAGCCCACCAGGTGTGTTTCAGATTTTATTTAATGAACTGTAGTCATATGGTAATTCATTGCCTGCAACAATACTCCTTGAAGCACAGGGTTTTTTTTTTTTTTTTTTTTTAACCAAAGTAGTGGTGTTGACTTGCATTGCTCCTGGCTGATATTTTCATTAAGGGTCTTCTTATCAAATAATGAAATAAAGAATCTGTTTCTTGCCCAATGCTATTACCTCCCACAAATCAAAAGGTTTCCACTGTAATGTCTTGCCTCCCATGCCAGTTAATTAGCTAGCATTGCACTACATACTAATGCTACTTTCATGAGAATAATCTGAGACAATGAACCTGTCTCTTTTGTGTCCTTCTGCAAACCCTCTTAATTAATATCAGCAAATATAAACCAAAGTTAATTGAAATTTGAACGTCACATCTTCATAGTTTACAATAATACAGTCACTAGTGTTTTGTTGCTGTTGCTGAATTGCTGTAATAGCTGGTATCATATCTCTATTTAGCATTTCATTGATCACGCTCAAGGATGCAGCAGAAATATAAAAGGAAGAAATGTCTTAACTATGAGTAAACAGAGGAGGCAATATATGCAACCCCAACATTGATTTGGGCCAAGGTATTAATATTCACACTCCTCCAGATAATCACAGCAAGGTTTACATGATTTGTTCTCATTGATTAAGTGACATTTCCCCAGCTTCTCACACCATGGTTATTAATATAGTTTGCATTGATATTATTTCTGCATTAACAACAATTTCACCAACTGAGAGAGATTACAGGACTGAGGCAAAAGAGCAGAGTCTCTGTGGCAGATAGTTTTAATCAGAGCCCCCTCTGATACAAAATCTTTACAACCTTAATCAATCTTTATGGACAAGCTTTTCAGCCCGTATGCAAGTTTGAATAGCATAGTTTTAAAGAGGCTGTGCCCTGCTGTCAGATATTTGATAAGAGTTGCAAATTGCAAATCAGCCCAGGAATATGAATTATGTTTCACATCTCGACTGGTCACACTGCTCATTTGATGTACAATCTAAGATTCGGTTGGTTTACGTGCATTCTGTGCATTTTGTACCTAGTATCGTCTAATGTAATAGGGCCAACAATTCCCAACTAAGCGTGGGACTGTAGTAAGACCCACAACAAAGCATCTTCTGGCGCACTAGTATTCCGGCAGGATTTTTTTGTTATCATACTTCTTTTGTCATATTGGCCCATGAACAGAAATAGCTAAACAAAATAAATAAATAGATAAACAGTGGGTTGTCTTTATAGCCTTTATGCAGTAATATTTCTGAGCCAAGAACATTTCTAAAGTTAACATTATTTATGTTCCGGTAGCGTTGGTCACAGTCTGTCATACATTATTTGCATCTGCATGTCCGATTAACAATTATGACATATTCCTAAGATCAGGCTCCTAGCACTCTAACCACCCACCATGGCAATTAACTGTCTACTAAGCTAACAAGCGTAACACACATGCCTGATGCAAGCCAGTAGAATATCAAGCTATTCTCCCGCATGTATCCCCATTTACCCTGTAGTGCCACTGTCAACACGGGATCTGTGATGAACTTGCTGCTCCGGACTCCTGATCTTCTTTCTTGCCACTTCCTGATGTGATTCACTCTCACAAGCACGCAGGTACGGGGTTTAACACAGTACAAGTGGCTTTTGAAACCCACAAGCGATAAAGAGAACAGCTCTCAATGTGGGGGACTGGTGAGATTTTGCTTGTCAGGAAGAAGAGTGGCTTCAGACGTAGTGAGTGGGACCACAGCCTTTCTTAGTGTCTTAAGCACTATTATTTGTGTAGTGAATTTCACAAGGTTATCAGCAGTGATAGCCTCCGCTTTGTAAATCTGACATGTTCATGAAATCGCAGTGACCTTCACTCTGCTCAGGCTTGTTATCACAGCCTAGGCAAGAATATGGCAGGGAAAAACAACTTGAAAATGCCTGAACACCTGCAACGACAGATCCACAGATACTGGCTAGGATAAAGCTACGCATAGAAATACTGTACATACATTCTCTCATTCTTAATGTGAGCCAGTGTTGAGGGCAACTGGATTTAATAGAGGACAAAGAGGCCACTGTTAGAGTTTACACTGTATTTCATCACAGTGGTTTTGTTACCCCTGAGCAGAGAGAGGATTAAATAATTCAAGTACAAATCCATATTATAGGATTGTTCAGGTAACAGGTGCCCTGCCATCTTTGACTTTGCTGGAAATATAGATCCATTGGAAATATGCCAAGTGAGATTTTGTTTGATTATTGCTATGGGTTAAAGGGGGGGTTTATCCAAAATGGCATCTAAAAGTCGAGGGGTTTTGTGGTAAATCCAGACAGTTTTTGCAGGACGATTGCCAACAAACTAAACTATCTGTTCTACTTATTTCTAAAAAAGCATTGATCATTGGGGCATAGCCAATATGGAGGTTAATCCATTCTAGTGTCTATACTATGGGCTGCTTATGGAAGCACATTTGCTTAGGGCAGTCATGCAAATTATTACTTACTGCCCTGTAAGCTGATAACACAATTAGATACCCATTAAAGTCGAACAATGTATATAGAATGAGAAAAGATTGCAAGTGATACCTGAAGGGATGCCTAAGTCGTATGGCACTAAAATATGCCTCATGCTTGCAAACTTCAAAAGTGGAGAGATGTTTATCCTTGGGATTGGAAGATGCATAATAGTAATCTCATATGCACAGAGGCAGCTGCCAGGTGGAGGATAGCACACTGCATGTTTATGAATAGAAATCATTACAGGGACTGGGGAGCATACCGGCATGGACCAGTGACACAGAACTTTTTTATCATCTACCCACTGCACACTACAGCACTTAAAAGTTCATGTACCTAAATGCTTAGTATGGCATAGTTTAGCGGTGGTCATTTTGCATGGTATGTGATTGGTAAATAGCACTTTTGTCTCAGCTCTGTTGAATAGACACAGGTGTTAAGAAGCATTTGTTAAAGTTCCTCTAACTTTAAGTCCTGACCTGAATGTGGACTGGAGGGGTGAACAATAAGTCTGTTAATACGATCCTGCCACCTGAGGGGCCTGTGAAATCAGTGCACTGAAAAACATGCCAGCTCTAACAGCAGCACCACAACTCCACTGGGCCTCTACCTGCACCAGTCTCCACTCCTATCAGATGAGCCACTTTAATTAACGTGCCAAACTCCTCTCTGAGGGGGGACGCAAATGTTCAGCAGCTTTTAAGAGGTGCTGTTTGTGGTGTGTTAGACAAGAGAGGAAGTGCTTCAGGCATGTTTGGGAACCCTGGCAAAATACTAACTTTGACTTGCCTGTTGTTGTCTTTGAGCCCCCTTTCCCTTTCTGCTCTGCTGGCTTGGTGATAGTTAGGGATTCATCTTAAAGCCTCGCCTTTGTCCGACAGACCGTGGAGTCAGCAGTTATTCTTCAACTGACGACTTACAATGCTTGGCGGTGAAAGTGATGAAGCTGAAACACAAAGGCAAATTAAGGCTACAAAAACACTCACCATTGTCCCATTGTTGAGGGTCACAAATCGTCAAGTAAAAGCAACACAGCGTGGTTGAAATGTATTCGCCTCCATCCCTTTCCCCCTCCCTCCCTGCCCCTCTCTTTATATTCATTAGATTCATTATAGGCCACAAAGGATTGCCAACAAAACAGCTTGTGATTTTAGTTGAATTCATCCCCCTCTGAGGCCTGCAGGGAAATTAAAGTAGGTGACTATCACTGGAGGGGGAGCAGGCTTGACACATCTGAAGCTTTCAGTGATGCTAATAGCCAAGCGTATCCAAAATACACAGGAGCTGACCCCAAACAGATTGTGGGGGTTTAAAATCATTAGTTTGCAAATGAAGCAAAAAGTACATTGGTTCTATGGTAGAGTCAGCCCACTCTGAACCTTTGATTAGTGTTTGTCAACTCCCCTTTCTCTTCATACTCCTCCGCCCACTTGCAATCCAGAAATTAATAAAGGAGACATAGCGGCACTTTGGAAGGAAACGCTTGCATCTCCAGCACCTGTTAAACAAATGCACTTAAGGCAGGAATCAAATTGCAGGCAGGTTTAAATTGGTGTAAAATCTTCATTTAGATGATGTCCCCAGGGCCTGCTTATTACTTGAGATTTATATAGCATTAGTTCTGCCTCGCAAATGTGGTGCACCATTCCACCTCAGTGAAATATGAAGAGGTTTGATAAAAAGCTACAACAGATTCTCTCATTAAAAAAACCTAAACCTTTTAAAGATTCATTAATTGAACTTGTGGCATGCAGCTCTGACATGCACAGAGTTCTGTGCTTGTGCCCTTGAGCGCTGTATGCTATACAGTGTGTAAGATGTTGCTGTGGCTCATCTGGATAGGTTACTGAGAAGAAGTGCGCTGACAACAAACTAGACTCTCTGCAATACTGAATACATCTTATGAGCAGCACATTTTCATTTCGCAGCAAGGGCTGCTCCGAGAATAGGCTGTGTGTATGCAACACTGTCAGGTTCTTTGCACCTGTTGTTTTTTAGTCAATTTTAAGTTGCTTAAGCCAGAATACTTCCAATAAAATGTCATGTTGCCAGGAGTGGCACAAATCAGGGTGCAGGCTGTAACACCACAGGAAAACACCACAAAGGCATTCCAGTTGTAGGAGTCCCCCTATTGAGTGTGTGTGTTTCAGTCACCAATCTGTTTTGTTCTCAATCCTTTTCAATTTGTTTACATTTGGCCCCTGCTGGAGAGGGACAGTCTATTGATTTATTGTCCCCGCTTCCTGAGAGTGGCGTTAAGAGCGCACAAGGCCCCCCGTCTTCAGGCCCTGCTCTCGCATTGTGTCGCCTGGTTGCCGGCCTCTGTTACAGAGATAGGCCAGGGAAAGGCCCTGCCCAAGCATCACAAGGACCTCACAAGAAAGAAGCCCGAGCCGCATGGAGGCCTGAGAGACAGCACCGCAGCACAATGTAGCCTCATCTGAATAGGAGACTCCATGGGACCTCTGCCTCCCACAGAATGCGTTTTCCTTGATGGCAGATTCATTTGTGCCTGTTACAATGTGAATGGAATCGGTCTGGATTATTTTTGGGATGCTAATTTTATTATGATAATTATAATAAAATAATATTATATCAAAAATGTGTTTTTATGCAATCACATAGTATCTCTATATTTGTTCTTAATTGTACACACACACACACATTTATAGATATATACACACACACAGACGCACACATGCACATGTGTATATCTATATATACACACACATAAAATGCTGTTAATGCTATTTTGTTTCCTCCGTCAGGGTGATTTGTATTCATGTTCGGTGACGTCTCCTTTAGCAGATTGATATTTCCTCTGAAAAGCATCTGTCTGAAATTCTAAAGAACAATTTATGTGAGTGAAAAGAATCATTTCAGATGAAAGTTAAAATGCTATTGTAAAATGGCCTTTTCACTCCTCTCGCTTGAAGATAAACAATTTCCCATGAATATATGGCTTGGCCCCCTATCTCTCACAAAAATCAGAATGTGTCCCATACTGAGCCTATTGTAGTCTATTAAAAGAAATCCTTCCCTGTGGCAACCATTTTGCAGGTTTCAAGTAGATAAATGCCTTCCAAGAGGGATAAGAATGCATTTCTACAAAACTGCATTAAAGAGTAATGTTTGTCAACTACTCTGATAAAAACTTCAGTCACAATTCTTTTTAGAGGCGGCAAATGCATTGGCAATGTGCAAAGCTGATTGGTCTGGGGAGGCTGCCTACAGGTTAGCAGGCCTCATTTCCAATCTCTGACAGCAATATGTGTCGCTGTGCGCTTCATCCCGATTGCTCATGTTGAACACAAACCATGGTCACTCTATATATGGAAATCTCTGTCTTCAGGGCGAAAAAAAATTAAAAAGGTGAGATTGGCACTTTAACCTCCATGCCCCCCTGAAAATATGTTTTAGTCTGATACATTATACTATTGCGAATTATTTATCAAGAAGATACAAGCTTGATATTTCAAAAAAATAATGAGATGTTGAGGTGGCAGCTGGAATGTTCTGGTCCAGCGAGCAGCATCTATGAATCGGGGGAAATGAAGTAAATATGGCGGGCTAAGACACACCATGCGTAGAATGCGAAAGAGTGGAGTGCACTGTTTAGGTGGCACTGGCCAAAAACTTTCCTTAGAATCAAATATCAAATATTTGTGGCCCTAGTTTAATCTGTTTCTGAGAATAATTGCACCAAATATGATTTTGTAATCCCACAACAATTCCCTATTATATTAATTCACCTAAAAGAAAGGTTTAAACATTGTCAGTGCGGCAGTATTTCATCATGCCTAAAGTGCATTTGTGCTTTTGAGCACAATGCGCTAAAATCATAAGTCACTAGAAATGAAATTTTATCGTTTCAGTTCTCAGACAAGCAGCCATGAAAAATGTAACTTATTTGTTTTAATCCAAACAACTCAAAACCATGATCAGAGTCCAACACAGAGGCTGGAGTCTTTCAGAGGAAAACAAAACTGTTGTGCTACCTTCAGCTGAAAGAGCCCACCTGTCAGCATGCTGCACACAAGGAACAAGTCATCCAGTTGTTGAAGTCATACAAAGCAAATGAAGAGAAGAAATCCATTCACACACTCTTTGAATTCAGCTGAAGTGTGTCTCTCCTCAGATGACTGTTATTTGAAAGAACAAAACCGAGAAAGGCTGTGTATTAATTCAGTTCAGACCCTGTCAGGTATTGCTTTCACTGCAGCACTGTTGCAAATGCTGCTTCATATTAGTCCCTCGTAATACCTTGATGAGCACATTGCAATCAAGGTAAACCATGACCATGTTTGATTTACGTGAGACAATATGTAACATGTTTTCATGGAAACCTCAACACCTACAGAATGTCATTTAAAACTAGGACATGTTTTTAGTGGGAGGATTATACTCTAAAATATCTTAGGAATGCTTCCATTCTTTCTGCTATGGGATATAAATAAAATGCACATGTTACGTATGTTGTTGCAAAAATGAAATGTCAAACTGTGTATATTTGTATTTGCATTTTGTGTAATAGTCCCATTCTTGGTGTAATAATAATAATAATAACAATATTAATAATGATAATAATAATAATAATAATAATAATGAACAAGTGTCCTTATAACCATATATCAAAAAACACCAGGCAAGTATCTGCGGTGTTTCAACTTGTTGACTTAAAAAAAAAATAAATAAATAAAAAATAAAAAATCAAATGACAAGGAAAGAAATTGGTTTATTTCAGAGCCTTTACCCTCCTGGTTCCAAACTGCTTTCTTTGTTTTGATTTATTTCATCCTCTCAGAACATCCCGTTGCTTTTCAGGGCCCCCTTTGTTCTTGGTGAAGGGGTCTTTTATTTGGGAGAAATCTCCCATCTCAGACCAGCGCTTTGCCTTGATGCAGATCTTCATTAATCTCCGGGGCCGCTGTGGGCTCTATGGCAGCCTGCCGTTTTGATGGGAATTGAATTTGATACCGTATTGTGGCTTGTATGGAAGCTAACAATGGCCCGTGTTCCTTCCTGTGTCTGTGCACAATCAGAGAGACCCAATTAAATAATTTGGTACAATAAAGGGGAACAAAAGGATACCCAGGCTTAAAGTGAGGGCTCCAACATTTGCATTCTACCTATTTCTGTATCATGTTAATTAATTCGCTTTGAAACCACTGGGGAAGGCACAATGGAAAACAGTGCAGCTCATTTCAAAGTATGTCAGAGGATGCTTTATATTCAGGTGACATGCTAAATCAACATTTTACAATAGATTATTCAATTTTTTTCTCTGGAGCACCAGAAACAGTTAAAAAGTGAATTTGCTTCATTCAAATACTGCTTCCTTTTTTTCCTAGTGAGTTTTCACATATGCAAAGTAAACTTTGTACAGGGAGGCCATTTTAGTCAAACCTAAGAAATATGAATTACAACAGTTATTTGATGCCAAATCATTTTTTCCAGTATGGTGATAATAATGAATAATGTGAAAGATTCATATCCGGTTGGAGTAAATAATCACATATTTGAATTGCATAAATTCACACACTGTTTCATTGCTATCTAAAGTGACTCATGATAACCTGACCTCCCTTAATTAACAAAATGTGAATTGTGTGATATACAACTGCTTTGTTGATGTTAATATGTCATATCCAATGAAGGGTAAATGAATTGTCCATGAGTGGCCCATGATAAGCGGTGATGGGACCCATATGGAGCTGTCAGTGGACCGCTGGTGGGCTCTCCTGGTCCAGCCGCTGTAATTGAAAGAAATGAGCCATGGAGCTGACACATTAGCAGTCTCCCTAGAGATGGAGTGTACAACACACACACATGCACACATGCGCACATCCTTACTTCTCTACGCATCATCTATGTGCCTAGTGTACAAGCTTTATCTCACTGAAACTATAACCCAGGCAGTGTCAGTCTGGCTGGCATTGGACAGCGCCCTACTGTAAGTGAGACAGGGTGTAAGATTGGGTAGGTCTCCGTCTGGGTTAAGGGGATAATGAGAAACTGCCCTGCAGTGAGTTAATCAGCTCATCGCTCTCCCCAGCACTGCCATTTATTTGCTGTTTATTCCCCAGCCTAGGGCCCCCAGGGGGAGGCCTGTCTGTGAGGCAGCACCTGCAGCTTCCCCGACGCTTGATTTAGTGCTGTAAATGCTGCTTGTGGGCCAGATTACACTGGACAGTGATCAAACCTTATTTGCACTCTGATTAGACAAACTGCTCCCTGCACTGACCAGGCTGAAGCAATTCTCCTTCAGTAATTTTATCCTGCTGCCCTGCTTAAAAATGATTAACATGGCCTGGATGAATGTGGCAGCCATTCCCTGCATAGCCCTGGTTCTGAAACCGATATCTGTGCTCCTGCTCAGTCTGGTGTGCTCAATTGTAACTGTTATGGTCATAACTATTGATAAATACATAATATACCTGCAAACTTTATGGGAGTTACTTCTTCTATATTTTAGCAAATAATACAAAATCATGCTATAGATTTGATATTCCTACAATAGACAGAAAAAACGACTCTGATCTAGAATTATCAGTTTGTTTCAGTGATGTTAAAGAGAGGCAGGGCTCTTACTGTGGATGTATGCTTGTGTTAGGGCACCCTGCTTGTGTGGCTTGCTGATTCAGCAAAACAGCTGCCCCTTTCACATGCCAAAAGCTGAGACCAACATTTGCAGTCTTTCATGGTTTGATCCTTTTTTTATTCTTATGTCACTCAGGCAGGTCTACTTTTTATAATAGCCTATTTTTAAATGTTTGATCAGCTACATATTTTTTCATTATTATTTGATCATATATTTAATTAAAGAAAAAAAACTGGAGTACTGGTGCATACAGTTGCAGAGAGGCTGCTATGTGCAGATTGTGTCAGTTTGCATTGCTATTATACATATGCACATTCATAAACATGCATATATATACAAATGTGCCACATACAAATGCATACACACATGTATACACACGCACACACACACACACATACACACACCCGTGTAAGGGCAAACAATATATACTGTAACCTTCATATGTATTGTGCTCAATGGAGGAAGGTTCCATGTTGCATTCAGAGCAGAAAGCACTCCAGCAACTTTATTGTACAGAAGATTTCAGCTACACAAAGCCTGCTCTTTCCACAAAACGATCAAGGTCAAGGTCAAGTCCAAATTTATTGATAGAGCGCTTTAAAATCTAGCCAGGTTTGTGCCCAAGTGCTTCACTACAAACAGAATTGAGCAAAAGATTATCACAAAACATAACTTCTGAAATATATTCATGTATAGTGCACATATACACTTATACACTTGTGTAAATACATCCATGCATATAAATATAGAATGCATATCATTTCATGAATCACTACAGGGGTAAGCAAGGGAGAAAAGTAGATCTTTAGGAAGCTCTTCCAGAGTCTTGGTGCTTCTACTGAGAAGGCTTTGTCTCCAAAAAGTTTTTGACGAGATCATGGGATGGTTAGCAGCCCTTGCCCTGTAGGTGTGAGGAGTCCAGCTGTAGTGTAAGGGGACAGACGTTCAACCAACAGCATAAGGAATTCAATACCATACGGGAAGCGTACGTTTGCATACGAGTCTGGCCGCAGCATTCTGTTCTAAACAGTAAATAAAGGCCTGCTTGATACCAAAACAGAGGGACTTGAAGTAATCGAGTCTTGAGGATATTGGAGCATGAATAACTATTTTAGGCCATCTTAAATATTTACACAATGCACCTGGGAGTGAATAGGTATATCGTGCACTGGCAAGGTCTATTTTCTTTCACCTGTCTCCATGCAGACAGTAGCGAATATTAACGAAGCCGTTTTCTGATCTGGTCCCTTTACCTTGATCCTTTCCCAGAATACCATTCTGCAGAGTCTTTCCATCATTTCTCTAGCATTTACTGTATTACCATAACCCTGATGCAAGGCCCATTTAGAATTGTGCCTGAAAGACCGGCAAGTGTATTAAATCAAAGGGGCATTATTGTGAGGAAAATGTATGAACAGTTGAAGAGAATGGAGGGCAATGCTCATAATGGAATCTGAAAGCTTTCATTTTTGTTCTCCTTGTCTCTCCTTCCTTCTCTAAACAACCTTCCCTTTTCCAGCTATCAGTGCAAAGTTCTTAGAGAGAAAATGAAGTGCATTCATGCTTCCTGAAAGGGGCTTTTAAGGTTGAGTACAGCTCAGACAAAAGGGAAGGTGGGCTAGCACTGGCCTGAGAATGACTCGATGTTTATAACCTCGCCATGCAGAATTGAAGAACGCTGAGGAATGGATGAATACAAATGAATGGAACCGGCTATAGAGCACATCCAAACCACAATGCTGGGAGACTTATTGGTATTCATCGACAGTTTTTGTGGTGGTTGCTAAAGTGATGTGATGTATTGCAGGTTTTGTGAAATGTTTTCAGATTATTAAATACACGCTTTCAACGATAGAAAATATTGCTGTTGAATTTCAGTTAGCAAACTGACACTGGCAAAACCGATGCTGATTTTTCCTTTTTTTGGATGAAATTGTTCTTTAGAATAGTATTATTGTATTTTTATTGATTCAGAGTGCTGAAAAGATATGCATCTATAAGATGAATGTACGTTTACGATAAGATACAAAGAGCATTTTTCTTAGCTGTCAGGCCCCCTCCCATTGCTCCCGGCCCCCTTCTCTCTTCATTTTGCTAACTGGTGCTCAAAGCTTCTCCGCTGACCAAGCATCAGCTTCCCCGCGCTGATAAATGGGCTTCTTTGAATTGATGGCAGGCTGGAGGAAAAAGAGATAATCCTAGATAATGTGGACACAGTTTTCATTTCTTGTCACCCAATTAAACTGCAATTATCCCAAGTGCAGGAGAGGAGAAAAGTGGAAAGAATGGCTAAAGAATGGGAGAGTGAGGCTCCCTGGGACACTCTCTACCAGACACATTAGCCCAGATTTGCTCCATTCTGATAAAAGAGACCCATTCCTTGCACTTGGCAGTGCACAGCAAGTGGCAGACCAGCTGCAACCTGGGGTTTAGAATAGAATGCCTGTACAATGTTTGTGCCATGCCTCAAAGTGGCTGGGAAGAAAAAGATCAAAATGTATACAGGTTGTCTGCCTACTAAAGCAGTGTGGCATTTGTATGGCACTCTGTGTGTCTTTAGAAGGACTGTGGACATCGAGGTTTTATCCCTTAACAGTCCCTATAGATTTTTTTTGTTTGTTTTATGATGCTAATGTCCAAGACACATTGTTGGGAGGAACAAAAGTGTGTATTTTGTGAAACCTTTGTCATCACTACGTACAAGTGACTGACCAATGTAAGAACCCTGGAGCAGGCTACACAGGGGTCCGAAAACCTTCAAACAATTTTTTTTTAGCATACTGAAATCTGCTTTGACCCAAAGCTTGTGTGCACCTACTGTTCCTTAAAAGAATTGACCATTGCTTTAAAAAGGGACGCTTCCTCCGTCAATTGTTAGGCTCTAGATGAATCTGGACTGTGTGAAACCCTCCGCTGGCACAAAATCTAAGCAGTAAATGAATGTCTTTTGTAATTACTGTTCCTTGTAGTAATTATCACAAGGGACAATTTATGCATTAACTTATTGATTTGACTTGACCCTTGGCAGAGCTTAATTTGGACAGAGAAGACACTTTTGCCTTGTGCTGTCAGATGCAAATAGCCCTTGGGGGTCTGCTGGGGCTCTGCACTCCAAGCGTGTCATGGCCGTCTTTAGCCAAGGACGTCCCATGGGATGATGATCTGACTCTCCGAGGGTCCTGGCCTTTGGTATAGCCAGCTATTTAGGGTGTAGCTCTGCACGGGTATCAACTTTTGCCGAACATAAAAGCTGTGCTGATGAAAACCAAGAGGAGCGTTCATAATAGTCCTTCGTTAATCTTGACGCACCCGATTAGCGCTTTGAAGTCTTTGATTTGTAAAAGCCCCTGTTCCTTGCTTTACTACCCCTCCCCTTGCAGGCTCTTTAGATAAACATAGGAAATAAACAGATTATTTAAATCATTAGGCAAACATTATCTTAACACACAAACACAGACTGCCTCCTTTGGAATGCTGATAAGTGTAACCCCTCTGCAGTGGCATCTAATGATGTTGTTGTGTGCGCTGTGTGCACAGTATCAGTGTCATGGCAGTAATGTATTGCTGATTATGGAGAGGGGAGAATACTTTGTCAAAATATGATCAATATTTGCCGTAAGTGCCTCAGGTGCTCTGCATGAGTAATGGGCTGATTAAGCAACATGAGAGAGGCTGGTGTGAATGCAGCCTCTCCTCTGCTGTGTCCATCAAATAATGAGATCACCTGAGACAGCCACTGTCACTGCCCCCCCCAAACAGGACGTGCTGACAGGACACTTGCCCTCCCATTGATCACATTGTCATTCAAGCCTATGCTTAGGATAACCTCTCACACACAGATGCACAATTGAAACACACATTCCCACACACAGAGAAACACACAGATACAAACTGTGAAATGGAGCCCAAGTATCACTTCGTCTTTTCCCATGTTATGTGTCTGGTATGATGAACTCTTAGTCCGGGTGCCAGAGTGGCCAAATGTTTTGTCCCTCAGGCATGTCAGACATCATTGCCATAAAGGGTTTACCTAGAGAGATGTGACATTCAGCTGCAACAATGAGCCATCTGCAAGAACTCTGTTATTTCACCCTTTTGAAAAGTGGGAGTTTTTTTTTTTCTCTCTCAATGACATGGTTATTATCTTGGTCACTTAATCTCCTCAAATAAGATTGATTTCCCCTTTCAAGCAGTGTTAGAGTGCTTCTGTCAGAAGGCATCCAGGCCATGGGAACCATAGAGTTCCAATGCATCCTCACAATTTTCCCATTTGATAGAGGTCACAGTCGCTCAGGCTGTTTCTTTGACATACTGATGAGTAGACGTACAAAAGCTCTTTCATTGTTACAAGTGACAGAGAAGAGCACGGGTGCAACCACAATACATGACAGGAGGAGATGTTGGGCTGTGCATGTGTGATATAAATGTAAACATGCACTTTAAATTGCCCAGTGAATGCTGCGTCTTGCTGGGCATGTGGATAGTAATAACCAAAGCGGCAAGACTCTGTGATGGCATTTTTCAGACCTCCAAGATTTATAAGAAGTCCCTCTGCGCACTTTTTCTTGCACTCTATTTATCCCTCTATATATTTTGATTTTAACTACAGCAATAAATAAGCAACTAACATAAGCAAGAGGCTAAAATGCATGTGAAAGCCTGTTCTTAAAGTGTTTATTAACATTTTATTTATTGTGTAAAAAAAAAAAAAAAAAATACTGAATCAAGCGACTGTGTGTTAAAGATTTTTAAGACTTTGATGACGTTTTCTTATGCTGGCAACTGTTTTGCCAGCATAAAAAACCACTACACTCAGCACTACAGACTTAATACAGTGATCGGCTTTGTGCTTTCTTTTTGTTCAATTTGGTCATTTGGTCCCTCACAAAATTCCTTCTGCTAGCCTGGAATGTTTACTGTACAGTGATTTTGAGAAGATAAACGGCGATTATTAATACCTGACTAATGAATGCTTTAATATTTAATTTTGAGCTGGTCACATTTGAGAGCTCGCTCACTGAAAAGGTTTTGAGTTTGAATAGAGGCTGTCACCTCTTACAGAATTTCACTTCTGCTCATTTGATCCGGATCAGCACAAATTCATTGGTTTAATTCATCATTTCCCACTGTTAGCATCAGGGGAACTTGTAATGAAAGTCAAAGGTTGCCAGCAAACGAGAAGCACTACACTGTCAACTTTTACACAAAGGTACAAGCGTTCTCTGGCACTGTCTTTGAACATCTATGAAATGTTAAAGATGAACAAGGCACCCACTGTTTTTTTCTTTTGCTTTCTTTCTTCTTCTCTGAAGGACGATGGCACACTATGAAGGCCCAAATAGGATGTCGCTGTGCTGCCACAGGTTCAAGGAGATTGGATCACTTTTTGTTTGCTGAGCGGCCTTAATTCAGCCTCCACATAAAGAGAGAGAGAGACTCGGAGAGGACTGAGAGAGAGCAGTCTTTGTGGGGTTGAAGGAAAGGGGTGGATAAAAATTGCCTGGGTGCATCAGTTTTCTCTGATCCCAACTGGAACCATAAATGTATCTGAGAGATGAGCTATCTGTGGCGGGCTGCGCCACAAGCAGGCCTTTTCTTCCCTCTGTCCGTATGATGAGTTAGCAGGACCTGCAGTGATAAAGCTGATAGAGGGGCTGCTATCAGGTGGCAGTCTGGGTAATTACAACTCTCTATTTGGGGCTTTGCAGTGATGCTGTGCCGATAAGGGGAATATAATGAGGAAAAAGGGCCAGCGATAATGTATCCGCTAAATGGTTGAAAATAGTCTATCATGGGAAAAGTCATCTCAGTGCCTGGAGGGAAACAAGTATCTTTGGATTTAAACCACCGGGCGCAGTGACAGAGAATATGTGGAAGGTTTAAGCTAAACATATGCCCCGCGGGTGGTGGCAGGAATCAGGGTTCAAAAATCTGACTTTTTGACAAAGGGTAGGGAAGGCCGTTTTTTTCTAATGATCTAGGAAGTTGGTCTGACTGCCGTTGTTATTTTGTTTGCCCCTCGAGGTGTGGTGATATTTCTCAGTGGGAGATTACATATAATACTTTGACAAGCCGTGGTTTAAAGACGAAGGTCTTATCAACCTTGCGGACTCCACATCCTTCTGTATAGCCATTCTCCTTCCATAATGTGCTTTCAAAGTTTGTTGTATCTGCCAATTCAGGTCCTCGAAGATTGAACTGACAATCACTCCCCTTTCCCCCCTCTCTGCCATCATGCACACATGCATGCATGCACGCACACACATTCAAAGATATCGTACACACACACACACACACACACACACACACACACACACACACACACACACTCCTCAGGGCCATTTGCTTGTTCCAGTCCCCAGTCTTTAATACACGCTGCAATGTGTTCTATCTTGTATGGCTGTTTTATTGTGAACCAGAGATTCCCTCACTAGGGATCATGACCACTATCAATAGTATTTTCACTAATGTGATTAAGTTAATACTGTGCTCTATGAGAGGATTATTTCTGAATTCCTCTTGATATGCGTAATATTTAGGTTGTGGTTGAGTAAATATTTTGGTTCTTCACCAAAATAATTCCCACTGAGACAAAGACACGAAAGTCTGCCCTAAGGAGCAATAAAGACTGTATAATTAGAATGATTAAAGAACTGCACAACTAATTTGGCACTTATTGAATATATTTTGAGAACACAACATTCAAAATAGGTCACATATTTAAACCACAACAAAATATTAACTTTATTCACATTAATTATGTATTTATTCAGACATTCTATGTGACTCATTTGAAGTGATGCTGAAGTCGGCATTGTTTATTTACCAATCCGATCATTATGTTGCTTTGCACTTAAGCATATTTTCTACGTATTGTAAAAACTATAAGGAAACATCATTAGACAAAATGACTTCTAATCTAAATGCAGCCTTCTTTAAATAGTAATCAATTGGATTCCTCACAACACTAAACTGTTTGTCATTAGCACTTTATCAAAGGCTCACTTAAGATAAGATTCTGTTGCTAATGGTGTGTGATAGTGACAAATTGAGTTTCAATACTGTCTGGCTCTCCAGATCATGCAGAGAACATTTGTCCCCATGGATATTTAATATATTTGATTTACTAATGAATGTATTTACAATTGTGAGATTTTGTGTCTTTGTATGAACAAAAAATGTTTTTTTTATCCTACTTTCTTTCTGATATCATAGGACACTTTTTTCTAATCTTAAACAATTGCAATTTATTTCAAGCAACGATTAAAAAAACTAGGCCACATGATCCAAACAGTTAACTGAAATCGAATTATGTTTCAAACAATGCTGGAAGCCAATTTATAGCTCTCCCTCCTCAGCTTCAGTATAATAATATCAATCATGCTCATAAATCGGTTTGATCAAAAATTAATGGATTATTGTGCAGATGTGCGCTGCTTATTTATAAGTCCTTAATCTGAAAATCAGCTGTAAAAAGTGGAGCAACTGGCATGGGCATATAAGGATTAATGAAAGTCACAAAAGCAGAGAGGAATATGAGATGAGTACCTTGACTGTGAGGTTTTTCACTGCCTCTATCTAGGCCCGGCCCTGGTGCGGCTCAGTTGAAAAGGGATGGGAAGCTCCACAAGGGGAGGAGGGCAGTGCTGTGATCAGACAAGCAGAAAGAACCACATCAGGTACACAATCAGGACCCCTCCCTCTCCTTTTCTTCAAACCTCCCAGATAATGAGCAAACTTTCATGTTGCAGTAAATACTCTCCACTCTGTAGGGTTTGAAGTGGCTGACAGAAGATGCTGTTGTTTACCCCACACTCACTTTTTTCCCTGTCAAAGAAAAGACATCTGATAGTGAGAGGTCAACTTGTGTTCTCTTGAAATCGGTGTCTTTTATGTACAAGATTTGATATTCCCTCCCAGTCCCAGTTGTGGAGAATGACAGTAAACATTGTAATTACCTTTGAAAGGAAAGAGGAGGTAAAGTACACAACCTACAATATTCTTTACAGATGAGGGCTTTTTAGGCGAACTGGGATTATCCAGGGATCCTCATCAACTGCCTCTTTGTAATTTGTTGTGCCTTCTCCTAGAGTTAGTGGAGTGTTGAGTAGAATAACCAGTTGGCGCTATCTTAAAGATTCTTGCACCTCCAGGGGCTTCCATTTCAGAGTGATGGCTTTAGCACTTTAGAGTGAACTGTGTGCGATCTCTCTGGGTAGGAAAATGTCCCCATGGGCTTGTTGTGCTGCTGTCTGCCTTCTATTTGCATGATATTTTTCTATTCAGTCTTATCATCAGTGTGCTGTGAGGTGGGAGTGCTGGCTCCGTCTCAGAGGCTGGACCCAGGCTTTATCGGCAGGTAATTCTCCCACTCTCACTAACTCATCTTGAATTATTTAAGTGTTATTTCTAGGACCTGGGGAGAGGTAAACAGATGAAAAGGGGAGAAAAAAACCACTGGTGTCATTGATGTTGATTTATCAGATCTTAATTTAATGACATGTGTTTTCTCAATCTGCAAAATATTCTGTTGTTTTCATTAAATAGATGCAATGAATTGCTGACATGCTGGTGATTTAAATAAAGCATGCATGGAGATGGTTACCTGTGCTCCCGCTAATAGTTGCTTAACTTGGCCTATATACTCATCACCTGGACACTTAAAATGCACGTCATAGCATCAGAGGTCATGCTTAACAGGACAGTGTGGAACAGTAATTCTCTGTAATGTCAGGCGAGCCTAAAACAAAGAATAGCAGGGAGAAATGGAAATTATGAAATCTCATGACAGGCCAGGGACGTGAAAAGCATGGCTGTGTGCGCTCAGTGGACTGAACAACTATACTATCAACTCCCGATAAGAACTTTCCTCTGTAACTTATTCATATAATTCATAGCAATTTTTCCCCGTTTGTGTCATGAGAGGCAGATGCTCCTGCAGAGTGAGTGGAGCGCTTCATTGCAGGAATGTTATCGAGGTGAATGACAAGCCGACAAAAGGGGCGCACAGTGTTGAGAGATGCGGCGACTCAGTTTAGGCAGCAGGTTGTCTCTCATCTGGTCCTTTTGGCACGGATCATCTCCACCTTGTCATCAGGTTTCCCGCTTGAGACAAAAGAGCGATCCTTCCAGTCATCTTTTCTTCTCTACAATAAGACAATATTAATCTGGCTCCTTTGCCATAATAACCGAAATTAAAAAAAAAAAAAAAAAAAAAAAAATCTCAGGCTGAAAACACAGCAATCAACAGAGCGCTGTCTCCTCTAAATTGCGCATCACCATTGGGATAGGTCAGCGTCATCACTGAACTTTTCCCCTCTCCACAATCTGTCAATACACGATTTATATGTTTCATTAGCAAAATTCATTAACACTCTTAATTTTAACGACCAAGAATAAATTTAATAATGATAATAATAATTATTATAATGGCGATGACAACAACGACAATAATAATAATAATAATAATAATAATAATAATAATAATAATAACAGTAATCCCAGGGAACTCATTTTAATCACTTTATATTATATACTGTGCAGAGGTATGGGCAACTAAATCGTGAAAAAAAGAAAGAACAAAAGTATAGTGTATTGAATTTGACATCCATTTATATCCCAATTTAAACGCTACAACTATAGGCTAATTCCTCACTGACAATATTGTTTGATACAGCCCTTTTCACCGTTTATTTTTTTCCCAATATATATATGTAATTATGTACAACGGGGAAGGTGCGGGAACAAACCACTTAAACATACAATTTACTCAACAAGTCCTTTAGATAACTGTAATTGCTTAGTTGAATATTCGACAACCTAATTTCAGTTGTCGATTCGCTGCCCTTGGGAAAGTCCTTTGAAGTGAAAGTGAAAAGGGGATTTCAGGAAAATAATTAATTTCTCCAAGCGCGATTAGAAACACTTCAGCCCTCCTCAACATTTAGGCGTATTTATGACAAATGCACAATATCAGAAAATTAAAGAAGACATTCTTTACCTTCCTGTCGTCTGCACTAGTTTGCAATGCCAGTGCCACCCATGGGGAAGGGAGGAGGCAGACAGAAGACACTGATGAAGATGAAAGATGTGTGGAGAAGGAGTGTGGAGTGGCGCTGACAGATCTAAGATGTTTTGATTGGCAATTAAGTAAATTAAAAATTGCTAAATATAGGGACGCGAAAGAGAGACAAAGAGAGAAAAGGATGATTAGTCATCTAATTATAAACGTTTTACGTAAGAGGGACCACGCGCTTTTCACGTCCAGCATATCTAATATACGGGCTCATATTGGTCTGTCTGTGTTAAATGCAAGTTTACACCCTGCTTTGACGATATGCACCTGTCGATTACACAAACTTTCACCAAAATTGTCATACTCAACCTGTTCCTCATAAACAGGCCCATGTGCTGCCATCCCCAGTTATTTGAGGTGCGACGGCAGTTAGAGACGTTAATGACTTCTGTTAGACAAAACCACTGTCTTTTTGTGCCATAGGCCTACTTAGTGATAATAACCAAGCTAATCATTATGAAAAAAAATATGATTCAGAGTGTGAAACTAATGAGTGTAGTCACTGAGACGACTGCTCAGAGTTAAACCACTCTAGTATCAGAGATGGAGATTTATTATATGGGATGCGGTTCCCCCTGGATCTCAGGGTGGGATTAAACGAGCGCTCGGTCGTCTGCGTGTCCAACCCCAATGCGCATGCGTCAGCGGCACTTTCACTACCTGCCACACAATCCTGTATTTCACATGGGGCAACCGGGAGTTGTCATCCACTTGCGTAAATGCTGTTGCTGAGTGGTGGTTAACAGTCTCAGGCGACAGGAGAAAAACAAGACCGCCTTTTTCTCTGCTCTTTGCTAAAGGCATATCACTGATGGATGCCATCATGAATCAGAAAACATAAGTTCTGCTCTCATAAGGACGCTGCCACTTGTATTTTTCCAGAAGATAATCAACGGTGGGATGAAGAATTGAAGTCTTAAGTAAGTAGCCTGATCCTTAAATCAAATTGTTGTGAATCTTTCATGATTGTGGTGTCACTGAGCTGAATAGTTAAACTTTATGTAAGAGTGTTGAATGCATTTCTACACTGATCCTGCAAGTTATTTATACCTCATTGGCTGTGCTATACATTTTTTTCAGCAAAACTTTGTGCCAACATGTCTAAACCAATGGATCACGTTAAACGTCCAATGAATGCTTTCATGGTTTGGTCCAGAGCCCAGCGAAGAAAAATGGCTCAGGAGAACCCGAAAATGCACAATTCCGAGATCAGCAAGAGATTGGGAGCGGAGTGGAAACTTCTCACCGAGTCAGAGAAAAGGCCATTCATCGACGAGGCTAAACGGCTGAGAGCAATGCACATGAAGGAACACCCAGACTATAAATACAGACCGAGGCGGAAGCCTAAGACTCTGATGAAAAAAGACAAGTTTTCTTTCCCTGTGCCCTACAATCTTGGGGAACACGACGCACTCAAAGTTAACGGGCTTTCCAGTGGAGCACTTTCCGAGTCCCTAATTGGGAACCCTGATAAGGCTGCAGCGGCTGCAGCGGCCGCAGCGGCGAGGGTATTCTTCAACCCGTCCATGTCCACGAACCCCTATTCATTTTTCGACCTGGGATCCAAGATGACAGAGCTTTCTCCACCTTCGTTTCCGTACGCGTCTCCACTGGGGTACCCAGGAGGCGCGACGGCTTTCTCCGGGACTGGCAGTGTCGGTGGTGGGACGCACACCCACACTCACTCACATCCCTCCCCGGGAAACCCAGGCTACATGATCCCTTGTAACTGTACGGCCTGGCCCTCAGCAGGACTTCAGCCACCCTTAGCCTACATCCTGCTCCCTGGGATGGGAAAGCCTCAACTTGAACCATACCCTGCATATGCTGCGGCATTATGATAGGCCCATTTTGGACTCCAGAGAAATTGAAATGTGAAAACAAACAAACAGAAAAAAAATATCCATGCAAGAGTTTTATTATGCATGCACAAACTTGTACATGTGATGAAGTGCTCGTCGTCTCAGATATCACATGTGTATGTATATTGATTAATGCCTTTATCTAAGGTAATGCTTATTTAGAGAACTCTCTAATCTATTATTATCCAGCCATCACCTCTCAGAACACTGAGGAAACGAACTGAAGGATGGCAGAAATGCACAAATTTGAGAGGAAAGGGTAGCCTATCAGACCATTTTGCCCTTGTCAATGTGAATACTCAGTTGCAAGGTACCCTATTTGATTTCTATCTTTTGCAAGTTGCACCTGCTCGACTAACCTGTTGGAATCAAGGGTAGCCTAGATAATAGTGTTCAGCAGTGAATAAATACAGCCATATCAGTCACAGGATCATAACCATGCATTTTCTCTCAGATAAGTTGTTGTAGGCTAATGGATCACTGGTTATAATTCATGGGTTGATCAAGGAGGATGTCATAGCCCATTACCCTCTTGAATGACTGTAAATGTGTACAGATAAATGACTCTAGTTAATTTGCCATTATAGGCTAGTGTTTGAGATAGGGCCTGGAACTTACGTATTTCTCTAGAAATCCGGTGTATATTTTGAGTTTTTAAACCGTTTTATAGATGTCTGTAATATTTATTGTTTAGTGGAATCATTATGGTGACCCGGACAATTTTAAGAGATGACAAACCTAGTTCTGTAATATTTGCACACAAAACGTATAGGCTGTAATTTATTTGAAGGTGATATTCAATTTCAGTGCATTGCAACTCTCGGTTTTGATTCACGAGTCGGTCCCCTCCACCCACCCACCCATCCCTCAAACAATAGCAAAGTTCCTACAGATACAGGTGGCCGAAGTTTATTATAGGAGTTTATTATAGGAGGCTTTCTTGACACCCCAACCCCCTTCCCCCCGTATCATGTGCAAGAGAAAAAGCGTTTTTAACTAACTCTTATGGAATTTGTATGTTTTGTGTTTTCTTTAACCACCGTTATGTACTTCAGACTATTGCTACTCTGTTCACTTGTTGAGCAAAAGGACTACAATAAAGCGAATGCGGATTAAACGGAAGGGAATCGCGCTGTAGTTCTTGATGAGATGAACAAGATTGTTATCTTTTCTTTTCCTGGTCGTGGTCAGTCCAGGTGAAGTGTAAGGTATCCTCCAAAGGCCGCTTTTGTCTGCGCTTTGAATGGCATTACCGGGGAAATCTAAATCAACCCATTGTAATCAAGAGCCAAAACCTTATTTATCACAATTTTAATCGTGAATAGGAAGGAAGATAAAACTGAGTGGGTCTCTTTCGAGCTTTCTTTTCCCATGAAAAAGAGCTGCTTTTAGGCTGCAGAACAAGCATGTCTTTGAGGCTTTAAAACATAACCTGAGCTGAGGAACCGTTTCCAAGTCCTGAGGAAAACAAATTACATTTAATATAAATTAAATTGGACACCCTCTTAAAGGCTTTAAAGAACATGCTGATCACCTGTCCTGGGGCGTGCGCGCCCGTGTGTGCGCGCGCGCGATGTGCGTTACGATGCACAGAATTTCCATTCATATTATAACGTGTAATAATGCATAGGATATGTTATTTAAGGAAACTGCCCCTCCTAGATTACATTAAGAGATTAATTCATAAGGATCAGAGCGATTATGCAAAACTAATTTGGACAGTCCAGGGATAATTATCTCCGTCACGGTTAATTAAACCCTTTCACTACTATGGATTCTCTATTGTAACACCCCGATCACTTCTCTCCACGGAACTCTCTGCTTTGCCCCGAAAATAACGCGCAAGTGACCTTGTGTTTTGTGCAGTGTGGAGGAAAAGGAAACATAACATTTACCTTGTCACAACTTGCCACGTTTGCACATGTGCGACACAGTCAAAGCTAAATTTCGTTTCGAAATATCTGACAGCAGAATGGTTTGGTTCTCTTTGGCTCTCAGGCCCACAGCGTTTGATTTTTCCTCCTTTTTTCTTTTATTTTTTAATTTATTTATTTATTTTGCTTTCTTCTTCTTTTTTTTATTTAGGGGTGCGTCATGAACTGAAAATGCACATTCACACGTGAAGGATTTTTAATTTAAAAAAAAAAAAAAGTCTAAATGTCCTGAGATTGATTTTTTTTTCCTTTTCTTTTTTTTATGATTTCAAGGTATCATGAAAGAGCAGCCAGTGCTTGTCTGATCGAAACACATGAAAGGTCGTCAAGTTGGTAAAAGAACTTGCATTACCAGTTCACTGGCCATTTCCCTCTCTTTCTTCGGCCTTTTATTATATTTTTACTTCAGGAAAAAGGGAAGAAAGCTGAAAGAACTTTTCTTCCTACTCTGGGAGCGTTTAGACGGTCGAGGAGGTTTTGTCTGGGAACAAAACGTGGGTTGGGAGGTTTTGTGAGAGTGTTGTTTGTTGAAGTGGAGCTCAGCAAAAGCGGCTGCTTTCCCTCATTGTGATGAAAGCAATCAGTGGTATTTGGAAAACTGTTAGCATTGTGCACTTCTTCTGTGTCCATTGTGGAGGATTTCTTTTCACAAGGTTTTTTTTCAGCCGATCCAGCTGGCCGGAGTGAATAGCACTGCAATGTGTACACGCTTTGTCCCTCCAAGCCCTTCAAGTAGCCCACATTGAATAGAGTGAGTTGACACTGCATGACAGTGAAACAACATAATAAAAAATACATGAGCGCATGAATAGAAGCAGGCGCATAAATAAATAAAATGGGTGGCCAAAACTGGATAAACTGAATGACAAAACGGTGAAAGGGGAACAAAAAGATATTTAACACGCTAGATTAGCATTAGAATGCAATCTACAAGCCAGAACAATTGATGAATAGGTTTACCGGCCAAGAAAGAAATGGACTAAATGCCTTTTGAATAGATAGCCTGTGTTTTTTTTCTATCTAAGGAGGGGAGTGAATGAAAAAGGTGGAGATGCAACTATGCAAATAACTGGGAGAAAACTTTTTCTCATAAAATGTTCCGTTAGTCTCAGATCGTCAGATAACCAAAAGCGAGAGAACCTGCCTCACAAAAAAATATTACCTAAGCTATTTTTTTTTTAAATAATAGGTGAACTATATTAAAAAATATATATTCTGTGTGACCAAGCGTAGAGTTAAAACCTACAAAAAGCATCCCTTTGGGTCCCATCAGGTGCTGTTTGGCTCTTGTGGTCTTCAGTGCTCTTAAGTGGTCTCATAGGCCCAACGGAAGTTTCATTATAATGGTCATTATATTGGGGAATGATATTTTGACATCACTTTGACATTTTGGCTTTGACATTGCTGCTCCAAGTAGACTCTCAACACATAATTATCTAATGAGAATAAGCGTTATGTGGCTGAATGAATGAACATGAATGGGCGCATGGTGATCAGGTGAAGCAAAACGATATAAGTACTAAAAAAAAAAAAAAAAAAAATCTTAATGGATCAGCTCAAGTAAATTAACAATAAATATAGGATACTAGAGGAAAAATCAGTACTTCATTTATTAAAATAAAATAAAATAAAATAGACATTAACTGGATATAGTAGTTATATCAATGTTTCACTTATAAAGCATCTCATAGGTGGAGTGGTGTATTATTTTGGGACTGTGATTGTCAGGGTGAATTATATGTGCATGCAGTCTGTTTAGTGGGATCTTTTACATGTAACGGCGTAAAAGGAGTGTTTGTCAGGCAGTTCCGCCCCGTCAGAGATAAGTCTGGTGCAAAAGGAGTTTGTTTATTAATTTTTGCTGGCAGACTTGGCTTTAAATTGTCATGTAGTCTATTTAATTCAGAACAAACAGTCTGTACACTTCCAAACTGATAACAATTTGAATTAAAGCTTTATTTATTTTGATAATGTAATACAAAATACAGAGAAGCCTTCAACATATGTATTAACGTATTTTAAATTGATTTGAATGCTACAAACACTTAATTTTCCCACACTCTTCAGAGAATCAGAAGGCTACTGCAGTGGTGTAGTGGCGAAGATAAAAACAAACAAAACACAATAGAAATTTAGCTTATATTTTAATTAATGTGACATATACATATACACTCAATCTGAGCGATGAAAATCAACCAACAATACATGCATTGCAGTGGTGTTGCACTTTAGCTGTGAAAACAGTCTCATATTGACAGATGATACAAAGGTTCCTCCATAAGATTTAGAGCCATGGCTGCATCATGTTTTCTTAAAGCCCCCTCCTGATGCCCTGATATCATTATGTCTTAGTGTTAAACCCTTTATGTGCCTGTAAGACATTTGTAGAAGTGAGATTAGGCAAATTAACATACATATGTAGCACCGGTTCAACCATGTTGACCTCAGAGGGATATACAATGGTTTTTTCATCCCTAATTCGCCTAGGGCTGCCCCACAAGGATGTGGATTATCACCCAGCTTCAATGGCTTGAGATGGATCACATTTAGCATTTTTTTCTGACATGAATAATATATCAATATCATTTCTTTGAGGGTATTTCCTTCATTTGTTTGCAAGAGTCCGCTTCTTGGGTGCTCACCTGGTTGTCATAGTATGTATGAGCGCTGTGCTATGCTGAGAGATATAGAGCCAGGCCTGGCTTCTCTGTTAGCAACCTCAAAGAGTCTGATCACTGACTTCTCCATCTCATTTTAGGCAAATCAAAGTGTGAAAAAGTCTCTCCTGAAGCAATATCTCCATCATCAGGTTGGGTCAAGAATGTTTATGAAGGCTATGTGCCATATTACCTGTAATCTCCAGAGTAGGACCTGATGTATTTCTTACTTCTCTATGCTCCCAGGAGGGAAAAAATGCCAAAATTATCTTGCATTGCACCTTTTCCGCAACACCTTAACGTGGCAAATCAAAGCCTCAAAACCATACATGTCGCTGTGCCCAAGGTCACCAAGAGAAATGAGAAATCACTATACTGTACAGTCCATCCCCATAAACATGCCACACAGCCTCTGAAGTCTGACTCTGCTTTTAAGATGGGCCAAGTTTGTCTAATAGTACATAATGCAATAAGTAGATGGACCCCTGTTGGAGTTCAGAGAGGGGATGCTTGAATTAGGTTGGGGGCCGAGCGGGGGGTCGGGTGTAGCTAAGGCTGGGGGCATCACTACTTACACAGGTGAGCCGGTGTGTGTAGTCAACAGTGCCCATCCATCCACTGTCTCCCAGACTGTCAGTATCCAAGAATGACACTGTAGCAACAATCTCACAGCTCTACCATTACATATCATAGCATGTTAATGTACGTTTTAAGGCATTTATCATATTTGTAAACTGTGCCTTCAATTTTTTTTTTTGCACTATTACCGTTGCACTTCTTCATTTATGAGTGGTGAAATCCTGAAGTGGACCTCGTTACTTCCATGTGTGAAAACACACTGAGGGCGTTGTTTGGCGTGAGAATACACAGTTTTGGACATGCTAAAGGTAGGACGGATTTCACTTTATTCATCAAGTTGTTCATCAAAAATCTGAAGTGAGGAAGCTGCACAATTAATACATTTAAAAGAGAAAGAAAATAAAACATGAATTTCGTTTGGAGTTGACTGAGATGTCAATGTGCAGTCTCAACAAATTAGTTAAAACAGTGTCAGCATTTGGTATAAAGACCTACTTGTGTGCTGTCCCCATGTTGTCAGTTTTACAGAGGGAGATGTGCAAAGTGAGAGATAGACTGCCCTGCTCTCAGCAGGCTGTCTGACTCTAAAGCTCCCACTGCTGTCTAAAACAACTTACTGCACTAATGAGACTGTGCATGTTAAAGTATTAGAAGAACAAACACAATTTTGCAAGTCAAGATCACACATGGCAGAATGACTGGTGTCAGAATATACAGTTTGAAATATAAATACTATCTTCAAGTGCAAATGTAATATAAACTTGCAGTAAGCTCAAAAGGGGAAACATATGTATAATGTTTGGGGTGACAAGCAACAATTTAAACATTTGACAAGATTAGATTTTCTCAACAGAAGATATAGCTGCTAGGTAGTCACTTAAATTATTAAGTTAATAATCCAAAAATATGAGGCACAGGATTATTTTATGAATCCATCAATAAATTAGAATAATGTCAGTGTGCTGCTTTAAAAAAAAAAAAAAAAAAAAAAAAATGTTCCGTAAACTGACATGACATTTTTTGTTCCATTTCCAAATGACCGCTGGCAGAGATTGCTGGCTCTCGTATTAAATTCTCAGGTTTTGAAGGAAAAATATATCTATCATAAGTAGAAATAATGAAGTTGAAGAGCTGATGCCCTGAGGAGCAGTCACAAAGAATTATATCTTTCTATAACACAGGACACAGGCAAAAGATAAGTACCTGTCACTTGGCATACTCTCTGCTACATGTGCCTATCAATAAAAGAGATTATTTTGCCTAGTTATTACAACGAAGATCTGGGGGGCTCAAAGATTGCACCTTTAATGAGAAGGAATGATTTCTTCCTGCACACTCACAACTACACTTGAAGTGAGTGAGATGTAATGCTATCAATTCTCTCTCTCTCTCTCTCTCTCTCTCTCAATTTTCCAAGAACTTATTAAAATGAGATATTGCCAACATTAATTCACTGGCATTATTTATTACATTTTAACAGGATTACGGTGTGCATAGCTTGATTTGGGATTCACACCCTGCATTGTGATATCATGGTTTTGCACTCAAATTCTGCAGACTTGTTGTAATTAACAACAGTGGCAAAATAGATCACTGCCAAACGATATGTTGTTCCATAACTAATCTCTATGTAGTGAAATGTTGGGATCCCGAAGAATGCTTTCAGTGGATGGAAACTTAAGGTTTTGGCTCTATCAGTGGATAGGGGCATGTCACCTTGGTTTTCATCACCTCTATCCAGGAGAGATGCAGTCAGAAACTCCAGTCCAAATAGGAAAAGGCAAATTAAATACATGATTATATTTTGAATCTTTAAGTGCCAGGTTTAGTGTCATAAATGTTAGATGCTTGTCTCATAGAGTTGACACTGATCTCATGTCTCTAGCTCTCAGAAATATTTTTTTTTTCGCCCAGTTTTGCAGCCATGGTGTAATGCAGTGTAACAACCATATAGATGCAGTAATAATGACTTTGTACAGAGAATCCAGCTGTACTGTACCTTGATGACAGCAAAGCAATAATTCCTAGGGGAACCTTATCATATTCAGCAGAAAATCCAACACTTGCAAAACACTTCTTTAATCTCGAAACATGCTTGGTTCGTGAAACATGTGCCATTTGTTATACTGATTAAGGAGCATGACTTCATACCTTAATTGGGAAGTAATGTCAAGGTCTTCAGAACAAATCTATTATGAATGGTCCTTCCAGACATCACATACAGGGGTCTTTCAGACATGCCATACTCTGTAGCCACATAATCACGCTGTGCCTACACAGTCATATTGTGTTGTGGTAATTTTCCATGTCCTTTGTCATCACAAAAGGGTTACATTGAAAAGTAATGACTCTTGAACATAGTGTTTGTGCTGGCTTTGTTTGCAAGTATGTGGGAAGAAAGAGATAGATATGTAAAAGAATGGGAAACACTGAAAGCAATCAAAAGTCTGGCCTTCACTGTTATTGTGTTGCTAACAAAAATGTTACAAGGCTAGGAATGATACGCTGAAGTACCTGCGGACATTCCTCTCTCTCTCTTTTGAGTCAGTGAGAGGCCCTCCATTTGAATACTTTTCCTTTTGTATTACATCTTATTCAGGCTGCTTTTCTGCCCTGCATATAGCAGTCCATAAGTTACCATTAGCAGCACAAAAGTCGGTGTATGGGACGTATAGAGAACAGAAGCCTGCTGCATCTACAGCACAGCCCCATATGACAGTGCCAAGGAAATATCTCAAACTGCCTGCACATTAATTCAAGCACATTGAGGCTGTTTGTCATTATATGAAATGGGTCAAGTGGAACACTGTCCTTTGAATTACCTTTTAAAATGGACTGAAAACTGGAAATTGCACCATGTTTTTTTTTTTTTTTCATCGAGATGGCATACTCTCCTACGTGACACAAATGAACTTGAATGTCTTAAAGCACATCTCGACACTTTGATATTAGGGCAGACAGGTGTAAAAATATACATGCTTGACACAGAGCAATAATGAGAGATAGATTTATGTATGTAGGGCACTAAAGAAATGCCGAGCCGATGCCTGGTGCTGTCAGGTTCATTTTCCTGTTGCGTCATTCACCATGCCAGGGCACAGTGGAGCCAAATATGGCAGAATCGTCTTTTTCTCAAACCACACACATCATGATGTCTTGTCAGGCAAACAGATATCTTGAGTATCATGAATTGTTGGATGTTTGTATGTGAGAAGCAAGTAAACAAGCTGAAATATTTTCTCCCTAATTTGATGCACAATGCATCCTGACGGCTAATTCAGTTCTTGCAGATTCAGGATTCAGTGTCAGATGTCAGGTCTTTTTAACTCAAATAAATAAGTTTGTTCAGTAGCTGACTGCTCATAATTCTGGCAACACAACCCCTCAACATAGAGAATCATTAACGTCTATTTGTCCTATAACATTTTCACCTCACTTTGACCCGATCTAACCTATTCCCTGTTCAGACAATGTGCTCAAAGGTGGTAAAAGGGACCAGGAGTGAATGGAGTGTGTGTAACATTGCAGCCAGCAGCGATTACAGAGGTAACATGAACACTTGGAAGAGATACTGAGACAGGGCTTTTTGTGTCTTTTAAATTGCTGGACAGCTCCAGGGCTGACATTTAAAACATAACATCACCAAACAAAAAACACATTAAAAGAGAAAAGCTGAGCAGGGGGCTTTAAGCAAAACCTGAAATTCAAGTTTTGGCGAAGGCAACTGACCCAAATTTCCTGCCCCTTCTTCTCCTTAACGTGCTTCTGCAAGCCTGGGCCCCGGGGTGACGTATCCCTTACACAGGGATTGCCAGTGCATTTACATAGCATGGTTAATGAGAGATCAACACCAGGAAAGCGCCTTGAATATAAAGCTTTCTTGTAAAAATAATGAGCGAGCGATTGATCCATACTCAAACAAGCCGGTTTGCTGAGTTAATACCAAAGGCAGATTATAGCCAGTGCCAAAAGTGCCCTGGCGTGCGACGCCTTTTGCTTAGAGGGTCCCCAAACTTGTCATCACATTAGCACATGGTCAAGGAGTACATCCTACCACTCTCATAATCTGCTTTCCTGCACAATTAGCCTTCTATAATAAGGCAGCTGCCTGACAGCCGGCAGGGAGAAAAGGGGAAAATCACTGAGTTTCACAGGGGATGGATGGATCGTTTACTGCCACTGAAATATAGACTCTGAGGTTATTCTCTCTCCAACTCATCACCTACTTCTGGTCCTCATATTAGGTCTGAATGTGACAACATGACATAACAACACGGAGACTTGCTCTTCTTTATTGTGCCAAACATCTACTGCACTTTGATGAAGCCAGACAAAGAGGGATAAGGGAGGGGGGAGAGCAAGAGAGAGAGACGGAGAGCAAGAGAGAGAGAGAGAGCGAGCGAGAGAGAGAGTGAGAGAGAGAGAGAGAGAGAGAGAGAGAGAGAGAGAGAGAGAGAGAGAGAGAGATAGGAGAAAGAGAGAGACATAGAGAGATAGGTGAAAGAGAGATAGGGGAGAAAGAGCACTCATGGCCAGGGAAGATGTGTTTTAGCTTAGAAAAATCAGATGTTGGAGAGGGTAGAATGGCAGGGGATGGCAAGTTTTCTGAATAAAATAATAGATAATTTCATCCCGACAAAGGCGAGGAAACTATGGGCAAGAGAAGAAAATAGCAGGAAGGGATGGAGAAGGGAAGGGGTTTGAAAAGAATAAGAAGAATTCAGTGCTGCTTCTTGCAAGGGAAAAGAAAAAAAAAACATTGATGACACCCGGTTCCATTCTTCCGCTCTCCCCTTTCTCTGCTCCTCGCCTCGCAGCACGGCGGGCTAAGCTGGGAGCTGTAATGTCATTAAATTGCAAATGCTTTTTTTTCATTTCCGACACACACTGTTTACTTATCTGGCAAAAACATATGTTGGAAGGAATCCGTTAAATTCTGCCCATTGCCTTGGGTGAAAGTGCAATAGAAACGGGCCCACTGAGCTCCTTCTGTCGTCTCCTTTTAGCACTTTGCCTTATCTACAAGGCTGCTTAGCAGCAAACTGGCGAGTTCAATGAAAAATGAAGATACAGTGCAAGATTAGGGAAGAACAGTGAGGGGAGAAATGCTTGGAGAGAGGGTCATCCCATTGCAAATGATTTCACTCCTCTCCATCTGCATAAATGACTATTTTTAAGGCATCTCCAGCGTCTGTATATTTTTCTCACTCTGCCACACATTTAATTTCACGCCCCGTGTTCTGAATATGCTTAAATGCATATCTCTGATGCACCTTTAAGCCAGAGGAAAGAGGATGGGGGGGAGTGGGGAGGGTACGAAAGCAAAATTAAAGATAAAATGGTGTGATTTGCACTACAAGTCTATTACTTTATGGCATTTACATATAGTTTACCTCTGCAATTCCAAGATTTTTTCTACCACCTTCCTATCAGTATTTGGGCTTGTATAAATATGTATAAATCTTTGTTGAGAAAAAATAGAATTCCTAGCTGCACTGGAAAGTTTGAAGGGTGCACTTTCTTCCTTCAACTTCTCCTCTTGCTCCCATGAGACTGTCAGCATATCTGCTGGGGGTTTTCTTTCCCAGCTTGCCCCGCAAAGGTGCAGGCTTCAACTCTTTGTGCCCCATGATCCCCCACCCCACACACACACACACACACACACACACACACACACACACACACACTCACTCCCTCCCCGCAGTGGAACAAGTAGGGAGAGGTGGCCCGGGTCAGCGCTCGGCTACAGCTTTACAGGAAGGGATTGACAGAGATTGGTAGTAGTGTGATGAGGTATCCTTGTCAAACCAGCAAGTGAACAGCCCTGCTGCACTAGTGCTACATCATTACATCGCCTTCAAGTTTGTCATGAATGTAGCCACAGACAAGATTGTTATAGTGCTGTAAAAGACGCAGGCCAATGCACTTACAGGTCTTTCAAAATAGTGCCGACATGTCTGCTATTGCCATACTATCAGGCAAATGTGTTGTTCTACAGTAGCGAGGAAGTTTGTGTTGAGAGTGGAAAGCCCGCCCCTAACAGCAGAGAAGAAGAAGGCCTTGGATTGGCCTGGGAATGAAAGGGAGAGAGAGGCTATTCAGAGCACGATTCCTTTCCCTCATTGTCTGCCCGCTTAGATTTGAATACGCTCACTCAGAGCAGATGAGAAAAATGCTTCAGCCACTCGCATTGTTGGCTTTCTCTCTCTTCTTTTCTATTTGCAATTAAATGCATTTCAAATGGAACAACTGTACAGAAAGCAATTCTGATAAGAAGGAATTCCATTGCCTTTAACCTCCTTTGTAATGGTTTTGCAATTTCTGAGCACTCTTATTATGTGAATTGCACAATCAAAACATATCTTTGAATAGAAAATGCCATACAACTTAAGTAGTGCTTCATTGAAAATTAAATTGCATTTAAAAATCATTTTTAGTTCTCTGTGTTCTTCTTTTTTCAAGCCAATCGCGGTGTTTCTGTTTTGGTGTTTTGTTTGTAACATTGTGCCTTGACAGGACCCTTGTGTCCTGAGCGGTATCATACACACTGGTCCTAAGCATGGGATGAGATCAGTCAATTAGAATTAATGTCATCTGGTCATTTACAGCTAAACACCCTCCATATCCATTGTGTTTGCTTTGTGTGCAAAGCATCAACTGCAAAACCAATCTCATCCTCCAGACATGAATTTTTGAAGGATTTGAACGCTGTAAATAACTCCAAACCCTCTCTTACGAGGTTTACCCCTGGAGCACTTTGTAACTTATCAGGGCTGCCTTGTGCCTCCTCTAATGCTTGCATTATGCTCAAATGTAAATCGGTAAGCTGCCAGAGAGGTGGGCGGGAATCACTGAAGAAAGAATCACTGAAGGGTCTAGCCAATATTCTGATTGGGGCATAGCAAAATAAACAGTATAGTTTTGTTTTCAGCAGCCACTTGAACAAAAATATATCACATTACCCTGTTATATTCTTAAACAATTGTTCTCCAGAGATCTTGGCTGGGCTAACACAAAGTGAAATCCCCATCTTTGAAATAATAGTACACGTTTGACCAAGTTTTAAGTGATGCAGGTTATTTTTCAAAATGCGAACATTCGTATCTACATAAAAGGAAACTCTAATATATTCTGAGTGAATGATGCCCAAGGGTCTGTTTTGTATTTCTAATTTCCATCTCTAATGGTACAAGGGACTGATTAGTAATTAGGACAGACCCATTTAAATGCATGTAATGAGCATTATAGGTTTCCCATATACTGTGCACTTCTTACTGATGAAAATGGATAGCATCTTTCTCAATTTGAACGCATGTTGACCTTTAATGGCAATTAATCCACAACACAGTTCTTCATGCTGCTTGTCCTTGAATTGGCTTTATAGCGTAATGAGTATATCGTTGGAATCTTCCAAATAATTGACCTGAAGCATGTTTCACAGCATAACTATTAATCTTATTTTCCAGTGAATAATTTGATCAGTTTGCTAGAGAAGTGGGTTATACAGAGTACAAACTAGTGCAGAGGGATATGTGGCCCCTAGATATTAATTTGAAGGTGGATAGGAGTCTTAAAGAGGATTAAAACTCTATACAGGCTACTCATTTTATATGACTGCATACCACCCAGTCCACTGTATATACTGTCAGTCATTGCTTGGCATGGTTGAGATTTGAAATGGTGACAGTTAAAGTACAAAGATGTCCAATCCTAGACTATTTCATGGCATATTTGGTAGAGCATCCTGAAGGAAATGCAGTGGGTTAGGGCCAGTCATTCCAGTGAACGAGGGCCACCGAAAACAGCAATACTGCCCCCCTCCTAATGCTTAGAGAAACTGCATCTTCTTCTCTGTCTCTCACTCAGACATGCTGTGAAACACAGGAGGGATGCTACAACAGGTGCCATTACTACCGTTTATGTAGTATTTTTTTTTTTTTTTTAAATGGCACTGGAGTTCTTCTACAGTGTACCATAGCAGTGAACAAAGTGAATCAAGGTTACTCTTAAATAAAACTCACTATATCATATCAGAAAAATCAGAGAGAGTATTGAGACATATTTTTTTTTCAGATATGAGGCTTTAGCAGGCCATGAATGCAATATTGTTTTTGATGCAAGTTTGTTTTTTACAGTTGCACAGTTTTTCAAAACTAGAATTTAGCACCTCATGTGAAGTTATACCAGATTTTTCTAACAGAAGAGATAAATCGACAACACTTCATTTGAAGATGCATTTCTAAAACCAACTCAACATTTTCATAACGTTGTCATAACTGTGACATAATGGCTATTGTGAGCATTAATGACTGCTGTCTTTTAGTGTCATTTACTGTCATTTTTGCAGAGTTGATTGTCTTTGCTATATGTCAAGTTGCTTTGACAGACAAATGTCAGTTTCACAGGAAAAGTGACTGAATTTGGCTCAAAGGAATCAGTCATAAATACTAATTAACATTCATTACAGCTATCATATAACCCTTATGCCAATTTTATGTCAGTATTATGGATATGACCTTGAATAAAATGTTTCCAAAGTATTTTATAGTAAGAGACATGAGAAATTTTTTTTTTTCATCGTTAGGCTTGCCAGATAGTTCTTTAATTAGACTGACTGTTGGCATTAAAGCAATGTGTTGAGCAGTTCTGGGTTATTATTTAAAATAAAAATCCTCTTAAATAATAATTAACAAATAAAAACAAAAGGCAGATGCATTTGTGGACTATATTATTGTAATAATAATTACTACTCCTACTCCTTTTAATTAACATTATTATATTAATTGATCTATTGTGTTTTGGAATGAAAGCCTTCATTTGCTGCCATCAGTTGTTTTGAATTTTCCTTCTCTTCATCAGTGAAGGAGGAGAGGCCAGACCACAGCAGTGTATAAAAGGAGCTGCTCTGAGATTCTCCCTTATGTCAGTTCAGTTTTACCAGTTTTTCGACCACTGAGCTCTGTTCCCACTGAATGTATCTGAAGTGCTCTCAATTAAAATTTGAAAAGGCCTTCTTTATTTCACCAACACGTATTGCAGAAAATGTGCGCAGAGAGGGTGCATCACGTTAAGAGGAATATTCATATAGCCATTAAGAAAATGGATGCATTTTGCCATCAGCATGGTTAGAAGTAAATCATTTCACAAATTAAGCATCACCTCTCTGTGTTTTCTCTTTGAAATTCTATTAAAGGAGATGTTATATTCGCCCCACTTCAAAGACAGAGCACTCTCGCTTCTCTCACAATTGTGGCCTTTCATTTGGAAGTTCCCAGTTTTAAAACAATGGCACTTCTACTGGTGATCCGATGGACACATCATTTGGGCAATATTCTTTAACAGTCGGTAGGAGCAACATTATGCATATTCCACGCTGGTACAGTTGTGCAACTGAAAAAAAACAGCACCCAATCATTGCCATATAAAACTCAACAAATTTATCAAAAGCTAATATCACATTCATTTCAGTTACAACAGGGAGAGTTTGCACAGGTGGAGTGGCCAGATGCATAATGCACTATTATTCAAATGCTTATATTTGAAAAATCCACATGAAAAGACAAATAAGAGTAGAGCAGATAGTCCAGAGACTCCTGTGTCTTTTACGTGACAGGTAAATTAAATCTATTCTGACCAGTTTTACTTTCTTTTGTATTAAAAATAGCTTTCCAACTGCAGGTCTGCAAAATATTCTCAGATAATGACTGCAATGCATGATTGTATAAATAACAGTCCCACACAAAGGGTACTATTATTCCAGTTACTAATAATGAGGCAGTCACATTCAAACTAATCAATAGAGGGCTCCAGATCTCTTTAAAACAATAACATAACTGTTTTTATGGTCACTAATGTTGTAAAATAGTTTGTAGGCTGTTGTGGAGGAAAACTACACCGTTGATTTAGAGAGAGAAAAATATAAAACCACACACAGTCCCGTTCTTACAGTTTCTCACCAGATTTCTCACCCTCAGTAATGCACCTATCTTCCCACTGCCGTTAAATAGTGTGGCTGATTTTTCCACGGCTCTCTGGCACCATCCTGTGTTTCAGTGGTGATAATGATTTTTTTCCCCACCACTATGAAACTATGAAAAGAAAATAGATTTTGGGTGGAGAACATTTCTTTTTGCTATTAGGTATAATAACCTTATTAAAATGTATATGATTTCAATTTTGGGTAGGATGGTAAATGTCCTTTGTGTATCTTGTGCACACAGAGGCATTTCGTCAGATCTCAGATCACAACACAGCCTCCCTTCAGTTCAGTGAGATGATCTGAGTGTGACTAGTCACAACACTTGAGGGATGAATGTACGTATTTTGAATAAAATGAATAGCTCTTTTGTTAGAGTTTTACTACTTTAAACCTGGGAACTGATTCGTGCACTCAGAAATCATGAATAGATTCTTTAATTTCACTACCATGACTTCAAACGCACAATTTTTTGACCTGCATTTTTACACAAAAGTTAGGCACTTTTTAGAACATTCACAATAAACAAGAGCAGAAAGAGGCAAAGAGGCAAAATACATACCCAGAAAAATAAATAAATCAATGGCTAGATAAACTCATTAATACAAATAAAAATAAATAAATACTGTTCTCTCTGAAAGGAAAAATAAGGAAAGATTTTGGCAGACCTTTCACAACCAGTTGTCCACATGGCATATAGTTAATTTTTACTATAGTCTGCTGTTGAAGAACAAAAATTATGTTAAGAGTAAAAGCTGAAAACCTCATTCAAAAAATGTTAAAAAAGATGAAGAAGAATGTTATAAGAACTGTTTGTTTGCTCTCCTGTGGCCCGGCTCCAGCTCCAGCTCCAGTTCACTTTTGTTCAGAGTGATATTTTTCAAATTAAGGCCTGTGAGCCAGTTTGGGTCATTCCTACTGGGTCCTGAGGCCTAATATGTTTCACTTAACCAGGGTCCAAGACAAACTACATTTATTTTGTTTTTTGGACTTAGAAAATGATAATAATTACACCAACAGCAAGAGCTGTGGGCTTTCATCCTGCTAATGTGTGGCCCACTTTGCAGCCTGATGAAGACGACCAGTGACCCAGACGAGGTCACTGGCTCTCGGTCCTGGCTGAACTTTCAGTGGCCTGAGCGAAGACCGATGTCCTTTTTGCATGAATTATTTATTGATTTTAAAATGTGTGCTCTCAGTTTTCACACCATGGTTAGACTCATGTATTGGTTTGATATTCTGCTTCTATTAAATATGTGGTGCTGGCCTGTCTGTGTTGCTCATATTTGGTATAATGGTGGTTGCTCTCTAATCACACCACACAACATTTTATTCTCGTGCATTTTATTCTTTTACTTAATTGTTAAATATAATTTATTACTCAATCAATAGAGTTTTCCAACACCAAACATGTATGAAAAGCTGATAAGTGTGAGACAGTTTCATTAGTTTGGGTTTCACTGGAGCGTTCTTAGTGTAGTGTTAATGCTGTTTCAGGGGGAAAAAATAGAGACGAATTGCATCCTTTTTATTGTATATAAAAGATAAAACAACATCAACATTAGTTTCAGTGTTACCCTATGACAATCAATACTGTTCTAATTCTGGTGCAAGCACATGCATGGTTGTGCATGTTGACAGTGCACAATGTGTGACAATGCACTGTGTATGATGGTTGTGGAAATAGTTGCCTATGCCTGTGTGCTTGTGTGCATCTGAACAGGAGACAGGACTCCCCAAAATCTGTGCTCCTCTCCAGCCTGTAGGGCTGCAGTGACTCATATGGTTCCTCTGTAATGGCACCGGCCAGAGAGGAGAGACGGGTGTGACGTCGGGAGCCGTGGAAACCTTGGACACAGCCAGCGAACAAACATCCATATGTGACCACCGCTCTATTCAGCTTCAGGGTTGTGACAAGGAACACAGCGGGTATATCCATAAAACCCTTCCACAGACATTTTTTATTTTATGTTATTTGAGTAAACTCATGGTGCTATAGGCTAACATAAATCCTTCTGTCCTAAATTCATGATACACATCCCATTAAGCAGCATCAAACTGGTGGAAACTCTGCAAGGGGAGGATTTTTTAACAACATCAAACAACAACAACAAAACCCACAAGCTGATTGCTTGTTGTTTACATTGGTGGATGTTTGCCTTATGGGCATCACTCACTTTTTGTTTACTCTACATCATCTTTCTCAAAGGAATGCTCTTCAAATGTAAGTTTGAAAAGTCAGATGGAGAGAGCTGGAAAAACAAACAAACAAACACACACACAAAAAACACATCAATAAAACCCTGTGCAACGACAGCAGGTCCACTCTTCCCCTGCATCACTCCATCCCCCCGCTCAGCTAATAAATCCCAAAGGTATTTCAATCAACATTTTTTATATTTATCCCTAAAACCTAGTCAGTTACCTGGTCATTCAGGTACACCCCCACCCCCAGCACCACACCCACACCCAAACACCCACCCACCCAACCACACACACACACACACACACACACACACACACACGCTATTTCTGTGATACTGTTCTGTAGTGACACCAGACTGGATGGAAAAAGGTTTTGCACCAATATGACTGAGATTTTCACTCCTCAAACTTGTACTAAGAATCTTTGATGAGATGTCTAACTTGTTTTTTTTTTTTTTTTTTTTTTTTTTTTTAATTATTATTTTAAAATGTAATTATTTTTTTTATTTTAAAATTTTGTATTTTTATGTTTTCTGAGTACTTTCATATTGATTGAAAACTAATTAAAAAGAGGCCGACAGCTAAAATAAAAGCTTTTCGGTCGATACGCGGGTATATCTAATCTGTGAATACTGATTCTGTAATCAATACAAACTTTATAACCACAGCACACATTCTTAAAACAATACAGGTACAATCACAGAATTGTTACTATTATCGTATTAATAGAAACACATGAAAATGAATGAACATTGCTATTATTTAGTATTATTGCAGACAAGAATTTGGCAAAGTGTTGCTCATGTGATAACTACAACAAAAGCAAAGCAGACATTCCAGTTTAACTTAATTTGTAGAACACTCTCAAAGATGCATACCATAATTTTGACTTTCTTTGCCTAATTTACTTTTGTCAAACATGTTATAAGCAGATATGTTTTTTTCATCTTTCATTTCATTTTCTGATTGTACTTGTGCTTTGACGTTGAGTATACTTTCTTTTTTACTCTGGTCTGTGATAATTGATTTGAATCAGTTTACTGGTTTTAAACAGATTTACACATTTTGTAATGAAAAAAAAAACATGTTTTCCTTCACATCTATAGATTTCAAAAATCAATTTGCTGAGAAACTCCTAAGAATTTCTCTCACTCTTATTAATTTTCCTCACACTTACACCTTCACACACTTGTTTACTGACAAATGTAATTTCTGTAAAGGCATTCCATTTGACTTCTTCCAGGAATTCTCCGGGCTAATCCTGTTGAGTGCAGTGAACCTCACAGAGTCGGTTGTGTAAAGACTCTGTGGTCACACAAGAGGCTTTTACAGGGAACCAGACTTACATCTGCTCTGTATCCCGGCTATCGTGTTTTTATGTCACTTTACAAGAGCCTGGCAAAAACCCATTTTTGATACACAAGTGAAATGATCAGAAGTCACCAGAACTGTTTTTTTGACACCCACATTCTCAAAACAATTGCAGTGATGGTTTTTTTTGTTTTGTTTTTTTGTTTTATTTGTTTTTATAACATTTCAATTTGGACCTCAGGAAATAATACTGACCAACCATTATATTGCCAGACATTTTCCAAGAAAGATGGGAGATTCCAGTCAGATCATGGGGCAAACGTTGACGTCAAAGAGGGATATTACCCATTTAATTATGGCTAGATTTATACATTATACATGATTTTAGTGAATCTATAGGATATAATATTAATGAGCAATAAAGGAATACATAAAATAGTGATTTTCTAGTATTAAAGTATATACAGTACCTTCATCTGTTATTAAACAGACCCAACAACAGGAGCAGAGTGATGTAGGTCGTGCAATTCTTTTGAGACTAAAGTTATGATGGGGGAAAAAAAATGCAGAAATTGCATTGATAAATCTCTTAATCTTTTAATTATTAGAATGAATTCCCCAAGTTCTTGTGAAATCCTAACTTCATAAAAATGTAGTGTACACACTGAGTAACACACTTAAGAAAAATCACACATCCACTCTCTTTGGAGTAGGGAATCCACATTCTTCTTCATGTACTAAAACTATCAGCAGTCACATGCCAGACCTTAAGAATGTATCAGGCGGATGGGGCAGGGGAAACAAGTCAAAGCATTGGGGGTCCCAGTCATCATATGCCTTTCCTGATGCGAGTGGAGCTCTGGCCTCTGAACAAAGACTGCTTGGTAGCTGAAGGAATATGAAAAAAAAAAAAAAAAATGAAATGACTAAACTACTGAAGGGCAGTGAGAAATCATAGCCATACAATACATTGATTTATAAACGAGGATGTTTAGGACCTAACACGCCCTCTGGCAATGACACAAAGCAAGTGATTTCCCCGTTACTGTCACAAGAGAGACCTAATGGATGCTTCAAGACAGATACAAACCTCTCAGTGTATTTTACATTTATTGTTTTACTGCGTCACATATCTTTGATTTTGAGAGATAAACCAAAAATGCTGGTTTTGTGTCACTGCTTGAACTACCGCCTTTCCTACTTGACATGCACACCAAATAAGCAAGGGGCCGCTGCTGAGACCTTAATTCACTCCTGTGAGGAAGGGAAGGGAGGGTTAAAAGTTTGATTAAGGCCACCAAAAGGCTATGAGCAGAAATGCTGCAATAACAACTTCCAAAAACTTGTGTAAACGAAAATCTGTCTGTGGATTAAAGTGATTAGTCACCAATCAAGATTTATACAACTGATTCAGGGCATGAGGAGGAAAACCGCTTTCTGCAGACAGCTTTCTATTACGATAACTGAGAATGCCTCAACAAAACTCACAGTGTGTTAAGGGAATATTTCTATTTCCATTTAGCGATGAAAATGATTTGTTGAACTGTGTTTGCTCAGAAGTGAACGTATGATTTGTTTTGCACTTTAACTAGATCTGGCATAATGTAATTTCAAAGAAGATAGCTCATGTTTTATCTTTGGTAAATCTGTTTTGTTTGCTTGCTTTGTTTTGTTTTCTATCAAGATTTAATTAGTAAATCACATTCTACGTCTATTAAGTCTGCACAAAATGGTTATACAACTGTATATGGTCGCCTCTGGCAGTTCACTGGTATTTGTCCTGGTCTTAGTCCAGAGCATAGTTGTGCTGTCAGGTGATTATCACGAGACCAATGGCTTAATCCTCTCTAGCTCTACTAAAGGGAAGCACAGAAATTGGAGGTTTTCTAAATGTGCATGTAACCAACTGGAACATCGTGTAGTTTTGCTCTGAGTGTTTTTTTTTTCTCCACAGACTTTAAACTTATCACTCTATCTAATTTGAAGATACACAGTGGGGGGACCATTGCAGAGTGAGATTCCTCGCCACTCTGTGGGAACTAATTGACTGTGTTATTGCAGCAATTTGGTGTACAAACTGATTTGCTGCCACTGATCGGAGGAGGCGAACAGGTGAAAACATGAAGGTGCTGGGTCTTGCCCTGCTTTGTTTATTGTGGTGGCCTGAACCCACAGAGGCTCAGTTTCCTCGAGTGTGTTGTACAGTGGAGGGGATTCTCTCCAAGCAGTGCTGTCCTGCTCTGGGCTCCAATCCTGCTAATATCTGTGGCACTCTATCAGGCAGAGGAAGCTGCTCCAATGTTCAAGTCGACAGCAAACCCTGGGGAGGACCGTATCGACTGAGAAATGTGGACGACAGAGAGAGATGGCCGACCAAATTCTTCAATCAGACTTGCAGGTGCACCGGTGGGTGATGTAGAGTTTTACTGAGATCATATATCAGCGAGCAGCTAAATGACACTAAACTCCACATGATTCTAGATTCAATTAGACTGTAAAACAGGTGGCTCTATTAAGAAGCCTCATAGTAAAGCTGGCTCACAAAATCTCATGAGTTTTCCTTTGATTTTACTCATGTATTTCCCCTCTCTATGCTCACAGGAAACTTTGCAGGCTTTGACTGTGGCCAGTGTAAATTTGGTTGGACTGGACCAAACTGTGACCAGAGGAAAGCCCCCGTGGTGAGGAAGAATATCCACTCGCTCACTCCTGCGGAGCTCCAGGAGTTCCTGGATGTGTTGGACCTGGCTAAGACCAACATACACCCAGACTATGTCATTGCCACTCAGCACTGGCTTGGACTCTTAGGACCAAATGGAACCGAGCCCCAATTTGCCAACATCTCCATCTATGACTTCTTCGTCTGGCAGCACTACTACTCTGTGCGAGACACTCTTCTTGGTAAGTACTCATGGTTATATTTCTTTTTTCCCCTTTAATTTAGATTATTTAGTGGGCATTTCTGCTTTATTAGACAATCACAGTGGAGAGAGACAGCAAAGACAGGGCAGAGAGACAGGATGACATGCAGCAAAAGGCCTGGGCCAGATTCGAACCCAGGCTGCTGCGGCTTTGCCTTTGTATTAACCATGGTGTGCACCATGGTGACATATTTTGACATTAAACCAAGGTGGTGTGGCTGGTTATGTAACATTAATACATAATCATCAATATATTATTATCAACCAAATTTACAAAATTATCATCTCATTGATACTGGTTCTCTTTTTTTGTAGCCCTTTTTAAAATCCTTAACCAGACCTTTCTGGACCCTCTGATATACACTGCATAAATATGATAATATAATTATTATACTACTAATATGGAGAGGGATTCATCAATATGTAATTATTCATACTATATCATTCTAATTGTTAACATTTTTGTGGGAACTTAAAAAGAATCTCATTTTTCATCAACTGCTTACAATGAGTACTGATGACCTGTTTCTGTTGCATACTGTGTGCAGTGTGCAGTGCTGCCTCACGGTCTTGATTTAAACACAGAGCAGCTAATCAGAGACTTGGTTTCCCTGCAGGTCCAGGTCGTCCATTCAAGGCCATTGATTTCTCACACAAAGGGCCAGCCTTCATCACCTGGCACAGGTATCACCTCCTCAGCTTGGAGAGAGAGTTACAGGTATTGTTGGAAAACAATGTACATCTAATTAAAAGCATACATCTTTTGGGGGGAAAAAAACAGCAGGACTGGATGAGTAACTCTACAACCCAGCACCATGAATAAACGTTTCTGAAGCAGTGTTTATTTTTGATTGAATAACATATTGTGAGCATAGGGAGATTTTCAAAATGTCAGCGAGCTAGGGAATTCAAATTTGTTTATACTTGGCGGTCTGGAGTGGATGTTTCTGTCATGTTATATTTATTCAGTTTATTGTTCAATAATATTTATATTATGAATCATTTTTAAATTTGAAGACTTCCTGTATCCCAGGGGTTTTCCTGCGATTGAATTGGTGAGGTGGTTCATACCTACATTAAAGAACTGCTTACCCACCTCAAAGAATTTCGAGTTTTTTAGTGTCACATACTGTTTCAGACCATTTTCCATTGTGCCAATAAATTTCTGAAGGAAACACAAGATAGCTGGCATGAACAAGGAGGTATTGGCATAAACATGAGAAATTTTAAAGATATGGAAGATACAAGCACAAACTACTGGCTAGCGGCAGCTCCTTTTGAAAAACATTCTTGAGCATTTTTGGGCTTATTTATAGTTGAGAGTACAGAGAGAGAAAGACAGAGGGGGTAACATGTGGCAAAGGTCCCAGGCCACCTTAGTCTAGTGTACTGGCTTGAAAAACCTACACTGGCTGACCCTAATATGTGTTACGTAACACACTCGTTCCCTGCAGAGACTGAGCGGCAATGAGAACTTTGCAGTACCGTACTGGAACTTTGCCACGGGACAGAGTGAGTGTGACGTGTGCACCGATGCTATGCTGGGGGGCCAAAACCCAGACGACCCGTCCCTCATCAGTAACCGGTCCAGATTCTCCAGATGGGGGGTGGTGTGTAACAGGTCTGTCGGATAAAATAATTAAGGGGGCGAAAAACATTAATCATTTGTTTGGACTGAAATGAAAAAACAAATACCACAGTGTGATGAAAATATATGGGAAAAATCATTATTTTATTCATGTTGTCCTCCCCTCCAGTTTGGATGACTACAATCGCCTGGTGACTCTTTGCAATGGCACCAATGAGGGCCTCATTCGCAGAGGTGTAATGGACAGATCTAACATGAGTCTGCCCACCATGAACGATGTCAGAAGCTGTCTCAATCTCAGGGACTTTGACAGCCCGCCATACTTCACCAACTCTACCTTCAGCTTTAGGTACTGCTCCTGTTTATGCACTCCACAGTTTCCAATCAATAATGCTTTAAAGACAAGCCAGTTCACTCAGACCGATGCATTAAATATTGCATTTTGCTGGCGTATTTTAACCGGCGTTGGTTTCAAAAGACTTTCTGAAACTATGTGTGTTTCATACACAGATTTATGCATATGTTATGTTTTGTAACTTGCAGAAATGCTCTTGAAGGGTATGACAAACCAGATGGAGAGCTGGACGAGTCAGTCAACAACCTGCACAACCTGGTCCACTTCTTCCTCAATGGAACCAGCGCTCTGTCTCACTCGGCAGCCAACGACCCCATCTTTCTGGTCAGAATCTGCTTCCAGTGGTCACTTGATATGAGACATTATTAGCTGATGGGGTTTTGTCTCTAAAGGCACTCAAAGGTTTGCGGTCATTTATATTATAGGTGCTCCACGCTTTCACGGATGCTGTTTTTGACGAGTGGTTGAGGAGGGTTGTTCCATCCAACGCTACCTTTCCTGATGAGATGGCCCCCATTGGTCACAACAGGGATTACAACATGGTCCCCTTCTTCCCACCGATCACTAATGAGGAGATCTATGTTCCTTCTGAGCAGCTGGGATATTCATACGCCATTGATCTGGAGGGTGAGCATGCTCTTAAATAAATGAGCGACAGCGAGTTTTCAAAGTTGATGACCTTCTTCTGTCTTCGAATGACCTTAAAGGGCCATTAAGTAAAGCTTTGGCCTTTTATCGGCCTCTATTAGCTTTGATGGAAGTTATCTCCTCCTACACAAGTCCACTCCTCTCCTCCTGTCCCCTTTAGTGACAGTGGCCTATAATTGACTTAATTGAGTATAGTCACATTTTCATAATACAGATGAACAAGAAAAAGATGTCCACTGGAGAGGTAACATCACTGCTCAAAATACTGTGATAATAATGTTGCTTTGTCATTTGCTTTTTATCTTGAGAATAAGGGTCATTAGCCTTTGTAGCTGAAATGTCTTGCAACACTGAGTGCTGGCTTTTAGCAGCACAGTTCATCATTTGCAGTTGCATATGCGAGTACGCGTGGGCGTTGGGGGTCACAGTGCCAGCCAAAATAATGTTGAGTCACTGATGCTGCTCAACGCCTCCATCAAAAGCCTATGTTATATGTTCATTTGTGCAACTGGATGGTGCAAATATTAGTTATTGCCTCTTTAAACATCATACTCCTAAAATGGTGCATGCTGTCAAGTTACGTGAGAAAGTGTCTGTTCTAACCTGTTTACATGAAAATCTCTGCTTCCAATTCCATGCAGATACAGACGGTGGAGCGAGTGTGTTTGTGCTGGGCTCCACTCTGGGTGGTGTTTTCATCGGCCTTCTGGTCCTTCTGCTTATCTTGGTGCTCTACCTGCGGCAAAGGAGAAATCGAGGCTTCGAACCTCTGATAAAGGCAGAGTTCACAAATAAAAAATACACAGAGGAAGCCTAGATTTCACACACTATTTGGAAATGCACACCAGTGCTCGTACTAAAAAATATGATGCAGAATAATCCTTAATGTACTGTAGACCTGAAAAAGGAAAATGTAAAGGCTGCAAATGAATAGCACAGCTTAGATAAATAATGCATCAAATTGCATATAAGAACAATGATGTGACTCATGCCGTGTCCATTAAAATTATTGCTGGAACTTACTACAGTACAAGTTTCTTGTGATACAAATGTCTGCACCAGACAAATAAACGTGTACTGTGACTTAATCCTTTGGTAACATGTTTTTTTCTTGGTGATTTTACAAACATTACAAACATTTTCCTCCAAAAATGTGTCATTTGTTTACAGTTTGGAAGTCATCACAAATACAAAGCTACAGGAATCTTTTAAATAAATATTTATTCTCAAGAGTAACAAAACACAAATGCAATCATCTTAATTGCACTGAAAAACAGTAAGGCATATTTGTTTATCTAGAACTTGACTCTTGCTAGTTTGAAGTTGTTTCCAAACCCCAAGCAACAGACTTCATAACGAACTGAATCCATACAGCAATGCATTAGTTGTAAAAAAAGCAAACAAACAAACAAACAAACAAACAAATAAACAAACAAACAAAAAAAAAAAACATGTAGACGAGTAATGCTTCTTGTCAATTCTGTTTTTTGAGATAACTTGTGTGATCCATAGACATCAATTTTCAATGTTTTATTGCAAAAATATTACCATTAAAAGTTCAATGATACAAAACCTAAAAAGGGCATCCTGTGAGACTGTTAGTCATAATAAAGATTTTCAAGGACACACTGACACCAAGACAGAAAATTCCCTCCATATATATATTTTTTTTATCCTCAATCTTCTTTCTATGTGAATGCAAACAGTGACTTAAAGGCAGCAACAAAAAGCTCAACAATTATTCATTGATATACTGCAAAGCCCAATGGATATGGGATATGATATAGTGTATAATAGTGGCTAATTCCCTTGATATGTAAGCTTAGCTGGCCTTTGTGGTTTATTGAGCTGACAGGCTCTCAGAGAACAGTGGACATACAGTGCTGCTTGAGGCTGGTTTGTTGGCTTGAGTTTGAGTACTGTACGCCCCCTCCAGCAATGCCAAGCCTCTCACATTCTCTGTAAGTACGCTCTACTGAGTAGCTTCACTGGAGCATTCAGCCCTGTCCAGTCTCCACAGATTCTCATTTCACAGGTGACTGTGGTCGGCTTGAAGCCTGTCTGTGGTGCAGACATAACCATTCAAGCTTTAGAGATAAATATAGGGACCCCTATTTTTTTTATTTTTTATTTTATTTATTTATTTATTTTGCATTTCCAGTCACCAATGTGTTTAGTCTGCTACTTGCTCTCTTGATAATTCCCTCTCCATTTACATTGTAGCGGTACTGAATTTTCAGTGATGGCGGATTAATGACTTACAAATTACATTATAAAAAACATTTGACTTTCTAAACATGACAATGCACATTTTTATGACGATTTCATCCAAAACATCTGTAACTGTAGTTACAGAATGAGCTCTTGCTGTTCATTAATACTTGTGTACATATCTTTGATAAAAAAAAAAAAATGTATTAACTCATATATATCTATGTTTTTTTCTGAAATTTCTTCATTTTTGATGGCACAATTTTCTGGAAAATAGTTGTATTGCCAGGATACAGGAGCAAACTATACGGCTTCTTGTTACTGTGTGGTCAGGAAAGGAAATACCACCAAAGAAATACCACTTCCTTCAGGAATGGTGGTTTTGCAATGGTTGGATGCATTTTTTTTTTTTTTTTTTTTGAGTGTGAAGTGCATTTTAATTTCCTTTTATCATAGAGAACAAGCTCAATCAATGCTAAAATGACTTTTACAGTAATTAGCTTGTGGGAGCTCCTTTATGGTAGCGACTGGAACTGTCTCAGACACATTTCAGAATCTATAAATGGTAGATGGGGATCATAACAATGTCTGGCTTTGCATGTGGGTGACATCGATTCTGCTCAGTGGTGAGACAGAATACCGCTGGGTAACCACTCGCTAATAGGGACATAAACCACTTTGGATTGAGAAAATGAAGTCAACATATATACCAGTGTGGATTACAATTTTCCTCGACTGCAGTGGGATAATTGAACTGACCCCATGCCAGGAAACACACCTCACAATACAGAACAGAAACACCATCACAATGCTAGCACTTTATATTGGTGGTTCCTTTAATTTGACCATTCTCTGCATGACAGCCACTGCTCGATAATAATATTGTCTCGGCTCTTTTTGGGAGGCAGTTGAGCGAATGTTCTGGCACAACTTCACCCACTGGCAAGGTGCATGGAAGGGGCAGGACAACTGGGAATCAAAGGATCCTAGTCACACTTGCAGTACTGAAAAGAGCAATATAAGTTTTTAAGAAAAAAAAATTGGAATCCTTTGATTTTGGAGACAGCTGTCCAGGTTGTCTACTCTTAAAGCCAGGCCTCTGTCAACCAACATAAAATGAAGACATTTTGCAGATGATTAATTCTTTGCAAGGCAAATGAGTATATAGAAATGTAGGCATGTGCAGTTAAAAAAGGCGGCATACTGTAACTGAAAACATTTTGATCCTGAGTTTCCAGGTATTTTTTCTTCTAATATTAAAAAAAAAAAAAAAATCATAAAAAATTAACACTTTTATCCATGTGATGTTTACAGCCTAGTTCACCTCATAATACTCCATCTGTTTTAATGAAATGGGGGTTTCAACATGTCAGCACACTCAGCTGTGAGGGGCATGACTGGTGTAAGTCCAGGCACACCGCCTCCAGGAGGAAGGAACTGACCAAGAGCAGACCCATGACCACCCCATGATACAGCTAGAAAACACTCCGAAAAGAGCCCGTTCATAACTTCACGGCCACAACGATAGCAAAACAGAATGTGAAATGGCATGATTCGGTCATTGATATTCCCTTTGCATCGGTTCTAAAAACAAATGAATGCAATTTTCAGCAAATGTGACAATTTTAATGATGGAATATCCAATCATTCCTGATGATCATTAGCTGTCATGTTTAACACAGTATATTATTCATGCATTCATATTAATAATTTTCTGTCAAATATCAGAATGTTAGACAAACAAATTACTGACAATGGGCCGAAGATAAAATGAACATTCAAATTGGAGGCCATATGTTCATGAATTTTTAGGTAATTTAGTTAATTATCTTTTGTACGCCTTTTAAAACATAGTGGTAAGCTTTTAGATTCCCCGGTAGCTGTAGTAAACTTATTCGGCTTCTTTTAGGTGCTTCTAATACCACATTTTCAACATGGTTTAACACACAACACCATTTTTGCATTAAAAAAATAAACCAAAACAATCAAAGTGCGTGGTTTTTTTTTTTTTTTTTTTTTTTTTTTTTCCACATGGAGACCTACATCAATATCCGCCATATGTGAAAGAAATACTTTTTTTTCAGCCTCTGGAGCAGAGTTTGTTGGGGCAGCATCAGCCGTAGATAGTGAGGTGATGCCGAATATATCAAGTCTAAGGATGGCACTGCACAATCTTTGGGAGAGCAGGAAATCGTGATGCATGACTGCTCTTTTTCAGAGCAGCACCCTCTAGCCTCAAGGCTGGCAGCCTGAATATCGTCTCGTTGACTGTAGCTCCAATCTGCCTGAATACAAAAACAGCAAAAAGAGAAACCCTGCTGTCCAAGTTTAGCCAGTTCCTCCAGCATTATCTCCATTGTCGGTGGAGTGCCAGGGCTGAGAGGGCCAGCATGGTTGGCAGGGCTACAGAGGGTGCAGGGAGTGTGGCTGAGTCACCAACAGGGCCGCTCCGGTCGGCTTCCACTATGGGGGCCTCGGTGGCGGTAAGGTCCATGTCTGTGGTGCAGGCTTCTGTGCAGCCACTGCCACTGCCTGAGCCACTGCCCTCATCACCTGTAACCGCGTAACAGCACACAAACCAGAGTGAGCATGCAGCTGAAAGCAGATTGCATGTTTGAAGTGAAACATGTTAACCCTTTGAGTTACACACGTTTCCCTTAAATTTCACCTTCTGTGGCTTCAAAGATATTTTTTTCTGTATTGTACATAAATGTCACACCCATCATGCTTGTATTGGGTGAAATATTCAAATACAATATGCAATATGCCATTGTTTTATCATTGCACCATTAGATCAAACAGAAAACATCTAGATTTCTTGTGCATCATTTGTACACATTTTCCTATAATTCAGCAGGATGTATTTGGTATCTTTGGAACTGGAAACCTTGGGATCTCCACTAGAATTTAAAATAAAGTTCAATGTCCAAAGCTACAATATCCAACTCCTTTCCCATTAAAATAACAAGAATTTAAAGGATACATTATCACTGGCTGTCTGTGATCCTGTGTGTACATGCCTAAATCCCCCTGCATGAAAGTGGCTTTTAAATTATGTCCGGCTCACAACAAATGTCTTGTGGGTGTGTGTCATATAGGAGTGGCCAGCAGTGAGCTAGGTTGTGGCTCTCGAGGTGAGGTTAACAGTGTGGAGAAGTCATAGCAACAACAACAACACCCGAAAGAAATAAGAAAACAGCAACGCTAAATATGTGGCAGACAAGGTCCCTTCAATAATACTGCTGAACATCAGCACTGCCTTTTTTTTTTTTTAATTGCAGATTGCTTGTGTTCGCCGTCTCCTTCATCAGTGCCTATGGTGGCTTTATGAATGCAGATTACCTCAGCCTCAGGTTAGATGACATTTCAAAGACAGCTCATCAAAATGAGTGACAAGTATCGGGGGTGAACTTAACTAACAGAGGGGAAAGAAAGCATGACTAACAATAAAATTCTTGCCTCGAGAAGAAAATATATTAAGAAAATGTATGTATTCCCACTGCAGCAGTGAAAAATAACTTACTTGAATCTTGAAAGTAGATATCATTGCCGTTGTAGGCATTTTTCAGCTTGTTGGTCATCACCCTCAGAGCCATTATCTGCTGACGGATGAAGGTATCTGGGCGGGTGATGTCCACACCCACCTCAGGGTTATTCACCTGGTTGGTCAATCCGTCCTTCTGGACCTCGGGGAAATACCTTTGAAATTAAAAACAAAAAAATTGAAACCAACTATTTAAATAAACACATTATTTTCTAAAACATTTTAGATGTACTTGTTAAAAGCTCCCCACTATTGCTGGGTCAAATAGTAAAAAAAATGTGTAACAAAAGAGTTGTGTGAACTCTGTGAATGAGTATCAGTGGATAATGACACTAGAAAACCATATAATAGACTGAACTGTCTGACATGCAGAGATTTCCATGGAATAGAAGCTGTGTAGGCGAGACAAGGGCAACCTATCACATTTTTCACTTTTTTTTATATATATCCTGGGATCAATGCATCATGCTAGAAATGGCATATCAAATGAAAATCTAATGCATGTATTTTGTATTCATTACATTTTCATATCTTACTTCAGTACAGAGTAGCAGGCAGTTATAGCAAGTGTGCATGTGACTAGTTGCCCCATCAACAGGTAAGTGTAGGCAAAAATGTCACACTGAATATTGCAACAAATAAAAACACAATCAATTCATTGTTAAGGTTTCTTTTTTTTTTTTTTTTTAACTTCAAAATCAAATGCAGCTTCATTAAAAAAGAGACTGACTCATTGTTTAATTGCCGGGTTAGCTCCTGCAAACCAGAGGGCTCGTCCTCTCGCCTCGGTTGGCTACAAACCAAAACAGATGTCTGCTGGTCTCAAACAATAGTGCTCAAGCTGCAGCTCCACGTCCAGGCTGAACACCTGCCACGGAGCAGTATAGCGATCCACTGTAGCTGGGATAACTGCCTGACTTTCCGTTCACCTGCGATGAACTTCCCACAGTGTTGAGCCAGCGTACAGCAGTTAATGTTATAATCCCTCGCTGCAGTCCTGATGGATTTCCTTAGCAACTTCACCTCCCTCGCTGCCCTTAACATCACGTCACGTGGTGTGCTGCTGTTTTCTATTTTAATTCTAACCATCTCTCCTCCCTTCTCTATTCCCTGCCGTCCTTTCTCTCTCCTCCCTTCTTCCTTTAAAAAAACACATTCACACTTTAAGTAGCACCACACAACAATTAGTCCAGATCAGCGCTCCCTCTTGTGAGACATTGCTTAATTTAATACCATTATCACTAAACTAGAAGCTGAATATACAAAAGCACAGTGTGTGTGTGTCTACGTATACTGGGGCAATTTGTCACCTGTGACAACTTGCCCAAAAATCACTGAGACAAGCTGCCCAAAGCTGCCATGTATGCCAATCTCTGCTAAATCTTAAGTATAACAAGACAACTTATTCTCTCCTCCACTAAATACAAATACAGTGGAAACTGTTTACAGTGATCACATTCATCCAGGCTGAATGGATGATTCTTTTCTTTATTTCTCTCACAGATGTCCATCAAATTGACATTTTTGATTCAAATGTCTGATGTAACTCGATAGCCATACCCAACCGGTAAAAGAGACTCAGCGTTTAACTGGGAGCTTTTAATCAATGTTTTAAGTGACGGCTATAGCCTGAAACAGTATGGTGCTGCTTGCAAAATAAGTAACATCAGTAGTTAGTTTGTCTTTTCCCCATATATTTTCATGTATAAGAACCAAAAACACGGTAAGCAGACTTGATTACAATAAGCAAATTATTTTAACAGCCTTTGTATAAAAATGATTCTGTCCTAAGCCATAGAAGCAGTTGATCGCTGTAGCCACGAGCACTACAAGCAGTTTCCACTGTATATCATTCAGAGAATTTTTCACTAGAAGAAAAAATATATGTAAAATGTAACATTTCAGTGTTTTACTTTAGGATGTGAAAAATAGTAAATCTGTGCTCACCTCAGCACATAGTGTGCCTGGATAGATGGGAAATGACATCATACCAAGCAGATGCACCAAACTGGTATTCAACTTTTAAGCAGCGCCCTCTGGTGTTTATTAATATACACAGTGTGGCATCTTACCCATGTGACAACTTACCCCGTTCTCCCCTACTCAGAAGTCTCATAAGAGAGGACAGAGAAAGGCTAACTTAATACACAATTATTTTGTTGCTTTCTGCTGTTGAGCTGTGGCTCTCATTCTCATGCAATCCTTTGGAAAAGCTCTCTGAGGAGAAACCTGTTCTGGGGAGATGAACATCTGACCTAATCATGTCAGGCAGTGTTTCGACACATGGAAGAGATATTACTCCTGGGAAAAACATGTCGGTTGCCTGATTTATTGTTTGCCAAATAACAAAGAGATGATCACATGAGGGATTACACTAAATTCTTCTGGCACAATAGCATTTATTCCTCATCATCACAGGTCACCAAGGACAATATACACCTTTGGAGCTGAAAAATAATAATAATAATACAGTAACACCGCTGATCCTACACCAAAATATTCAATGATTAGCTTCTCCACTATCAATGGTGTTAAAAGATTTTAAATATGAATTATGAGCACTTCGATGTTTATCTTAGGTATCATGAATTAGACTAGTACAAATGAATGATATTATGATCCAATCAAACTGAGACATCAGTAATCACAGAAATTGATTGAAACGATGGCTGTGTGGATTCAGGGTGGCGCAATAATTCAAAACGAATCAAATCTAATTCAAAAATATGGCACCAAATACACCAGATAAAACCTTGGGGATACCTTTAATGGCATTTTCCCTGAAAATACAAATAGATGAATGCACTGTGCTTGCTTCATAGTTTAGAAAACAACTAAACTACAATACCATAAAATGAAACCAGACACCAATAAAACAAGACAAAAAGTCCTCCAAGGAACAAATTAAAGCCATATAATTGCAGGCTCTCCAACAGCCGAGACTAGGTCAAATATAAGTATATAATCTGATTCTTAATTCAAGGATTAGCCTTATTAATGTATGGCTGGTTTAACAGACTTTGGACCGCTAAGCAGACTTTTGTATTAGGCTGCATTAGCATTATGCTCCGGCACCCTTACCTGCCCTTGGTGTGCCCGTTCCAGCATTGCTCATCGCTGGCGTCCCCGGCGGTCAGTCTGCCCTCCACACACATCTCATCAGGGAGGCTGGACCAAAACTTCTTGGAGAGCTTCAGTTTCTCCTTTATGTCAACCACCTACGCCGAGAAGAGATTCATTTCAAGGGAGGAGAAAGATATCAAATCAACACGAATCAAGCCAGTGTCAAAAATGTGACGATTACCGTTAAAAGTGAAAGTCAAACACTCTAACATTTAAACACATTTTTCAGTTTGTTTGTATGCCTTTTGAGTTTGAAAAAAAAAAAAACAAAAAAACAAAAAAACAAAAAACCCTACGCCCTTTAACTCTTACCATAGTTCTCAGAAAGTGCAAGAGTCCTCAACTGGTGACATGAATTTTCTTAGACAATAAGAACGGATCTGCAAGAGATATTTGCATTCATTCCTGCCCAGCAAATTTTCATTCATATCTCTTTTCTCTCATTCCTGAGGTGCTTCAATTTCCTCTCACTCCATAAACCAGATAGCACATGGTGTGGCAGGTTCTTTTTCATTATGAAGGTTAATAACAAAAATCCTCTACCCCCCTACACACACACACAAGTCCAAATTATGCTGTAGCCCTTGCGTCCGTGTACTCTTCACCACTTACGGCACTCTATTGCCTTGCTCATGCATCAACATGAAAATGCATACGCTTAAAGAGGCTGGACTTTGGTCTCCATTTGTGAAACAAGGTGAGTATAATCTAACATGTCTGATGGAGGAGTTTGATGGTTGAAAACGTGACGACATAGCCGGCAAACAGGAATGGTGCAATATACAGGCTCTCTAATTTTTTTTCTCCTATGAGTCAATACCAGAATCAGCCACCTGAGCCTTATCCTTTTTTTAAACACCCGTTGCTTGTTATGCATCTCATTTGGAGAATATGCCGTGCAGAGGTGCTCTCAGTATGCACAACTGATACAACTACCCCGCCGTCACATTAAACCACATCCCTCCAAAGGGAAAAGAGAGAAGTGGATCTTGGGAATTAACACTCAAGACAACTAAACTCCCTGTCTCGCACCTCCTCTGCTGCTTGGCGGAATTATTTTTCCCTCTGTACTGGCAATCTGTTGGTTGCTATCCAGGGGTGAAAGCAGAACCAAGTTCTTGCCGGTTCTACTACCCAAACCTTTATTGTTTCATATTGTTCTCCTCCTGCCTCTAGCTTCATGCATTATCCATAAACACAATCATCAATCTCCTAACTTTAACCACTACATTATCAATTTTGACCTCTCTCTCCTCCTAAACATTTAAATTAAAGTTCTTTGCATTTTGCTTCATCTATGTTTTAATCAAAAGGCATTCTTCAACAAAAGTCTGTTATTTCAACATTCCCCTCACTTTTTCTTTCTTTCTTTTTTTTTTTTTTCTGGAACAAGTTATGACAACCAATAACAAATACACTGGTAATGTGTCATTTATCATTCGTCCTTGCCCAGTGCAAATGACATCAATAAAGTGTGTGGTTTGGATGTGACAAAAGCGAAAGTATGGGATCAATAAATCTAGCACACCCTTCTAAGCACTATGTGTGTTCAGGAGGTAAAGCTGTGCACTCTTATGGCAGCATTACAGAAAAATCCACAGAAGTCGCATAGCTTGTTTGACCTAATGTCTGAGTTGTTGGAATAAAACTGAACATCATGAAACATCGTGACTTATTTTGTCTGTTTTACTTGAGAGATTTTTTACAAGATACCACTGCGTGCCAAAAACCCACAGCGCTCGATATCAGACAGTCAGCTGCAGTTTAGGAGAGGTAGTGGGGTTTCCTGCAGCACGGATTAAAACCCCACGGGTCTACGCTGGGCACAAACACATTAGAACAATTCATAAACAATTTATAAAAAAACTACTGTTTATGATTACTTAATGTTAGCAGATGTGTTTTCTTGTTGGAAATGCAATCATGATGGGTTATGTGGGGGGGTTTTAGCAGTTGCGTTCTGGCACTGAATCCTTTAACCAGCCGAACCGCACCAGCCTGCTTTCAGCCCTGCTCCCCATCCTGACTAGACAAGTCAGACTGCGTAGGCAAGCAGCAATATTTTTTACCTTGAATGTCAAATTTTAATTCTCTTTTGCATTTTTGGCCATGTGACACAGTCAGATATCGCTTCATGACTCAAGCCTGTTGAAGCCTAATCTTTCATCAAAAACACAGCATTTGACATATTTCACTGAAGTTGGAGGGAAAGCACGATAGCGGCAGGTTGCCCCCATTATCTTTTTTCCGTCTGACTTGCTGTTGGCTTACGTGAAATTGTAGTGAACCTGAGCAGAACATGAAAGGTGCTGTACTGACTGTGTGACGCCGCTGTAGGCCCTGACACTGCTTTTGATGTGTTAATCCTGTCACACTGATGCCAAAGCACTTCAGCAGCTCTGATATTACCCAGAGGGTTAGGACTCCACTCAGAGCAGGAGATTGACTGGCAATGTTTAACTAAACCTCACACATTTGCACCAAGTTCAACAACTGTGGGATTCACAGTTTTGCTAAGGATCTGGTAGCAATAAATAAATAAATAAATAAAATACTAGGTCCATGAAATAGCGTGAATTAATGTGGGGGAAGAAACATGCTCGTGTTTAAGTGACTTTTTTGGTGAGAATCTGCTAAAAAAAAAAAAAAAACATTATACTGTCATTTTTAATTACGCTTTAGATAGATAAACTATTGATTTTTTTTCCAAATGATTTCAACACATAACCACTGGACTGGGTGAATACAAATAAGGTTGTAACATTAAATAAAGTCATTTATCCTTCAGCACTACTGAACATGCTAACAAGGCCATTACTAGTACATAAATATATGCACAATCACTTCATATATGTATGTCACATTATCATATGTGAGTGAATATTGAAAAGAAATCATTTTCATCCTCTATGAATACATAATTACTGGTGGTTATATAAAACTGCCTATCTAGACAGAACACAAAAAAACATTCCCGCATGGAATATATGAAATATATGAAATAAACCTTATCTACCTCAAATGCCTAAACAGGCCAAAGAAGGGAAAGTGAAAAATCTAGGAGGGGAGAGAGTGAGCCTTTTCACAAAATAATAAAGATGCAGTTTGCTTCTGTGAAATGTGTGTGAATCCAAGTCTGTCTCCCACTTCACTGTGCATTGCCCATGAATAAATGATAAGACTGCAACAAGCGGTTGGGCACGCAATCGGCTGCAATGCACACTAGATGGCACTATGTCTTTGAGAAATCTGAAATTGAAGGGATGAGGGTGAGAAAGAGACAAAATGAAAGTGAGCGAAAATGCACTTGCCACATAGGCTCAAATGAAAATACATTTCATTTCAAAGTAAATCTATCTGAATATGATTCATTCATATTTCATGTAATGTGGGTTCTCTACATGGTCTATCATAGAACTGTGCTTGCCGTCCTGCTGATCATGCCATGCAGGCATAGCAAGGGAAGCTTGGAATGAAATAGCTGGGTACATGAGCACTCACTACTATTTCTGTGAGAAGTAGCAACACATTATTGAATATAACTGCATCAATATTTCTTAACAGAACAAAAATCTAACAATCCTCAGTACTAAAATTACAATCATGTTCAGATCTGATCTCTCCAATACAACAGAATTTCGGAAAAAGAGGGGGTAGAGGTGTGTGTGTGGAAGTGAGACCCTTATTATAAGCAGCTGTCAGACTTTAACAATGACCTGATAATCTCATTAAAATCACTGTGGAGATCACAGACAAAATAGCCTCCCAACCCCACAACAGGAAATTACATTGTATTTGTCTTTGGTGACATCCTAACAGATGATTATTATCCAAATTTTTTATAGTCACTATTCCAATGCCTGATGACACTGAGGGTGTCATTAGTGTATGGTAACTATGGCACCGCAATAAGGCAGAAAAGATAGTCAATGACAGCATTTACTCTCTGGATGTGCAAGTTATGATAACGTCCATTATGTCGTTTCTTGCAAAGTACTTTATTAACATTAAATCGGAACATTACCGAAATCTCAGTGAAATGCCAGTGAAAATGCATCTCAAGACATTAGCAGCGACAGTCATTGATAGGCCTATCTTCTAAATGTATTAATTGTGAGGAGAGAGTGAACACAAGCCATGCTTTTACTGAGAAAGCACAGAGTCTCACTCTTCCCTCAACACGGAGTAATGTTCAGCATGTAGCAGAGGGAGGGTGATCATTTTCTGCATTTCCAAGGTTCTCAGTGGGCAGGATTGTTCTATAAAATATCTGGCCTTGCTCTGTTTCTGTTTTATGCATCACATCATCTGCAATCTATTTCTCTTATAGGCAAGATGTGGCCCTGTTGGCTAATGTTTCTTGCAGTTCTGTTGAGGTGACTGCTTGGGAACATTTCTGAAAATATGGCAAAGTTAGCCTCACCTTTGCAGAAAAAAAAGAAGAATTGCAAGATTGACTTAAATAGGGATGACTAAAGTCTCAGATGGACAGCTGATGTATTTGTCTCGCATCATGTTTGTGTTGATGAGCGATACAAAATGCATACATTGCGCAAAACTTTCGACAAAGGTCATCTAAAAGTGCTTGGGTTTTGGCTTGAATAAGGAAAGAGATTATTCCTGATTAAGCATCAATTTAAACCCAGAGGATGAAAGGCTGCAGGAGCCTGTAGTTTTCCCTGCTCTCCCCTTTTCTCCTCAGCAATATTTTTTCTCTTTCCCCCTCCCTCTCTCTGGTTGCTGTCATGAACCATACATTACTTCATTGTGTTTCTCCCTCTTTCTCTCTGCTCCCTCTCTCTGACTCCACTCTCCTTTCTCTTTGGTCTTTCCCTCTACCCCCAAAGTCCTAAGTGAAAGTGAAGGTTGCGTGGCTACCTGACCAGTGATCTTAGACCAGAGCTCCTTCTCTGAGAAGCTTTTTGAAAGCCTCTGCAGTACAACAGGGTATTTTCCATCTTCTCTGTCCTCTGGAATGTGCATTTTCTTGCTGTTATCTCCCCTCTCGCCAGTCTCCCTACTCTTATATTCACAGTTTTTCTCTCCCCTTTTCCAAGCATCCATTTTTGTTTTCTCTATCTTGAACTTCTCGTTTGCCACAGAAAAAATGAGCTGTAAGGCATCATTGTGTTCTTAAATTTAATATATTAATTATACATGATTTATGTTCTGTCTATTTTTATTGAACATTAATTTGTCAGATAATTTTAATCAAATCAATCAGCTGTAAATTCTGTTTGTTCCTCTTTTCACGGTCTTTCTGCAGCTGTCTGGAGAGGAATGACAACAGGAAAACAGGGTGTTTACCCAACAGCACTAAACCACAACACAGAGGATTAATTCAGTAGTAAACATCATTAAAAGGTAGCCTGTTATGTGCTATTGCTCACACAGCATAACCTCTCACACACCAAGCACAATCTCACCTTTCAACTCATATTATTAAAAAAAAAAAAAAAAAAAAAAAAGCTTTACAGTGCAAAGCAGACCAGCCCAAACATATCACATATACAGTGTTTACTCATTGTGGAAAATAATTGGGTAGCTTGAATGGACAAATATGAGAAATATTTACAGACCATTATTATTTCCAAACAACAGTATGAGTCAATGAGATAATGATGTTAGCAGGCTTAAAGTCTGTGTTTACATACACTCAAAGCATTTCTTACAATATTTATCATTGGTCTTGGAATTTGTGTAATGAATTTTTATGATGAATGGGTGTTTGGGCGCATGCAGCTGTGTTTGCAAGTGTGCATAATGTGCATCCAAAAGTTTGTGCATACATTCGTGTGGCTCTGTATGTGTGTCAGCTGGGCAGGAGCTGCATGCCACCTTTCAGCTCAGCATGAGCTGTGAGTGAACTGCGGTTTGACCGATGGTGTTCGGATGCCCTTGCCTATTCACAGATCAAAAGCTGACGTGTCACTGGCTTTGAAGCTGCAGTCACACTCCTGGCAACTGCACAGTGTCAGGGACCCAACCTCTTATCTGGCTGAGAGATGATGCTCAACTGACGAGCTATCTGTCTTTCAAAAAACTGCTGCTAAACCATATCCCCGCTTCTTACTGTCCAAACATGCACAGTACACATCACATTCAGCACTGCCCTGCCCAGACTTGGTGTATTCACTATCTCCTATGGCCATTCTGTCTTCCTTTAATTCCTTCTCTCACTCTGTTTCTCTCTCCCCCTCTCTCTCCGAGACACACACACACACAACAAAAGAGCACACAAAAATGTGGCTTGTTGAGCATTCTGTTTCAGTTTGGGTATAAAACCACTATCTTGTTAAATTAACAATCAGTTTTTTGTTTTAAGCAACTATCGAGGGATGCCACGATTGCTTGACACTGAGCATACCCCCTCTGCTTCATGTCTGAGCTAAATTAGTGCATGTTCAATCTAATCATAGAGTGGGCAGCAGGTCTCGCCACTAAACCACAAGGGGCAGACAACTCCTCGATCAACTTATTTTCCCTGGCAACTGCTGCTCCTGTCTGCATTAAAATAGTTTTTCATTTGATACGAATGCTGTATTCTTCCTGCATCTCAATTACAGAGTTCAAGGAGTTTGGTTCTGCTCATACCAAACTGTTGCCATGCCATAAGTCTCCCTCTGACCAGTGACCACTTTGAGGACAGACTGAATGGTTTCTCACATGAAGGAAGCCCGCAGTAAGAATAACTCTGCCTCTTCATCACATTCTTCGTCAAGTTATATCCTGCTCATTGTAGTCTGCTAATTGAGCCACATCTATAGACTAATAGAATGTCCTCTAAGTGTGTGCACTATGTGTAGTGAACAACTTGTGCTGCCATAGTGTCGAGTATCAGTGTGGTGGGGCCCTGCGGGTGTATGTCCCTGGACACGGCTATTTAATCACTGGTGTCTAACACCTCATAAAGCCCTCCTCCTGGGCCCAGGTCTACCCATAAACAGCAGATTCTCTCAACCAAGACGTGCCATCTGGCTCTGAAGCAATTTTAGCATATTAAAAAATCTGTAGTGTATAAATAATATTGGTTAAACCAAAAGCATACTGAGTAAATGACCTCTGTGCTAATGTTTTGAATAGCATGTGTCTCCACTTTGTGTGCTCCGTTGCATTAGCCTTTTGTCCTTGTCTGCAAAGAGTAGCCTCAAAGGTGACTGACGCCGCTGCTAGAGCAGGTAGCTACCAGAATGCATATAGATGTGGGCTGTTTTCATCCAATCAATATCCATCAACAGAGGGCAAAAGCAAATATGTTTCCCCTCTGTGACTTCGCAATAGATGAGACTAGAGAGGCATCAACCAACTGTTAAGCCTGCAGTATTCACACAAATGGGAATGGCACGCTGAAGCAATTCTTCCTCCAGTCACTGGTCAGGAAATGACACAAAGGCTTTCAAACTAAAATGTGTTTTTATATTATAATACAATAGTGCATGCCATGCCCCACTGCCAGTCCTCGACCCGTGCAGACTTTGTTCGTGATGAACCTGTTTCTAGTCCATTTCTGAAGGCTTTTGCACTTTCTCCTAGTTAAAGCCGGAGCCGCCCTCCTTGTTTCTCATGATTACAACTGATTATGTCCCCACATAAATCTGTCAGCAAAGAATACTACAATATGATTTAGCACAGACATCTCAACAAAGCCACGGCATGGCCAGCACATATATCATTCTTAAACCCCTGAGTGATGGTACTGTCAGTGACAGTCTTGTGAGACAATTATTATGCTGCTTCCCAGGCATGGATGATACTTGACATAAAGTGAAATCCTATTGTTATTCAAATGTGGCTATTATTTTCTGTTTGTTTTGATTTTGCAGCCCAGCCTTCGAACAATAGCAGAAACTCTGCAAGATCCATCTCAATGCTGTATCTGCCAGAAACTGAAGGCAAGGTATGGATACTAGTGAGGAAATAAATAAAGGCAATGAATATTTATCAGTCCTCATGGAGTCATAAATACCTCACGATTTAAAAGCTAGTTTGAAGAAATACAGTGTATGCTGTTTTAACATAACATGAGGCATGGTTCAAACAGTAATGGTAAGACACAGCACTTAGGTTAGAAGTACTGCGATACTGTCAGACAAATGTTGTCACGTGCCGTTTTGATTCCATAGCTGAGTGGAGAGGAGTGTTGAATTCTGCACTGAATCATCAAGTTCTGCGACACCCTGGAGGTGTAACTTTATTCTGAAACTTTCAACGCATCTTCATAACTGCTGTGGGAGAAATAATTCATCATTTAATGTGACGGTGAATATCTCTGTACCTTGCTTAAAAAAATGTTCCATGGCTCCAAGAATAGCAGAAATGGTGTTGTTACAAGAGATGCATAATTACCTACTAATGGTTTGAGTCTCTCTGGGCTAATCTGAACAGGTTTCACACATGCACGCACACACACGCATGGACACACACACACACACAATTTAAAAAGCACCAAAGGAGTAACATTAATGATATCATGAAATGTGCAAGCATCCTTTGTGATTTTAAGGAAATTCGACAGGGCCACAAATCACTGTATATGTGTTACACACCAACCTCTAACTGACCACTTGATTCAATTTAAGTTATGCCCCATGTTTTATGTGCTATGTGCACAACATGGCGAGGTTTTCCTTGAGTAAGTGACTACTCCCACTATGTTGTTGTAGTTCATGTAATATTTACATATTGTCAATTGCCACTGCAGTATGACAGATTCGGAGAGGCCCATTTTACATAATATTGCCTCTAGCCCTGTGCTCAGTCCCTAGGCAACTACACAGTTAGGCAATATAGTTTATCATGGTGAGCACAATTTATCACACAACGATCCCATGGTGAGGGAAAATGACAGAATATTGATGAAATAGTGGTGAGTTTGTGCTTGTGATTTGCCCTAGGATACGACCAGAGAAGTTTTTGAAAAAGGGAGATGATTAAAGGGAAGCTTCGCACTGTGAAGAAGAACAGAGCAATCATTGGCAGGCCTGCTGTCTCCCTGCTTCCCCTGTTCCCCAGGGAGGCAGCCAGGCCAGAGTGTAATGGGGCCAATGTGTCTCATTAACGTATTGACAGATATGAAAAGTAGCAGTGCCTTCATGGCACTGCCATTAGTTACCATGAAAGAAGGAACCATGGATGGAGCTCAGTTAACAAGAGACCAAAAGGAAAAGGCGAGCTATCTTGACTGAAACAGTGACATAAAATCTCTTGATGATCCTGCTGCTTTCTAGAGGAATATCACACCATTGGCAACATTATATCTTATTCTCATAAATGCTGGCTGACTTGGCCTCCGTCCCTAAAAAGCCCAGGACTTACAATTAGCTTGACAACTTGAATCAATCATAGCTATGATGATGGTGTAGTAAAAAGGAACAAATATCAACAAATGTGCAAAATAATCTATTATTTTATTTATTTGAATATATGCTTTAAGTCATCTCTCTCTAGCCCCAACTCATTTTGTCCTTATATAATAAAACAAGATTACTATTAACACAAACAGCAACGGCCCTAACCAAAGGTAGGACAACTTATGAGTCACTACTTGCAAGCAAGCTAGGACACTGTGCTCTGTTGTAAGTAACTGTGGGCTAATTTGTTCTTTATTCTTCACCTTTGATTAAACAGTGTCAATTATAACGCTGCTGTACAGTCACACTTTTTCTTTTTCACAATTTTTCTCAAACTGCCTTGTCGCTATCTTGATTTTTTTGGTTAAGTCTGTTTGAATTACAGTCATAGTTCCTGAGCAAAGCATGACAACTACTCACTTGTATGTTGTCTGCACATCCTGACACTTAATAAGTGGCTTGAACATTAAAGCGATTCAACCTAGACTTGACTTGACAAGAGGATTACTTGCAACAACACTGTTCTAAAAGATGAGGTTGTCAAACTTTTCTAGTCTATGAGCAATCTGAACAGAAGACCTCATACACATTTATGCCTTAAAAGTGATATCATTTGGATTCCTTAAAACCATCAAATTCACATCTCCAGGGACTGCTAAAATTTTACTTTGAAACAAATTGGACTTGAAACGCTGAAAGGTGTATGAGCAATGATTTTGGAGCAATTCTCCTTCATCATGGCATGTAGGCACATGCACAGTGCTTGGAAATAATTTTGGATTCATCTGTGAGAGAATAAATTAATCTGGATAATTTTGATTATTACACTATACTTTCAAAACACTGCTACATTTAAAAAAAAAAACAAAAAACAGTGTGAGCTTTTCACCTTCTTTGTGTTTCATAACACACTGAAAATTCAGATGATAAGGATTCTATGGCTACTGTACTTCCCGTAAACCCCCATGTTCTGACTGTATGAGACAGATGATTCATTATGGGATATGTCTTTCCCAGCAGATTCTTCAAAAGCATTATTTCGTTATGCCCGGCAATGCTTGTTTGGCAGTTGTGATGACTGTGTAAGGAGGGAGGGCCCATACTTAATGGCTGGCAGTGTTAAGTCATTCAGTTGAACAACTGATCTCTCTATCCCTAACAAGAAAGGCAGTTCAATGAGATATTTCTCTCATGCTAACAAAGAAAGAGGGTTACAGCTGTAACTTCAAGTCGTCTTTCGAGCATTTGCTTCAATATTTCACAACGGGAAATGCTACCTTACACTGCCAGGCAAGCTTAGCTTGAAAACCAAGTGTGTGTGCCCAAATCATGGTGCTCCAAGGCCCTCCTAACCTAATTATGTGCCCACACTAAAAACTATGTGCACCAGACTTTGTGTGTCAACATTTAGTTTCTAAAACCAAGCCAAGGTGAAAGGCAATGTCCAATTTGTGCAAATCTCTTAGCTAGACACACACCCTTTATACTAGGCCCTGGAAGCAACTACTCTTCATGTGGAGTGAGCACCCAAATCTGTGGGAGGCTGCACTCCACTCTGGGTGTAGGCCAGACCAATCGCTTCTATGATCCAATGAGAGAGACATTTATGACAGACTTCCTTGTATGAGGTTTTGTGCAGAGCACAAATAATCAGTCACTGTTGCTATATGACTTATTTCTGTCCATGCATACTGTATGTGGAATGCACACAGTGGACATAAGAGAAGCTGTTGCTTCAACTGCTGTTGCTTCTGTGAGGAGAATAGTGGGAGGTATAAAGCTGTAAGCTTGCTGTGGGAGCACAGGTTCATCACCTTATGTAAAAATGCAGAGACTGTCTTTAAAACCACCCTCACAATTCCTATGACAAACTGCACGCAATCAAAGAGCACAGAAAGGGCAAGGATATTACTGACCCACTCTGCCAACACCATTGACAACAACATCTGCTCCAGAGGTTCAGTGGGTTGGACACTGCCTCCAATACCACTGCAACCTTCCATGCCAAGACAGTTTGCTTGGAAAGAAGGAGTAGTCTACTTTCTCCATACATGAATTGATAGGGCTTTGTATATTGCCCTGACATCTAGCCTTCAAACTCTACAAGAGAGGCTGACATAGTTGCTAGACATACCTTTGTCCTAGAGAAGCCTTTATCCTCACCTACTTATTCCTGGAAAATGACAATGACTACCACCAGATGCTGGAAAGAAATTTCCCGTGAGGTGGTACACAATTCCACAAATACTCACAATTCACATTCATACAGGTAGTAGTTCTCGTGACATTCTTCACCAGACCAGCAGAATTCTCATTAAGCCACTCATGCAAGGCAACCCCTCCAGGTGAGGATGAAAGATTTCCCTCTGTGCTTGTGACAGCAGATCCCTGCGTGGCGGACGCTATCATAGTTGGTTGCACACGATCTGTTTTATCTCTACCAACCAAGATTTTGCTGGCCAGAGAGGACCAATCGGTATTAATTATAAATCCCTCTGCCTTACTCTAGCCAGAGTTGGGGAAATTAAGACTAGTGATGGGAACATATAAAAGACCCTGCAAAGCCATTTGCATGCCTGTGACTCCACCCTGTAGTGCAAAAAGAACAGGGGACATTGATTTCTCTCTCACTGCAAACAAACCCACTTCTGCCTGAGCACACATTTCACTGCTTTTACGTGGGGTTTCAATTCAACATACAGCAGTTTTCCACAGACTCTGCACCCAAATTTTTGAGCTCCTGGAAGCTAAGCTGCCCTCAGTAATTTTAGATGTACAGTACTCCAGATAATCAGTCTATGCATCATGTATAATTGTTGGGACCCCAAACCACCTTGGTGATTTGAGACACTATTTGAGGTATTCTATGTCCTTACCAAAACATGCTGTCTATATGTTTGGTGGATTGATGTTTCAGGGCTAAATGACTTTGAAAAGAATCATGTTCCCTGCTTAAAATTGGACTACACACTCCCTCAGTGGACCTTAGATGAGGTCAGAATGACACTGAATCCAAATGAGCATTGGACTGGCATGAGTACACTAATCTGTTCACAATAAAACCCAGACTAGATAAATGTATCCTGCGAACCAGCTCATACCATTGAAGACACTGGTATGAACAACCAATGTGGCCATGTGCTTCCTGCTGGGATCGGGCACATTTAACCCAATCATCGAGCAATATTGCTAAGTGAATGTCTGTTCCCTTCATGGGACTAGGGCTGGCTATGGATCCCTGCATTTCAAAAACAATCTCAAATAATTCCTGTGTGGAGGATATTGATACCTGCAGGTGGAGGTGGAAATATGCATCATTAAGGCCAACTGACATGAATAAATCCCCAGAATGTAGCATACAAGCATATTGGAGACGTGTCAGCATCTTGAACTTGTACTTCCTGAGATACATGTATACAGATCCATAAAAGCACAGATAGCATGTTCCCTCTCCTTTGGAATGAGAAACTTGAGTAAATCCCCTATCTGCTCAGCTGGACAGCTAGACCAGGTTGCTTCAGTAAAGTAAGTATTCATCCTGTGCATGCAAACCCTGCACCTTATCTGCACTGAAGCAAGGGCAGTGAGAAAATTACCCTCAGGGGTGACTCACATGGCCAATATTTCCTTTTTCTCCAGGTTGGTCAGGTTGGGCCATTTTGCCATTTACTGGAATACCATCATGGCCATAGTTTTTCGTATGGCTTGAACAGCGCACCTCTAAACCAGCAGAGATCGGTGCTCACCATGATCACGATGGTGTCAGGCTTAGCCTATAAGTCCTTTAACAAAATCTCTTCAGATGTAGCATTGAGGTAAAGTTCAGAGATTTTGTAGACCCTTTCTGTCACTGCAGACTGAAAGCAGTTGACCTTTGAGGGCAGAGTGGGAGTCCTGGAGCAGTTTCTGACAACTTAGGGTGGAGGTGAGCTGCCACCAGGGGTTTCACACCTTCAAAATCCTGGGTTGATGGCTCTTAGATGTAAGTCTTACTGGAATACGGTCTGTTCAAGTGAGAAAGAGCTCTTCCAATAACTCCAGGAAGACAGAAGAGGGCTGTCTGTCTGAGCTTAGGGGAACGTCTTCCTTACATTGAGATCTGGTGATTTCTGCTACAACCATCTTCACATTACATTTACACATATCCTACATGTCTGCTCTGAAGCTAGAAGAAGCTGAAGCATCATCCTCCCTTTAAGTCAGAGTTGATGCGTTGGCAGCAGGGTAGCTTGGGATTGTTCATTAGTTTTTGGTAATGCTTTGTATTAACCATTCCAAATGAAGAGTGAATTGATCATAATTACCATAATTTACCATAATGATAGTTTACAAAGGTTTATTATTAACACTAAAGTGATAATTAATCTTTAATTAGTATTTCAAATTGTTAATGCTAAGGTGATAATTAATCATTAATAACAATTTAAAATTAACAGCTTCTCATATTATGTGTTAGGAAATAATAATAAAGGCTTTCTGACTACACTAGTTAGCCATTTACTAACAGTTTGTTATTATCTTGGGTAAACTAACTAACTAACTAACTAAATTAATACTATATAAAGAACTGTGATTTTTTTTTTAACTTACTTTTTTGAGGTTATTACTATTATTATAACTCCTCTGTAGAATACTTTATGAAAGGAAAATAATGTATTTATAAAAGGTCAGTACAGTTTTTGTTTGCTTTTATAAAATGGCATCTGATATTTTCTGTTGTTCGTAAATGGTTGTTAATGCTTGGAAATGCCAGGCTGCACAGTCGGCATCAAATACAGCGTACTGTAGAGTTAATAGTGTTGTAGAGAGAAGCAACCTGGAGAACATTCCTCAGCATGTAGAAGTAAGGCTTCCCATGTATTACAAGTAATGTTGCTTAATTTAAGAACTAAATTACACTCAGTATTGGTACTGGCACTCATTTCAGTGTAAATCATAAACAAACACTCAATTTGTTAATTTTATGGATCATAGAAGAAAAGAACTACCAGGAACAATTTCATTCTCATTAGGATTTATTTTTCAATGCACTGGAGAGAGAGGGAGAGAGGGAGAGAGAGAGAGAGAGAGGGAGAGAGAGAGAGAGAATACTAGGAAAAGCTTTATCCCTCAACCTACCATTAAATTTTAATTCTCATTGCACCATTTGGGAGAAAAACCAAACCAAACCAAACCAAAAAAAAAAAAAAAAAAAAAAAAAAAAAAATTCCAAGAATAACTTTATCTCTTAATCTCTCTTTAAACTTTATTTGTACTTATTGTGACTTGAACATTCATTCCATTTTTGCCAGGACTACTTGGGAAAAGAGACTTTTTTTTTTTTATCTTAATGGGGCAATTCCTGGTAAAACACAGGTTAAACAAATAAAATTAACTGACCAATTATGTTAATTAAATTGTTTTCAAAATCCATGTATGCATGGATTAAAACAAACGTAAACCAAAGACAGCAGGGAGGATGTGAATTTTAATTTAAAAAGCCAACTCATCAATGCAACACTTGAGGTTATTGTAATTTATTTACACAGTTTTCAAAATAAGTGTGCATGTGAGAGTTATTTGAAGAGGTGGGGTTACACGATTAAAAATAATCATCATTGAATCCCGTTCCCAAGTGTTGCAAAGGATTATCGATCATTGATATGGATGAGTGACATTCCCAAATCAATTTTAGTTTCACCTATTCACAAGGTGAACATTTTTCTTCATCAGAGGAACCAAAAGCTTTTCCCAGCTGCCAAGGGCTCTATCTGACCTTAACTCTAGTGGCTTTGTCTCATAAACACTCCATGCTAAACTGAGTATGGCACTCACAACAGTAAGTACAGTACACCCTGTGCTGAAATATGGACTAAAAAATAAAATAAAGCTTCAGAGCATTTCCCATTTTCACATCATCTGAGGAATACACAAGCAGAGGTATCCTAAAGTGAGACATCAATGTTGATGTGAGGGAAGAGAATATACTATCACTATTGTGTAGGGACCGGAAACAGGGCTGTGAACGCTTTTGGCTCTCTGCCTGTAGTGAAATGCATATCTAGGGTATTTGCATGTGGTACAATGCCACAGCTGTTCATATTTGCAAGCAGACCAGAGTGACATCCTTGGAAATAAAAGTTACTCTCTCTCTGAGCTCACCAGCAGTAAACACAGCTGTGTGATTGAGAAAATGGTGCCTTGACATCATCTCTGTGGTTCGGGAAGTATTTCATGTTTTCGTCTTTTGGGTTGAAAATACATGGCAGTGACCACTGATATGCCACTGTGACCGTGTAGAGCACAGGATAATACGGATTCATTTTATACATTCTTTAATATCAATGAACCAGTTCAATTTATGAACTATTGGGTTCTCCACATTTCTCTTCTAATGCATAAGCACGCTAAAGCAGTTAAACTGTTTCCAAAGCAGTCTTGGGTTAATGATTCATATTTGTGAATACATTTTTAACTTGTCAGGTTATCATTTTCAGCAGTCACATATTCATGCTTGAGTGCGGCACTTCATTTAGGACATTGTTAAATCTGCTGTCAAATAATAGGACTGTCCATTTCTGGACTGTTTATTTTCATGCGGTCTTAGAAAAAGTATCAATTATGTTAGAATCTGTGGAATCTATGTAATTGCATGGCTTGGGCTGGAGTGAGTAAATACAACAACTTTAAGAATGGCACTGTGGATAGGCCTACTTACTTCCATTAAGCCGTATCCAAAACAAGAATGTTTCAGTGGCTTGAAATATGCCTGGACTGCAGCAGGATTATGCCTGGGTCAAGGTTTTGGGAAAGGAAAGGATGAGTGTTTCCTGACAGTTGACTTCACAAACCACATACTTATGTTTCACTTGACTTTTCCCATTGTACATGGCGGGGAATGACAGAATAAGACTGTGTAGATATATATTCTGTCTTTTACTGGAGTAATATATCTTCTTACCTCTTCTTATAATTACATCATGACAGCGACAGTAGAAAAACAAGACGCTGCACTATTATGGTTATTACCAAACACCAAATATAGAAAAGATTTCATCTTGTCTGCAGCTTGGTACTCTGTCTATGGCAATGCTCTGGACTTATCTAATTTCCCACAGTGCACACGGGAGGTTACATCCATGCCGCGAGATCATTCAGTCAAATGCAAAAATTGAACAAAGAGCAATTCACAGTCCTCCACTGATCTGAAGCTAGAAAACATGGGACTTTCAAGTGTATGATCATGGACAATTCTGTGCAAACTAATTAACTGCATCAACACATCAGACTACTTATGCACCTCATACTGTACAACATCCCACATGTAGTTACTGCTGCCAAATTAGTGATTTAGAGAAGCATAGTCAGCTATGCTTGTTTTTTAAATCACACAAAATATCAAGACAAAAACACCACATTGCATCTTTCTCTCTTTTGTTGTCTACACCAGCTTATTCTTATTCAAGGTCACGGGAGGGCTGCAGCCGATCCCAGCATGCATTAGGCAGTAGAAAGGAAAATACCCTCGACAGGTTGCCAGTCCATCACAGGGCTAGACAGACAATAACAGTCTTATTCACACCTATGAGCAATTTAGCACGTCAATTCCACCTGACTTCCATGCCTCTGAACTGTAGGAAGAAATCCACACTAACATATGGAAAACAAGCACACTCCACTGAAAAAAAGGCCAAGACCACAAGTAAACTCAGAACATTCTTGCGGTGCGGGCATAGGGCTAACCACTGAGCCGCTGTGCTGCTCAGTTTTTGCATCTAGCTCTGATAAAATCTTTAAAATATCACATGATGATGAAATGCAACTGTTTTATTGTACACAAAGGCAAACAGAGCAACAAAACACAACAAAAAAGACTGAACTTCCACAAAACTTATAACAAATTTCAAATTAAACACTCCTCTTCCTCTCTAAAATGCACCTCTGAGCCTGACAATCTGCCGTGCCTTTATCCCCTCTTTGGACTTTCAAATCTCCATTTCTCTCAGAGCTTTGAGGGTGTGTGCTGTGACAGAATGTCAGGCAATTATACAGTCATGGCTCATTGAGCTGGAGGTGGGCCCGCTCCTCCAGGCTCCTCATAAGCAACAGAAGAAACGAACTCAGACACTCCCTGCCACCCATCGCACATTCTTTGACTGGAGAACTTAGTGGGGAATTCAGACACTAAATTCTAATCAAAGGACGCGTTAAACCTTTGTTAACCGTCATGAGCATGAGTAGTGGCTCTGTCACGGGTAATTATCATGTACAGAAATCTAAATGACAGCGGTGTATGGGACGACAAAGTTGAGCTGGAGAGCAACGCACCCACAGGAAACCCAGACATCCCTGAGGGTGAATAAACAGATAGATGCTGTGGCACAGATAACTGGCCGAGTTGCGCGAGGCTGCTGTTAGACGAGACTGACACCCGCTCCCTGTTTAATGGCTGGCAGCTGGAGGTAGGCTGCAGCACCGACTTCACAGCAGATGTGTGGAATCTGGGGCAGACGACCCCAACCACCAGCATTCAGCGCAGGCTCAACAACCCGCTGCTACCATGACTATAGTTCAAGGGTTTCATAACATGACTCATAACATGCCAGTGTTCTCATGAATATTATTTTTGCCATCCTTTGTGGAGAATAGTACTCTGTGATTTGAAATAATACTCTGTGACTGTGGCCATTTCAGTACATTTCACACAGAGTGTTCCACATACCTTCACAATATGCTCAGTATTAGACCTCACGCAATTAAGCAGTTTTAGGCTGCAGTTATAATAATGACACAATCATCAGTTTCTAAATCATTCTGATAGGAACATGTGTGATGCAATACTTTATTATTATTTCTTGAATATGTAACTTAAAATGCAGGAAACAGGCTGCAAGGTGGGGAATTTGGCAGATGTCACAGCTGTTAAAGATTTATGGTAAGAGATATATAAGATGGCAACAGGAATTCAAATTCTTCAATATGGACAAGATAAAGATATTTACTTAGGGATATGCATGCATCATCTTAAAAGAAATGTGACTTTTAACTGAAGTGAAGGATTTCAGAGAGTGATGGATCACTTATAATAACCAAGTACTTAAAGGTTACACTTGATAATCTAACAGTCAAATATGATAAAGTAGAAGTATTAATCAGTGAGGCCATCTCTTGTAACCAATACAGCTTAAAACCCATTTGTTATTATGGGAAGTTGGATGTCAACACTACATTTTAAAATGTTTTCCGAAGGCAGTAATGCCAAAGTTTACTTGAATGAAAATAACACCAAATTCTACGGAAAGTCTTGACCTGAAACGGGGATAAACAACATTTTTTAAACCCAGAATGGTAAACACTGATGAAAAAATGGAAGAGCATAAATCAATTAATCTTTTATGGCTGTCAGTACATGAATGTGGAGCTTTGCACAAAAAAAAACAAAAAAAACAGCTATTTTAGGATTTTTGGCTTGAAAGTGGATGGATGGACGGACGGCTGGATAGATGGATAGACTAGCTATGCTTTTTTCTCTGCACTAGCCAAACAACATTTATCCCTATTTTAGAACAATACGCCAACCGTCATGATTTGCCACTCCCTGTGGCCACTATGATCACCAAACTATGAAATGGGTTCCTGGAGCACATGGGTGTTGATAATAGATTCTTCTGCTCAGGTGTACTTGTCTAGCTATCACATGTCAAAAATAAGCTCCTGTCACTCAGCTCCATCTTGAGGGATTCTCCAGGCAGGCTAATTGCCCAGTTATTCATGAGCAGTCTGGAGCCCTCATTTCACTGTACCATTAGAGCAGATGCTGGCTGCAACAACCCCTCCCCAACTTTTCACAGCTCTCCTCTCTGCCAGCTCTGATGGAGCAGGTCACCTGCTGATTGGTTGGCTTCCTCCAGGAGTTGACTCTATTAGCTAAGGCAATGGGGGTCTTGGTCTCTGATGTGTCTAGAATAGATATAGTGGGTGAGGAAAAGTATGTGTTGGATCCCCAGAGAGGAGTTTTCACAAGCTGAGGACACTGCGGCATGTGCTCCACGATCCCTGTGGTGTTAGCAACTTCACTGTAAAATGCTATGTTTAACAGCCAATGCTTTGATTCAACAATACACCACAGATGTCATGATCAAGGTCTGCAGTGTTCCAAGATCGCAACCCTTTGAAAATCAAAGGAGCGATACTCCTTAATAGCAAATTCAAAAAGGGTCTTTTTTTTGATATTTTCTCCCGTGTGAGAGGGAAATTATATTCTGGTTGACACAGAGCACATTGGCGACTGCATACCATCAGGATTTAGATGCCACAGTGTTTGTTTATTCCATTAATGTTTTTACACAACCCTATGTATCCAAAACTGCACAACAACAACACTTCATTATTGATGTGTCTCAGTGATGATGCTTCAATTCAATAGGCTCTATAGAGCTGAAATGCATATGGAAATATGAAGCTTACACTGTGTTGCATCGCACTCCAGACAATCCTCTGGTTTGCAGCGTGAAGGCAGGGAAACAGAAAGATTTAATTAAGCATTCAGAGTAGGTGGAAAGACTCGTTAATGGACGTACACAGCTAGAGAGGCAGCTACAATATATCAGACATTAAAATACATACAGAAGGAATTTGCCTATGTTGTGCAAAAACATTGGTATTGAGTACAAATGATTTCTTTATTGTTCAATAATTCCAGCAGCCAGATGGCAGAAATTAATGTTTTTCCCCATTCATTTATTCATTAAGTAAGTAACCTATTATTAACCTTACAAAAAGCATTGAGACATTCTATCGAGCGTGTTTTGAACACCGTGGGTGAGTTTGACTAACCACCCACCCACACAGAATAAAATTAGTGTTCAATCAATTCTGTACTTTTGAAAGGGAATTGGTGCAAAGAAAAAAAAAAATAAATGCCAGCAGTTTAAGATTTTTAGCTTTTGAGAAAATAGCTCTACATAGCTGATAGACATTTTGAAAAGAGTCAATTTGAAAAGGGCTAGAGGGGAGAGAGGAAGGGCAGCGTGGCTGTAAAGGTAATCCATGATGAGAACTGTCTCTCAGCTGAATTGGACTGTCAGCTTCATGTTAACCTTTACCCTGATGCAGCATTTTAGGTTTCAAGGTTGTTTGAGATGGAAATCCATGTAACAAGATCCAATCTAACAAACATACAGCTAATCTGATAGAAAATAAAGGTTTGCTTTACAGCAAACAATTGATCTGGTCAGTCTCACAAAATCTATCACTCTCTTTTTTTTTTTTTTTTTTTTGCTATTTGCCAAGTACACAGAGACGAGAAGGGCACAGGATGCAGCGCAGCGCACCTTCCACTGCCCTCTTGGGGTAAAGCTGTTGATTCGTTAACAAACACAGATCGATAGAGGGGCCTGAATGGAGGACAAGTACAAAGAATTAATTTCCGGCTCCGGGGGCTTGCAATGGCAAATCACCAGTTTTAATCAACAGTGTCAAGTCAGAAAGACAAATGATGTTTACTCTGAAGCAATGTCTCGCCTGAAAACAGCAGCATCGGCTCTGTCTCCTTACCAGTCTGTCGAGGCTTGTGCCAGCTGCAGTGGTAGGCCGCTCCTCTGGACTGTATGGTCTGAAGCGGGCGTTGAACACATCCGAAACACCACGGGTAGACCTACTCATTCCTGAGGGCTTGGGCTGGCCACAGCCTTGAAAAACCTGCAATTAGAAAGAGATGGGCACCCAACCGTCAGACTGCTACAGCGGTTAGAATTACTTAGGATACGGAAAATAGGGAAAACACCATGTTATGTTAAGGCCTTGTGGATCATTCACCCCACATTACCAGCATGACAGCATTCTAAGTCACACTGAACCACGTTGATAGGTTATTCAACTCTAAGCCACGACCAGTGTTATTTAAGATGATAGAGTTAAGTTTTTACAGGCTTTGGGGAAATCACCACATATACTTAAACGATACACACAACTGCATCTGTTCCATGAGAAAGCCAACTGAGCATTTAGCCTTGAATGAGAACTGGCATCCAACATTGTGTAGGCAGAAAAATGTCTTCACAACCACCTACATTTTTTTCTTTCTCTGACTACAATTTTGTGGGCAAAGAAAAATGCAGTAAAACACAGGAAACACATTAACTACTGTTAGTTGAACTAAGATTATCTGACCAAAATGAAACATATAATTCAAATACAAAAACCTAAACTTGGACATAATTACAACGTGTTGTTCTACACACCTTAGACACAGCCCAGTTGTTCCTGAATGCGTATGTGACAGTGTGACTTTAATACGAAATTTTATTTATATAGCACCTTTCCAAAACAAGGTTTCCAAAGTGCTTTACAGAATAAAAAAGCAACAAACAACAAACTCATAGATGAGTCAGCAAGAAAGGAAATAAGATGATAGTACCATTAGTGTATAATAACACGAAGCTAGGAAGCTTCACTCTCAGCTGAGTTGGTTGCTCTTTACTCTTTCCTCTTTAACTCACATTTCACCTAGAACTCCTCAGGTTTCTACTTAAGGCTTTTAATACAGTGGTTAAATATTCTAAAAGCACTCTACCCTTATCAAAAATAACCAGTCCAACCCAAGAATGTTGCATCACTGATGCTGCCCTGAGCCGGATTTTTAGATGCCATCCTTGAGAAATGTGACAAATTTCTTTCCTTCTTTACTCAGAAGATCTCAACCATTAGAGGTTTTGAATTTTTTTTAAAGAAATTTAGAAATTAGAAATTCTCCCCTATTCTCCAATTACATTTTAGAAGCCCTGTGCATTTTGCGTCTGCTCTTTTAATCAAATTTAATCAAATCCATCTCCTCTGACTGACCTGGTAATGGAAGTGAAACCTTCAAGCTGTCCTTTAGATATTCCTCTTGTAAAATTTCTAAAAGATGCTTTTACCAGTCCCCCCTTAAACGTAACCAATCTTTGAACCTACTGCAAAGATCCCATTTTAGCTAAGGTTTTAGAAATGGTTGTAGCAGATCAACTGCTGGCTTTTATTCATGAAAACAGTATCTTCCAGTTCCAGTCCAACTTTAGAAAAAAACATGGCACTGAAATTGCTCTTCTCAAGGTAATAAATGACTTTGTGCTGTCAGCTGATGCTGAACATTAATCCATTCTTGTTCTCCTGAATCTAAGCACAGCATTTGATACCCCTGACCAGGATATCCTCTTAGACTGTCTTGAAACCCGGGCAGGCTTGAGTGGCACTGCAGTGGGTCGGGTCCTACATAAAAGACAGTCCATTTTGTGTCTGTATTGCTGAATCCAGGTCAGCTGCAACAGGTGTTCACTGTGGGGTGCTCCAAGGCTCAGTGCTAGGCCCGATCCTGTTTTCCACATACATCCCTCCCTCTTGGCCACCTTATATGCAAACATAATATCAGTTTCCATTTTTCTGTGGACAATACTCTGACCTATCTAAGATATAACCCTGTTAACATCTATCTATCTATCTATCTATCTATCTATCTATAAGACAGAGGTACTGATTATATGTCTATATAGTGCAAATGCTAAACTAACAAGCAGTCTTGGTTCTCTGTCCCATTCAATAACTCAGCATCAGATCAAAACCTCAGCTTAGACAAGCATGTTAATTCAATGTTTCAATCCCACTTTAATCATCTCAGAAACATTTCAAGGATTAGGCCATTTCTTCCTACTACAAATCTGGAAACTGTCATCCATTCCTTTATCACTCGTCGATTGGACTCCTGTAACTCTTTGAAAAATGATCACATTTCACCGACCCTGGCTGTCCTGCACTGGCTACCTGCTGCTTTTATAATTGTTTTGAGTTATTATTGATTACTGACAAAGCCCAAAGAAGCCAGGCCCCAAGATACCTATCTGATCTTCTATTGCCCTACGTCTCACCATGAGATCTTCGGCCCTGGTCCAGATTGGTAGACAAAGTTGACAGGGCTTTTGCAGTCTGGGCTCCTAGACTTGGGAAAGACGTGCCTGAGGACATCAGGGCTACAAATTTTGTCTCATCTTTTAAATCACTTTTAAAAACCCACTTTTTTAAAATTATTTTTTGGTGAATTCATTTCATCCTATGTCTTTTTAGTTCCCTTTACTCTCTTTGTGTTTTATACTGTGTTCAGTGTTTACTGCTTGAAGTTCTCTTTTGTGTTTTAATATGATACGTTTTTTATTATAAAGCACTTTGTAACTGTGTTTTGAGAGGTAATATATAAATAAAATATGTTATTATTATTATTATTATTATTATTATTATTGTTGTTGTTATTATTATTATTATTATTATTATTAGTTATGAATGGACTTCAGCTACTCATCAGACATGTTATTTCTGTTCTCTGGAGAATAAATTTAATTGACATACCCTGTAGGAGACCTGGGCACTGTTTTCTTGCATATTCATGATGGCCTCTGAAATCTTGACATCAATAGGCTCCATGACGGATTCAATGTTGAAAGGTCCTTCCAGCCTCTGTGCCACCAGCAGCATGGCATCTGTCACAATGGTTGAAAAAAAAAAGGGAAAAAAGGTGTTGGAGAGAGGGGACAGAGGTGCACAGAGAGACACATTCAGCTAAAGGAAGATTAAAAGGACTTTTCACAAAACGGCAGTGCCTCACGTCCAAAAAGTCACTTCTGTGAGCATCATGAAATATTTTAAATGTCATGTGTCAAAAACCGTGACAAATACAGAGAGTAAGCCAAGGGTTATCAGCATGGAGCTCCCTCTCTGCCGTCTTCTGTCTAAGGGCCCTATCTTGCGCCAGACTCCCTAAACCCGCTATTTGCGGATTTAGGATTTAGGAAGAGGCGTTCCCCCGTAAAATTGCTATCTTGTGCACCTCCCGCTATCCGCAAAACACCTCCGCTACCCGCTATATTATGTATAGGCGTGTTTTGGGCGTTACGCCAGTTAAACCAATCAGTGTGCCAGGTGCCATTGCCTTTAAGGGCAGGATGCGCTATCCTAAATCCTAAATCCTAAACCCGCGATGGAGAGAGGGAGGTAGATTTTCTCAGGGCTTCTACTGAGGCTAAAGCAAGGTGGCTTTATATACATATTATATATTATATTATAGGCGAGTTAATTCGGGAGATGGAGCCACATGTGTCCAAGTGGACGTGTCACAAGGTTGTACTGATTGAGTAAAATCCCCGGGCCACACCACACACAAGAGGCAGAGGGGGAACTATGTGTAAACTAATTTATTGACAAGGTAGATTGGGCAAATAAAATATTACAATAATAATAAAAATATAGCACAGCTGCTGGCTTATGATAAAACAATAAAACGTGCTGGCGTAAGTGTCCAATTAAAACAGTCTTTCCTCTAAACAGTCTATATGAGTAATATACTCAGTCCATTCCGGCGGCGTCCCGGTATCAGTCCGACCGTGTGTGTGGCGAGGCTCCGTCGGTGCGCGCATTGAAGCCGCCTGGGCGCGCTCTCGTAACAGCCCACACTTTAGGGAAAGCGGATAGCGGGTGGTCAGGACCACCCGGTATCCGCTATCCCTAAAGTGTGTGCGCAAGATAGCAACTTTAGGGATAGCGCATGAAACACGCCCACGACGCACCTCCAGGCGCAAATGATGCAGTCGGCATAACGGATAGCGGGTGGCGCAAGATACCGTTTAGGGATAGCGGAAGCTCCTAAATCCGCAATTTGCGGGTAGCGGGTAGTGGCAGCGGATAGCGGGTGGCACAAGATAGGGCCCTAAGTCTCTGCCTTATTTGCACACACAGGCCAGCTCCTTCATTTTTACCTACTACATCCATTTTGCCTTGGCAATCGGGGAAAAAATCATATTCAAAGTAAGGACAGAAGTAAGACATTGCAAGCAACCGCATTATTGTCATATTCCCCCTGCTTTCATTGCTTTTGCCAGCCACCAAGGCAGTCTCTCACTTGCCTTTCTCTTCTCCTGCCTTTGCACTGCCTGACAGACTCTGGGCACCTCATTATTTGACATAATTTTCCCTGGGAGGTAGACTGGACATCTAACAGTCTGATTCTAGTGACAGCCAGCGGGACAGTTTCTCAAAGGCCAGAACTCATACATAATATTTATCATATTTTTTGACATTTTACATTAACATGCCTTTCGTTAAAAATTGGACCTTTAAAGGTGCATTATGCAAAATTGCTGATTTAAGTGAGGACTCAGCAATAAGTTGTAAAGTTTATCAGTGAGTCAAGCTGATGATGAGAACTGGGTAGACTCAACAATAAAACAACATGCTTAGTCCATTTTTTTTTCAGCTGAGTTCTCACTTAAATCGACCTTTTAGTCAGAGCTCCATGCCTGACTTTGATCACACCAAGAAAAAAACGATAAAATGGTTTTGCTACATTTTACTATTGATCATAACATGTAAAGGTCAAACTTTTGAATACCAAACTGCTGTGTCTTACCTTGTGATTATTATACAGCCTTGTCAATTATTTCCTCTTTCTCATCACAGTACATCAACACACAATTATAGAGCATGAATGCTTCTGGGGGTAAATTCAATTTTTATGTAGATCAACTCAATCAACTCAACAAAATGTAGTTACGCAGCATACTATGAATAGCACTGATGAGTCACTGATTTAATACAACTTTTGAAAGCCAAGCACTTTGAGCTCTTATTTACATCCGCACCGGGCCACGAATGCTAGAAGGTCAATGGCTCATTAATATCTATGTATGGACACAAGCCATATAGCCTCGTCTGAGCACAAGAGGCGTTTGTCATTAGCATATTTACTGTACCCCATTGTTTCTGTCATTTTTGATTAACATTTCAAAAGGACAGTTCTGTTTTTTATTCATGTTTTAACCCATGTACTCTGCTCTGTGTATACTTTACATTGCTATCAACATTTTTTTCCAAAGCATACAGTACTTGTTTAAATTTCTGAATGCATTTTTTTTTCACTGTAGCTTTTAGGCAGCTATCAAAATTTATTCATTTCCGTCACTTGCCAATCATTTTGTTGTTCTATTCATTCAGTAATACAGTTATTATTCATTCAGTTGATTCAGTTATTTTTGTCCAAGTTATCTTATCATTGTGCACACTGAATATTAAAAGTCTGCAGGTCTGTTAGTGCAGTCATGTGCTGGTGGGAGGTATGGTATGCCTCAGAGAATCCTTATCCTCTGGATTATCCTTTAAGAATGCTTAAATTGATCATCCACTTATGGTTGAATCGAGATCAACTGGACTATCTGTAGATGTACTTCTCATCTAAGAAGCTTGGATGAGAAGTGAAACTACTGCATCTAGTAGTTTCAACAACCTGGATAACGTCCATATACAGGTTAAATACCTGCGACTCCTCACCAGCCTTTCAGACCTGAAGAAGTTTCTTGGATGAGAAGTGAAACGTCCTCAAGAATCTACAAACAGTCCAGCTGATCTCGATTCAACCCTAAGTGGATAACCATGACCTGGGTGACTGAGAACCTACTCCGACAGCTTAAATTGATTAAGAAAAAAATGGTGCAAGTAGTTACACCCACAGTGATGTAGATTTGTAAAGCTTCCTCAATTCAGTTAGGCAAGTAGATTTGCCCTTTAGAGGCTAAGTGAGTTAATTGATATTGGCATGAAACAGTGGTGATGTGCTCTCCACCCCAGAGGACTGTTCATATTAATGGGTTACTGTCTCTGTAATGGCAGTTCTGAGTTTGAATGGTGTGCCACAGGGGGGCTGGACGGCTCCACGATACCACTAACTCACTATTGAGCAAGTCTCAGGTCTGGAAAGAGTACTTCAGGCTGCCTGTCAGGAAGAGCTGCTCCATCCACAGACCTCCCAGGACAGGACCTCACCAGCAGGCTGTCATAATGACTCTACAATTACCTCCCGACTAAATAAGGTCATCCTGTCATTTAGAGGCTATGGAAACAGTGACTACTTACATAGTCATATTTTTCCATGGCTGTCCCAAAAGCATATTTAATCTTGTATCTTATAATATCTTATACAAGTATTTTGGCTTGCTGTTCCCACCACCCCACCCATCATAGGAGAAGTAAACTTTGGTTGTATGATTCACTGCCAAGCCACCAAATGACAGAAATATTCCAGAGTACAGCCCCCGACTTTAAGGTGAAATACTGTGAATGAACTATACATCCAGCAAAAATGAACCTTGAAGATTTTGGGGGAAAAAAACAAACAAAAAACGAAACAATATAAAAAACCTTTAAAGACTTTGGAAAAAAAAAAAAAAAAACATACCAGCATAGACTATAAAGGGAAAAGGGAAAGCACTGTATATTTTAAAAATTCCAAATTACATTTTACCTCTTTGATAGCAGAACTGTCCTGGGCTTAGGTCTTGTGGGACCTGAGATCACTAATGGTAGGGGAAAAGAGCTGAGAAACATTAGCTCAGCTCTGGCTCCATTTCCTTTCCAATTATGTCGAAGGCTGAGCCTTTGAAGAGCACTTGTGTTTGTTTACACTTTGGGTTGCAGATAGCCTGAGATGCTTGCTCAGATTTTCATAATGCAGACTACGAGATCTGGGGCCAAAAGGTTTAGGTTTTGTCCAGTAGCAGTCCACCCACATAACTGTGCTACAACATACTCCTTGTCAAAGATAACACATGAACCTGAGAAGGCAAAGCAAAATTAAAAGCGGCACTTCTAGTTCTAATTCAGCATGTGCAACCGATATGCCATAATGACGATTAATTGTTACAATACTGTGCAATATATACTGTATGTCTCTCGACACATAATGCAGTCAAGAGTCCAATGCTCTATTTTTAACAATGTATTTTTTGAGAATTCTCTAATTAATACTCCAGCTACCACTACTCTAACTAATTTGACATTGTCATACAGTTGTTTGATGTCATTATGATGTAAATACATGCAACAGCCTCAGGTAGGTCTTTATCACACACATGAACATTATCAGAAAACAAGCACGAGTTTCGAAACTGTCAAGTGCAAATACTGAAAATTCAGGTCGAGGAAGCCAACTGGGAACAACCCATATCTCATAATAAGAGAAAAGAAGACTGCCTCCAGCATCGGAGATGATGGAAATCTCTCCCAACAATAGTGACTTATCTTCAACTTATCAGATGAGCTCAACAAACAGAGCCAGGAACTTTGTCTTAGCAGCAGCTGAAAGAGAGAGGATGGGGAAAGACGGGGGAGAGAGGAAAATACCAAATAAACACACACACAGAGCACATGGAGAGATAGAGAGAGAGAGAGAGAGGGAGAGGGGGGGGGGGGGGGGGGGGGGGAGAAAACTGAAATAAAAGGGAAAAAGGAAGATGCCGATGCTGATTGGGTTGAGTTGGGCGGTCGGGCCAGGGCAGTGCTTTATCCCAGAGGAAGAGGAGCTCCTGTACTGCATGTGGAGAACTCTACCTACATGGAGAATTAATGACTCTCATTTATGAGGGGTGCGTGAAGTCCAGTCCACTGTGGCAGGGCTGCCACTGTGAGCCAAATTCTCCCTGCCTCACTTTTGTAGTGTTGAGATAGGCCGCTAGCCAACCAGAGGAAATCTTGTTATCAACACGACACAGCCATGCAAAATAGACCCATCTTGTCCTATTTTGAGATGAGGGCCTGAAAACAATGACTGGGAGGCAGCTCCACTTCACTGGATGTTGAATGCAAAAGTGAAGGACAATGAAACTACAGCACTGAAATATTATATAAAAAATATATTATTGTATATTACAGTTATAATATTGCAGTGTGTGGCGTGCAACCCCCTCATTTGCATTGTCTTGTGAATCAGCTGAAAAATCTACAGGCTAATATTACTCGGTGCCCTGGCATTTTATCGAGATTGATGTCCACTTAAATTCAGGCTATGTCAGCCAGCGGCAACCTCCAGCAGACAAGGACAAATAAGGAAAGTGAAAAGGCCCATCTATGGCTCTTTGCCTCTGAAGAGATCCACGGGATGAAAAATGGCTCTAGTGTAATTTGGATTCTGTAAAGCATAGCTCATCTGTGGTTCAGTCAACCAACTAATGGTGCTATATGAAACTGTGAAAAAACGGCAAGGGAAAAAGCATATTGTCCCTTGGTTATGGTTTGTCCTGATAAAAAAAGGTCCTTGAACATACACATACTATAAACACAGGTGCATACACACACACATGCAAACACAAAAGCGAGCTAAACTGAAAGACAACAATAAAGATGACAATAAAGACGACATCTCCAGACCAGAAAGAATCAAATTTCCCATCAAATATTCAAAGGCTTTGCTACAATGGTAAATTCTTGCTGTACAGAGGACGTCATGCAAGCTCACCATAGATTCTCCATGGCTACAGTAGATTAGCTAGAAATAATGTAGAAAATGCAGAACTACAATACCAGCCTCCTGAGACTTGTTAAGGACAGCTGCAGTGAAGGACAACATATAACATATTCCTTCAACATCCTAGGACTGATACTAGGATTACAAAGGACAGGCTGGGACTCCATAAATACATGTATAGCAAGTCAGATGAAAGGAATTTTCTAACTTGTTCAGTATAATAAATCCAGGAAATAGTATTAGACATCTGAAAACTTCCCTACTTAATGCAAGCTGGACCTGGAGAATGGCTTTTGACAAGAGTATGATGTGAGGTGGATGCTGTGGCAATAGTGTTGTCTTAAATGTAAATGTAAGACCCAAATTTATAGACTTGCACTGCTGTGCAATATGACAAAAATATGATGAGACTGTGATGTTGGCATATGATTTAAAATCGTGAAAGATGTGACCCACCTATCACCAGCCTGTATCCATTATCACGGTCTAAATTCAGAGTGGACTGATGAAGGTGCACTAGACAATATGTCTATGCCTTTCGACACACTGCAGGAGCCATATGCTGGGGCAGCACTGATACTGTAGCACACTGCTAATGAAACTAAGCAGCATAATCCAATAATGAGCCATTCACGAGCGGATCCCATTACTAATGGGGTTGGAGATGTCATGGAATTTCATTCCATGGGTGCTGACAGGGGTGTTTCAACTACTTTGCCCACAAATATGTTGAAGAAAATCCTTCCTCCAAGTCAACAATTTTTTTTTCTCTTTGTAAAAAGCCACGATTTGGAGCACATCACCACCACAAAACCCAGATGCGATCTGGACAGGCTCAACAAGCGAGCAGCTCAGAGCAAAGGCAATGATAAGCCTCGCTGCTCATACTGTAGATACAACTGAGAGAATAATTTCTCTCTCTTTGTAAAATTTGTGTCTTTCTGCACATTTGCAATTACACAGGTGGGTAGTGAATCTGTAATGAGATCCACTCAACCACATCTTTATGTAAGTATGAGTGATTAGGCTAGCAAAGGACTATAAAACAAAATGGGAATTAATGTTGTCACCACAAATGCAACTGCACATCAAAACAGAGCAAGAACCAAATGTTAATCCACTGCTGCCTGACTAGTAAGCGCAGTGTCCAGTATTATTACACATATGTTTCATATGTGTTGACAAATTAAGTAAAGTTGTATGTTACTGCCATGGGCCAACAGTCCATCACAAATTAAACTTTAATGTGTTTGGAATGCATTCCAGCAATACCAACCTCATTAAAACGGTCATTTCTTCTAACAGTCATGAGATTTCAGCCACAGTTTCCTTCACTGCTGGGAGCCTTAATGACTTCCTTTTAGTTCTATTAATGTTTGCCACCGGTCACATCACAAAGGATTTAAGATTACTTATTTGTGTTTTCTCAACCTTGTGTCCACGTGTGGTAAAACAGGCCACAAAGATTAGACAGTGCAAACAACCATTATAAATCCATTTAACTGAGGTTCCAGAGGTGTGGGTGAAATGGCTTTTAGACAGCACCGTGCTAAATCACCCCTGCTCAAAGACATCTATCCTCTGGAAGGAAATTCAGACCTCACTCACCCAGGAAGGACTACACTGGACTGTTTTCCATTAGACTAGACTAATGGATGACAGAGTGCAGCACACTGGAGGTGGTGTGATACTTCATTTCCTTGCTACATTACATCATATATTAGACCTCATATAATTTGCAGACAATAATGGCCAGTCATATGAGGCATATAAGGGAATCTACATAATCAATTAATTCTTCTGTTCCCCCAGGTGTGGGAGTTGTAGTAGCGTAGTGGCTGCAGAGGTCCCAGCTCAACATGCCGACTTGTGGCTGCTTGCCTGGATCCTGCTGCTATAGCTCAGGCTCAGGCTTTCTAATGCCCAATCTGGGTCTGACTGCACAATCACAGGTATAATTAGATGCCTCATCACACTGCAAGGATGTTTTCCTTGTTTCCTCGTTTTCCCTGTCCCCCTTCTTTGGAGGTCATCTAATACCTCTCTGATGATGGATGAGCAAAGCATAGAGGCTCCTGTAGGAAAGACCAAATAATCAAAGAAATCAGACATGACAGTTTCAGATACAGCACACCTGATCTTACATGACGCCTGCTAGATAGTGATCATTTTAAAGTAGCAATGAAGTCAAAGCAGCTCGCTCCATGTCCGTTTCAAGCAAACGACTTTGACACAGATACATCAAGACAGGCTACAGTATATGTGTTCGTGCTGGAAAACAGTTGCACTGCATGTTAAATAAGATGCTGTCTAATTTAAAGCAATTGTCTCAAGGCCACATGGCTGAGCAACACTGGAGATCAATCTATTTTCATGAAAGACAAAGACAGAAATAACTTAGCAGAATATCTGGTGCATTTACAGCAGCGCCTCCTGGGTGATGCCATTAACTGGCTTTGTGTTGAAGTCCAAGAATGTAAGATTAATCATATCAATGTTTAAACAAATGTAAAAGCGCAAAATTAGCGAACAAGGTCGCCATCCACCCCCCTCGGTGTCCTTGGAGAGGAGAAAATATTTTGGTCCAGTTGTATGGTCTAATTTTCAGCCATGGGCAGTCCCCTCATGGTGTATTAACATGGTTTTTTTTTCAGGCCATATTTTATTCATGAGGAATTTTTTCACAAAGTACAGGATATGTTGCTGGCTTGAATTTTCATAAACTGTGAGGTTGTGGCTGGCTCCAGTTACCAAGTGAAACAAATCACCTAATTAAAAAGAAATGAGCAGATAGAATCGATGCAGATCACTTCCAATGTGGTGACACGTCTCTCCAGAGAGAACAATAACAGTCTGTGCAACAGCAACGCAACATGAAGGCAAATCAAACTGCACCGCAGTCAACCAGTTCGCTTTAGGATGACTATAAGCCAAAAAAACTAGTCTCACTGTGAACACCACAGTGGTACAAGAAGGAAAATAGATTCTCATCACCGGTGTCAACTGCCTGTCAACACAAAAAATGATAATGACATGTGGGGTGTAAACTACAGAGGACAATATTCATCACAACTGCATGTGACTGATGTTCAAACGACCTAAGTGGATGGAGACATCAATTCACAGAGACAGCCTGATAAATAACATCATCAAAAATGTTTAAAAACAGCCTATTTCAGAAGGTTCTTCAACAAAAAGAATGTTTTTCCAACCAGAATAGTTTTAAACACCTGAAAGACAAGTAAACATAGTTTAAGCAACCAGCTCCGCACATCCATCCAGTGATTTATGTAGAAGCCGTAAAGCGGATGAATCCCTGAGGGCTTGCTGTGTGGGGCCTGATTATGTTTGGTGTAGAGAGCTCAGGTGTGGGTGAGCAGACTGACAGCTGTTCATCAGGAGCGCAATGCTTCAGCTAATTCATCTAATTAAATCTAATCCATCTCTTAATCTCATCTATCTCCACCTAAAATCACGGAATGCCTTTTTTCCCTTACATGTTTAAATGATAAGCAGAGCATACAACGTGGCACCTAATGAAAATTAATTCCTGCACGCAGTTCAGATATCTGCCGTGAATTTATTTCAAAAATACTGCTTGAAAAAAAAAAAAAAAACTTGGCACTTGTTTACATCATCTATGCAGTGTATAATTCTTGTTTTCATGAGCAGACTAGGTCAACAAGGATTTCTCCTCCGGTGGGAGTAAAAGGATTAGAGACTGGCTACTCAGTGGAGCTCATTTAATCTATGATTTATACTATGTTTTATTCTATAGATACCAGTAAAACAAAACAAAACAAAATAAATAAATAAATTAATTAATTAATTAATTAAAGAATCAATGTACAATAAACAGATACACATTATAGGCATGTGTATTTTTATGTTTCTAAAAACAATAGGCATTTGTGAAATGATAAAAGCACAAAACACTCGCGAGTCCCCACTAATCAATCTGGCATCTCCTACTTTGGTGTTCTCATTATCGACTGTTTAGTAATTCTAGCTAAGGCAGAGCTTTCTATAGTGAATGCCTTTTTCCATGCTAACATTAATAATGAGATGGCCCCCTGAAACTGAAGCGTTATCGATTCCAGGAATAACACCTTGCCTTTTGAATCTGCAGGAACAATATGAGACACACTTATTTAAGTCAGACATTGGACCTTGAAGCACGGGATCGCAGGTGTGATCCCCGGCGCTTATGATCACCTTTTGTTATAAGTTAAATATTTCGGTCACATTTAATTTGCGTGGCCGATTTGTTTCTTGCCAAGGGCAAAGGAAAGCAATGACTCGCTGGCCCTCACATCTGACGCAGAAATAAACCAAATTTTGTTCTTGGATATAAATTACAGCGAGCGAGCATCTCAAGGACATTTAATTTGAGACTGCTGGTGGTGGGTGCTTAAAAGGTCTCTTCAGTAATAACACCGACATCATGCATGTATCACATGTGCAAAAGTGGAGGAATGAACCTAATTCAAGATGACACATTTTTTCACAACTTACTATACATCTGCCAAGCTTAATACCCATTTAAATATAGAACAATTAATTCATTTCAAAGATAGACCGGCGCACCGAGACAAAACCTTATATAATGTGAACCTTACACTGTTTCTCTTCTCGCATCTTTGAGTGTGCAGTAACAGAAGCAGATAATTGGCAAATAAATATTCTGAAATGATGCTGGGAAACATTTTGTATTTCTAAGGAGTGTGCCGGTGCAGCTGATGCACACATCTGTTTTAGCTCGCCTTTGGCAGTGCCACAACAATCCCTCCCTTGCTCACACTCACATCACGGATAAATGAAGGTCAGGCGTTGGTTAATGCGAGCTGGTGAGTTTTTTGTTCAAGTTCTGCCACAAGTTCGAATTCATTAAACCAGGCAGTGCTATTTCCTGTGAGTGGAGTGGTGCAGTGAGGAGGTGCTGAAGGAAAAATCGTTGCTATCAGGGGCACAGCCTCCAGCTGTAAAGGATTTCTCGCTCATTGGTTGAATTAGTTTTCACCTCCCCAATATCTTGTCTTCTCTGGTCAGTGGAGCAAGCATATGATGTTGGTCTGAATGGATGCCACAGGAATCAAGATGAATATCTTAGCTTAAAGTCTGTGCCGGCTCTGTGTCAGACTCCCAGGCATTTGAGTCCAATTTTTCCCTGAGCGCTAAAGCCACTCGCTTCTCAATCCTGGTCAAAGCAACTGATATATCTTTTTGGATTTTTGGGTGGCCACTAAAACACTAAATGTGAATACGGGAAAGTCTGAGTAAAAATCATTTACTGTTTTATGTGAGAGCTACAAATTCAAAGTATGCATCTTACCAGCATACTAATTCTATATGGCAGTAGACATTACACTAATCTGCTGAACGTAAAAAGGGTTTTACTGACAATTTAACAGCCGAGACCGAAGTCAATATCTTTTTGTGGTTAGATCTTGAGCTAATTGAAAATCTTTCATTCTATAATGAGCATGAAATGTCAGAGACCCAACAGACACAGAAATGGCATTTAATCTACACCAAGGAACAGCAATGCAATTGATGAGAATTTTGATGAAGACGGAGTTAAGAGTTGCCCTTGGATTAATGCCAGAAATGCAAAGTTGTCAAATTCAAGGATTTTACAATTAATGAATATCCCAAAAGCTACAGCAGACACTCTGTCGGAAAACTGATCATGTAGTGATGGAGGTGCAAGGACCATTTTTCAAGTTTTTCATCATGTCTGAGGTTTTTACACCGCAGAAGGCAATGCATTGTACAGGGTGGAAAACCATTTACAGGCATCATGTGGACCATATTTTGCTTCCCCTGACTTTGGTGCAGTGTGTAATACATGGCTGGTTCAATGAATAACTCAGTGTCCAGGTCACGAGTGAGCAAAGCAGCCACACACCAGCATCTTCATTCAACTATCGGACATGCTGACACATTGACATTCTGTATTGCTAATTGGCTGGGCTAAGCTTCCAAGTGAATTAAATTGGAAAATTAGTCTAGCACCTAAGTATTGTTGAATAATCCATTATGAATCAATCTGAAGGATGGTGAGTGTAGCGCAATGGTGACGGGATGGTACCAATAATGTGGTCAAACATCGTACAGGAATGAACTTTTTTGTGCACCAGGGAAACGGGGAGCCAATTCTCGACTAAACCAGGTTTTAATCATAAAGTTCCTGCCTGTTTAGAAAGGTCATGTGCTCTTGTCATAACACATCACAAGCCTGGGAGGGGCTCGCATTATGACGCGTCACTTAATTAAAACACAACGGGCCTGTATAAATGTTCACACAATGATTCTACACCAAAGCTGAAGTGGTTGAGAGATTGTGAGCACGGCAGCGATGGCAGCTCTTACCTTTGAGACATGACATTTCAGACATTTAGGCATTAAAATGCACGGGGCCAAATGCACAAATGCAAATCAAATAGAATCAAATGCAAGAAGCGAGGAAGGTATGCGCAAAGGTGGAAACATGAATGAACCCTCTTTCTCGGGGAAGGAAAAAAAAATCCCTAAAAACTTAAATGTCATCTCATCTATTTAGCTTACATGAGAGGCAGGATTTTGAAGGCAGTAGGCCAGGCATGTATTTAGCCACTCTCATATTCAGTTTTATCTCATACTGACTGATTTTTTTTGAATTTTAAACAGACATTAAACATTAAATGATGTAGGTCAACACACAGAACACATCACAACTGTCCAACATAGCCCTGGGCGCTGGGAAACATCAAATATGACAGAGTAAATTGAGAACTTGATGAATAAGAAAGATAGCCATTTTACAAACTTTAATGAAACATGTTACTGCGATGTCGTCAGCCTTAACTAAGAATTGCCCAAAAAAAAAAGTAATCCATGTGAACCTCATTTTAATTGGTCACGTTTTGTGCTCTGTGTCACTCTACATTGCTTTACTGTTGTAATCCCATCATTTCTATTCGTTGTGCCAAGGACTGAGAGAATACATTATTCTGACCGGCTGGAGGGTTTCCTTTTTTGTGATTAACACCTGCAGCAAACCTGGTGGATCACTGTCTCCAATTTATCTACATGCAAGGTTTGGGCATTTCATTTCACCACACACTGGCTTGCGCTGATTTAAATAAATGGGTTCACAGGATGCCTTGAAAATACCCAAGCAAATGATCAAGCCTGATAAATGCAGCAGTCCTTGAAAATAAGACCAACTTTTGTCTTCACGTTGACACTGAGAAAATCCTCGCACACACCAGCTGCTCTGGCACTGAGACGACATATCTGGCTTTGAAAACATATATGGGAAGCTCTCGACAGAAGTAGCCAAATCTAGATAGATCAGTGTACCTCTTTTGCAGCAAGATAGGGACAGCAAAACATAGACTATCTGCATTTGTGAGTGCGATATTTGTTCAAAATGTCCAATTTGGCTCACTTACATGACCTCATCTGCAGCTTAGCAGGGTAAATCAGCAGGACAGGAAGTTGTTATAGTAGCTGTGAAAGGATTAAATAACTAGAAAAAATATCCAAATAGCACAGCCAGTCTTCGCCATGTGGCTACGGTATAAGCAGAATAACAAACACTGATTTCAGCGGAGGGAAGCTCCTGCTTTTTGTGTCAACATTGTTCATCATGAGCATTTAACTGACACCTCACCATGCCTTATCCCTCGCAAATGAAAGGTTTAATTGCAAAATGACATATAAATGATGATAACCTCAAAGGCATTGAATTTTTTTTTTTTTCAGGAAAAGTCTTGAGATGACTCAGAGTTGGTAACCGCCTCTGCCTTTATGGATTTTCATGAGTGGGTGTCACATTTTTTCACACGTACATCTTTGTTTAAATTGAAAACCCCTCCCCCCTCCTCTGTGATCCCTTACACCGTGCACTTCCACTGCATGCTGTAAATTTTCCCTGCGTAAATACATCATAGTGTCATATTTATGTTTATAGCTCCCAAATTCTGAAAAAAAAAACAGATGCATCATATTTTCTTTATACAGGCACAAACATTACATGTGGTGTCCATGTTATACGCTATATACTGAAATAGGCCAGCCACCAAAAGAACCAGCCTATCTAAATGAAAGCAAGAATAATCTCTATTAGACATTCAACTAAATAATAAATTAATACATAAATGTTAGATTAATTTTTGTAATCTTTCTCTCTGAGCTGAACAAGCTCCCGTTGAACTGCTCCTCACAGAGCTTGACACTCCCCGCAGTGCATTACTGCCCTATTCCAAGTCCCCATTTAGCACAGCAGGAGTGCAGAATCCCATGAATAAAGCCTTTTCATCCAGGAAATTGTCGACAGAAGAATGACAAATAAAGCACCTTCTTATCTCGGGGCCCAAAGTGTGTCAATGAAAGTGATGCTGTCAGAATATGAGACCGACTACAACACCAACCAAGACATCACCCAGCTACGACTTTCTAAAAATAGCACAACAAACTCGACAGTGTAATGCACTCATTTGTGCATCATCGCAGACTTGAAGCGCGGGCTCCATTCATTTTTGACCTGCACCCTATTTCCCAAGCTTTTTCCATCATACCAATCTTAGTCTGAATCACTCGGTATTGTGGAAAATGATGGAAAAATAGAGTCCAGGTGGAAAATGGCAGGAGTTACGCTTTTAAAGTCCTGGTCTTACCAATATACTGGTTCCACTCTGGATCCAGGTCAGCTTGATTGGCCAGGCAGCCCTTCATGACATTCAGGCAGTAGTTCTTACAGGGTTTAACTGCTGGCATGCCCTGGCAGAAGGGGCAGTATAGCATCTTGGTCAGCGCTCGGATACACGCCGGAGTGCTGCTTACCTGCAGGGAGCACAGGATGACAGAGCAGTTACTAGCACCTGGATAATATCTCTCTAAATCAATAAGTCTGGCAATGACTTCTCTGACATCTTATATTCTCCAGTAACCACACATATCCACTATAATTTAACATCATGTAAAATTGAGAGAGGGCCACATTCCAGTGTTTTTGTCAAATTTTCATAATAAGCCTTAAGTTATCCAGTGGGATATTTGTGATGTAGAAAATTCTCAGTCAACAGGAATAACAGCTGTTTGAGAAGGCAAACACCGTATTCAAAAAGAGGGGACTAAAATTACTATACTATAGCACTGTCTTTCTTGAGCACTACAGAATTGTAGTGGGATTATGCTCAATTTCAGAGTGTTGAAAAAAAGTTGTCTGAGTGCAAAAAGGGTACTACTTAAAAAACGGTGAATATATACTGCTGGAGAAAGCAGACAAGCACAAACAAAATTGTCAACACAGTTCCAGTCCTCTAGTCAAACCTTTTCAGCTGGTGAATAATTTGGTAGTATCAACATTTGGGCACAAAGACTACTCTGAAATACATGTTGTCTGGTGAAATCAGTCCTAATGGGCCTTGAATGTGTCATTTTGCTTTATCAGCTAGATAGATACAGAGGTAATGAAGCAGGTGCTGTATTTTATCCTCTTTACACTTGATTTTGGTTTGCTATTAGTCACAGCAGAAGTAGCAGAATTGAAACTGTCTTAAATCAGTCAACTTGTACTTCCATTATGCACTTCTACTTCTGTCTGCCTTATGACAGATATGCTGGGCAAAATCTCAGTAGTGTGATTGATGGGGGAACAAGGTAGGCAGTAAGCAAACTGTAAATTTAATTGGCTGTTTTCAGAGCTGTAAAGTAACAAAGTAAAAATACTTTATTACTGTATTTTGTTGGTATTTCGTACTTTATTTGAGCATTTATATTCCTGACAGCTTTCACTTTTATATCACTACATTTTCACAGTAAGTCCTTTCACTCCGATACATTTTCCCTGAACATCTTCGTTACTCGCTACAAACTAAAATCTTGAAAATGAGAGACGCATTGATGCATTTGGCCAACAGGCAGCACAGTAACCAGGCAGTTGTTTTGGCGACTGAAGGGTCCTGCCAGCGTCTCCAATATTACACAACAGTGCTGCTAAGTAGCTGTCAATAGCGATTGATCCGGGGTAGCAAGATGGCGGCCTTCCAGCAGCGATGCCGCCTCAGTCCCACCTGCTACAGATGGCGAGGACGATGAGCACCTGTGGCCATATAAAAAAAACATGTCTGCTTTTGCTGGAGTTGAAGATTCATCGAACCACATGAAATGTCTCTTATGTGTGCCAAAACATAAAGAGAAACTGGCAATTAGAAACTGGCTGTCCAACCTGAAGAAAAACAGTGTATATGATATACTGTATTAAATAAATGGCTTTTGAAGCTGACATTTGTTTATTTGTTAAATGATGCACAAAATATAGTTTAGGAATTCAGAACATCCTTAAACATTTTATGAGATAACTTGAGAAGCATAATTACATATGTTTTTTCTTTTTTATTTTGAAAGTGCATCCTGGCTCACTTATGCTACAATTTCCTGTTTCAAAAAGGTCACACATACGCATTAAAGCACAGTCAAATGTTTCTGGTCAGAAATAATAACAAACTGGATCATGTAACTAAAATGTTACATGGTTGTCCATGTTTTGATTAATGTACAAGCCAAAAGTTGCAATACGTTTATCCAACAATAACGTAATAAATCATTTTACCCATCAGTTGTTGACACGGCTTCCGTGGTCTTTGCCCCCCAAAAATGATATCTCAGCAATTCAGTTATCCCAGGAAATTCACATTTTTGCAGCTCCATTTATTGCACATACTGTAGTAATTAATTTATTTGCAACAGCTCTTAAGTGCAGCATTAGTTT